>NW_026067948.1:1746917-1791883 GCF_014885135.2 Alexandromys fortis | reverse complement strand
GGGAGAGCTGAGCATGGCGTCTCTGCTCCAGCAGAGCTGTCCCGTCTCTCCGGAAGCAGAGCAGAGTCTGACCTCACTTCCTCTTCCGCCCAGAATTCTATTCTGTTTCCTCCTCCCATCTATGCTCTAAGCTAAGCCAAGCAGTTTCTTTATTGCTCAGCCAATGAAATCAACAGATTGATATATGACACTCCCACATCATACCTTGGCTTAGGAAATCTATCGAAGTGATGATTTGGCATGCATGTGTTTCTGATGGCAAGGCTATAAGTAGCCGGGTCACCAACTGAGGATGGCAAAAGACAAGGAGGCCTTTGGGCTGTTGTCACGTCACTAGGCAAATGAGTCTGATTAGGCTTTTGGGTGCCAAGTAGAGCATTGCTGCTTTCTGCACCTGCACAGCCTGGAGTTTTCATGAAGAACCTTTCATTATCGTCTTTTTGAAGTGACTGGCTCCACAACACAAGGAATTAACCCCGCGGAGACAATGAAAAGGAAAGACTCCTCTTTGTGGAACATCTAATCATACAAGTGTTGAACGGCCCCTGGTTGACTTTTGTGCTGGCTTTCCCAGCATCTGCTCTTAGCGCGTACCTAACATCTGTCTGATGACATTGTTCTGAAATTGGTTGTTTTTCTCTGTGCTTCTGCTCCAGCTTACAGGCACGTAAGACTTGGCAAAGAGCATTGTGCTCAAATGTGCCCAAAGCAGTCACAAGGAACACCATTGTGCTCATAACATTTGAGGGCTCAAGCACTGGCTTTCTTTGCCACTTTAGTGTCTTAGAAATGTTACATTTGAATGGGTCCAAAGAGTTTCTGTGAAAAGAAGAATGGTTTTCAAACACAAGCACTTGACAATACGTGTGTCCCCTCTTTAGACACTGTATTCATGGCTGGCACAGAAAGAGACTCACAGAATGGGCACCCCGTTTAATCATTTTCCAGAGCAGAGACTAATCCGTTTTCTTAAACTTAGAACATTTTTCTACAGAATTGCTATTTTGCACAAGTTGGCCCAACATATTTATGATTTCATCTGTTACAGGTTCAGTTGAAAATTCAATTGGGCATAAGGTTTATTGAGCAAGTGGGTAACCCTACCCCCTCAATGCAAATAGTTGCAACTTCTTTACTCAAAGTCACTAAATTACTTTGGCTCCTAAGCACGTCAAAGCCTGTGGAAGGCAATTCTGCTACAAGTTATGGTTCCAGTGACCCATGGCACGGTATAGGTCCAACAGACCAGAATATGTCTTAAGAAATCACAAGCCCACAAGTAGCCCATACAAGTCCTTCTGGAATGCTATGACCATCACACTTGTGTTGCCAGTGTGACCCCTGAGAAACACTATGGGGGTACAGTCTTTGCTTCCCCAGAAATTTCTGGGGTAGACTAAACAAACTCCTGGGGTTGGAAGCACTGTGAACCTGGACTTTCCCTAAATCACCTAGCTGCTACCGGCCAACTAGTTAGGTCCACCTATGGCCAATGATCTATTGAACTGTTTTTCACAAATCCTACCTTCTCTAAGACCCATGGCTTTCTTGTCCTTCTGAGGGGTTTCAGGGCAGCTCCCAACAAGTCTGCCTGTTCTGTTCCTTTCCCTTGGCTCGCTGTTCCAGCCATCAGCCCATGACTGCATGGATCTAAGCAAATGCCGCTTTTCTGCTCAAACATCTGCCAAGGCTCGTCTCCACAGTACAGCATCCAAAGCTGCTATGCTGGTCTATCACATGCTTCAAGACACAGATCACAGAAGCATGCACACCATGTCCTCTCAAATGTCCCCTGGAAGTCATTGACCATCCTCTGGGCTTTGACCTGTTTCACTTACGTGTAGACCCCACTCGTGGCTACTTTTCCCAAAGTTTGATTCTACACTCAACTCCTCCCACACAAGTAATGAGCTTGGCCATTGATCCTTATAAAAGAGCTTCCTTCAAACTGCTTTCATGTGCATTGGAGTTTGTGTCCAGCTGTACAAAGGGACTTTTATCATTCAGTTTTTTATATTTATTATATATTTATTTTATATATTTATTATATGTTTTAAGAAGTTAATTTAATTTAATAATTATGGGAAAATGAATAATTAGGTGAATCATGTTCCCCACAAAGTGTTTGCAAAAGATGCACAATAGCACTAAAATATAATATGAATTTTCATTTTTCTAAGAAAAATCAATAGAGACTTTAGCTCACTTTATATCTGTAGGCATGAAACAAAATGCCCATGAGAAGCTCTCTGCACATGTAGAACCCCACAGCCCTCAGTTCTGATTCTCTCAACCACACGATAAGTACTTGGGACATTTTCTAATGTATATTTCTATTCATTATTGATGCATTTTCGTGCCATGGTGAGTGTCTTTGCAGAGATGTCTACACGATCCCAGATAGGGTACTGTCTCTTTAACGTTGACTGACAAGCACCCAGTGCCCAGCCATCTGCACACTGGACTGTATAAAAAGCCTTTTAATGGTGAATTAGGTTCTTATTTTGGTTCATTACGCCTGGGTTTTCAGGCAATGTTTGGGATTTCATGCATTTGTTTGTAATGAGTCATGGCCCCCTTGACAAATGGGAGACTAATTTCCCTAACCCTACCATCAGCAGAAGCTTCTGTTCACTTCTGAATATGGTGATTTTGTCTTCAGTGATAGTTGGAAATCATAAGAGACTATAGCCTGTTATCATGATGACGAGAGGCTCAGAAAAGCAGCTCGGCAAGATGCCTTACCTCCACCTCTCTCAAGCAGGCAGGCACAGAGCTACTGATGCTGTGGGAGGGGCCTCGTTTGTCTTCAGCTGCGTTCTCCATCTCTACTCAAAATAAAAGTGATGGATTATTTAATTGTTCCTTATATTGTGTGCCTGCCTCTACATGTACATTCATATCTTTAATTACATGCACACATATATTATTTCATATTATTTTCTCATTCAAACATTTCTGATAAACATTCTTTCATTATTTTCACTGTTATTAAAGCAATTAAAATTATTACCTTACTTTTTTTCCTTAGAGTATAACTTAAACTTTACTATTGAGAATAAAATTACTGCAGATAATAGAGGTGTTATTCTTTCAAAATGAAGTACCAGAAACAGAAAATGGTGAATTTAGCAGATATTTTTAAAGGATAGACAACATTCTCTTGTAAGAGTGCTTACTGTTTCCATAGTCACAAGATTCTGGAATCAAACATTAAAGTCTCCAGATTTTATTGCTTTCTACAGAAACCTCAAATGTATCACTAGTACACACTTACCCAGGACATACTTTTAAGTTACTTGTACATCTAGTTTCTAATTGTAGGGACTCTTCTGTGTGGTGTCATTTAGAATCTGTTATATCTAAACCTTGCTCTAAGTGCAATACTCATGAAAAGATATTTTCATTCAACTCTTAAGATCCCCCCTAAGCCTCTTCTTCCTTACTATTTCCATCATACTGCATGGATATCCCCTTCTGCCTGACTTTTTCATCATACTGCGTGGACATCCTCTTCTTCCTGACCATTCCCATCACACTGCATGAATATCCTCATCTTCCTGACTGTTCCCATCATACCACATGGATATCCCCTTCTGCCTGACTTTTCCATCATACCATGTGGACATCATCTTCTTCCTGACCATTCCCATCACACCAAGAAGCTATAATGGAAAATCCTCCAGTGTTCTAAGCCAATCACCCCTGCCTCCTGGTGTCTTCACGTCTTATTTTCTTCTGTCAAGAAGTTCTGTTGGCCCCAACTTCTCAGTGGAACCCAGCAAATGTGCACAAAACCTATTTTCCCATCCTTGTGTGTCAGCACAGCGTGCCCCCCTCACAGCCGTCCCCAGAGCTTCCCTTCTCGTCTCTTCTGACCTCAGACAGGCCTTTCCTCATCACAGCAGCCTATGACCCTTGTGAGGCACAAGTCAGGTGATATCCCTGTGTTACGGTGCGCCATTTCTTTAGATCCCCGTAGGGTCCTTCCTGGCCTCCATCCTGCACCCATTTTGACCCTATCCCCTCTCTGTTTCACCAAGATGAGAATTACTGTGGCTTCAGGGTCTCATGGCTTAGCTATTCTCTTTACCTGGGAGACTTTCTTCAGATATCCACAAAGCAGCACACACATCCCCATCTACTGTTTCAAGATCCTTCCTTCTCAGGGAGGACTCACAGTTTCTGCAATCACACACACCAGAAAGAACACCTGAGATGCCTAGATGAAACTGTGCTGCCTTCCTTGATATCTTTCTGGTGATGCTGCTGTGAACTCAGGGCCCACAGAATGGTAGCATGTGTGCTACTAATGCATGACACACACCACAGTCCATTTGCTACTTCCTAACGCTTTGCATTTTATCTAAGCTGTTTAGCTGTGGCATTTGCTCTTTGTAGTCTCATTCTGACTTACCCACCCTATCTATGACTCATGCATAGTTGTGTGAAGAATTTGACTTTGTTGCTCTTTGAGAACTGTCTGCCACATGTTGAAGGCTCACTACCCATTCGGCTACTAAAGTCCGTGGTTTGAGAAATTCCAATAAATCACTCAGTGCAAAGAAAGGTTGCTTTAGCTGGAGCCACAGGGAAGAGTAGGGAGGACACGGCATCCAGAACGGACTCCAGAGCTTTGGAAATGGAGAGTATAGGGAGACACAAGACAACATCACAGAGTCACTCATCACGAAAGTCACCACGGTTGACTTCAAACTGTGCATCGGGAGTAGCTGTTTCGCCCTCATTCAATGTTTAATGTCTCTGCACTTAGGTTTTCATGTAGGTAAAATGGGAATAATGTCTTCCAAGCTCAGAGTGTTATGTGAGGAAATCAAGAACCTGAAGCAGCCGGCAAGTGCCAGCTGCCTGTGATCGTTCAATAAAGGAGGATTAGATGGAGTGCGGTTTGACCAGGATACAGATGAGGTGGTCGTCTCACTGTGCTATTTTTCCAATAGAAACCCAGCCAAAATGTATTGCATTTACTCTGTACTCCGCGAGAGCATTCATCTATTGTCCAGCTTAAAAAATGGAGCCGAAAATGACTGGTCTGGTGTTTGAAGCATAAAATACAGGGGCTTGTATGCACTGGACTGCCAGGCATGAGATTGTTTTGAATATAAAAGGCATTGAATCACGCGCATGCGTGTGCATGTCCCTGTGCCTGTGTGTGTGTGTGTGTGTGTGTGTGTCTGTGCCATCTCTGCCGACGATTACTTCTCTTTACCCACCAAGGTGTTTTTGTTTCTTTTTCAGTTGCGCCTACGATTCAGGAAATTAAGTCTGGCACCGTGACCCCCGGACGCAGTGGATTGATAAGATGCGAGGGTGCAGGTGTGCCGCCACCAGCCTTCGAATGGTACAAAGGAGAGAAGAAGTAAGGGCCTTGTGAGCATCACTGTGTTTCAAGCACTTTGTGCTAATGTTTGTGTGCCAATACTAACTCTCAGCAATTTCTGCAACTTGCTTGACTGAACCTCAGCATCCCCTATGGGCAAGCAGGATGGAGGGCTCTCGCGGGGGCTGAGGAGCTAATAGCTTTCCAGGAGAAACGTCCACATTGCCTCTTGTGATCTCAGAGATGCTTGCAGATGTCCCACTGCTGATACCTCTCCCTGCTCTGTCTGTCTCTTCCTAGAAACCATGTTTACTTGAGAGGCAGCATGCCTCTCAAGGGCCTGGGCATGGATTACACAAGGACACTTCAAAAGCAATAGGGGTTGCAGTCTGTACTCTGCTTCCTTAATAAGTCTTATTCCTGCCTTACTCCACCACGTGAAAGTTTAATGTTTTGTTTTATAGGCTTGTGTGTTAATAATCTCTTGTTGTCAGGCCTGTAGAGGAGAAGTCGTGCATGCAAACAGAGAGCTAAGCAAGGGGTTTAACACCACTCTTTAACTTCTGCTTGGTATGGCTGTGCCCTAGGGATGTCCCAGAAATCTTGGCAGGAGCTATTGAGCAAGGAAAGATATGAGCCAAGAGATTTCACTTTATTTCCCAGTAGTAGATTCACTCAAAACTCTTCAGTAGCTCTTACCAAGCCAGAAGTGAAGACTGCGGTGGGTTAACTGAAGGCTACAATACGGAATGGAGTGTGTATTATCTCTATAGATTTGTATTTTCCTCCAAATCTAAAGAATATAACCAAGAAAAATGGTAAGTGGAACTTTGTGAAGCTGCCATTTTTAAGTCTAAATATTAAACTTAATACTCTCTGCCATTCTATTGAAGCACTGTGTGTAAGTCGGGCACCGTGACCCCCGGACGCAGTGGATTGATAAGATGCGAGGGTGCAGGTGTATGAGGATACACACACATATCACAATCATAACTATTCAGCTGACATCTGTAAAGGAAATCCATGAAACCACACAAGAACTTGCATATGGTCACAATGAATGAGCATGAATGTGATGCAAACAGTTGTCTGGGCTTTATTGTATTTGCACGTGAACACTGAATGCATGTTCATGTGTGATTAGTGTGCTTACCCCTAGATGTACATGTGGAGGTCAAATATCCATACCCAGGTCCATTCCCTTTCCACAGAAGAGGCAGTGAGATCTCTCCACCTTGTCTCTGGGACATAGCCTCTCACCTAACCAGAATTCGCCATATTGGCTGGCTGGTAGGTGCCTCCTACTCCTGTCTTCCCAATTCCGAGATTATAAGCATTTCCCACCACCCCGACTTTTCCTGGGGGAGTAAACATGGACCCTAATGACCAGCAAGCGCTTTACCCCTTAGCTGTTTCCTTATCTTCTGCTTTTGAAATCAGAATCAGAAGCTGATAGGCTGAAGGCAGCCTCCCATCCCAACAGAAGATTTATCTCAATCATGAAGGCTGTCCAGCATGCTTCGCTCTAAGCAACCATGTTTTTGCCTCACTGTTTGGAAATGTTTTGTTATACATGTCTTGTAATAGGGAGAGTTTAAGTTTCTCAATCATTTCTCTAATTAACTTACGCTGTCCACAATTCTAAATCTTCATCTCAATGACTTTCTAGGAGCCTCCATGGCTTAAACATGATTAAACAGGGTTAGATACACCGGTGTGCAGTTCCCCTAGTTCCGCTCTCTGAGCTTGTGCATTCTCCGAGATAGCCTGTGTATGGTTCTGGAAACCCAAGTTGGAAGGTTCAGTTGTGGTGATCTGTGTGACTGCTATCGTGGAGAGTACTGCTCTGATTTCTGAAAGTCACAAAGCCCTCTGCTCAGATTCAATCTCATTTGGTTGCCCAAGAAATATCCATGAGCATGAGGCAATCTTGTCAACATCTGTAGTAAATGGAGCCTCAATTCTTCCTTCCATTAAGACATCTCTGCCAGAGCCCCGAGCCTCCTGTTCTCCATAAAAGGCAGTTTAACGCTGATTAAGATTGTCTTACCTGTCTTTCAAACTCAGAAAAGCTAACAGTAAGAATCACTTGTCCTCCAAAAATGGGCTCTGGTCAGTGCTCACCTCATTTCCAATCGCCTATAATGCTCTGGAGTCATGCCCCCTCCCAAATCCTTTAACATAGCCAAAAGGCTCCCGTGATCCTGGGGGACCTTTGGAGCCTGTAGTGAAGGCAGCAATGGGATGTAGTCAATGCAGGCAGGAAGCTTCAGTCCTACCAACGTTTCCAAAACTCACACCCCTGTAGAAAATGTCACAATCAGATGCACATATGAAAGGTAGAAACACAGTCAGTTCAGAAGGTAGTGCACACCTATCATGTTTGAGTTATAGCTGAAGAAACACCCAAACTCCCAACCAGTGCTACAATAATGTCCTCTCAAACGACCATAAGGTAGTTTCTATGTGGAACTCAGGAGAGTCAAAGATCTGCTTACAGTACCTCTCTGCACATAGGTGATCTGCCCTAATAGCCTGGGCTGTTCAGATGTTCACCTCCTCAGAGTGAAGCTCACCCATTGCTGTATGGAGGGGGCACTCTGAGCTGCCGATAGACTCTGGCTCCTAAGAGAGAGTGCTGACAGGTGCCCATGCCCTTCCTTCTGCTTGCAGAAAGCAAAGCATTTCCTAGTTGTCTGCACAAGTTGGGGCAGTTGGTAGCAGAGCTTGGGTCTCACTAATCTTCAGGCAGGGTCCATGGGGTCAACCCCGTTACTCTGACACTCAGGATGGCTCCACAGTCTATCAGAAATAGTTTGGAAAGACAAAACTCCAAGAGAAATAACATTTCAGGTTGGTTACTGATTTGCAGAACAAAAGATGTCTCATAGAAACACTCACTAATAACTCCCAAAAACTGTAGTGAAGGACCCAAAAACAAAATGGGATTAGGTATACATTCCATAGGGACAGATATATCAGGTTTCAGAGTTTCTTTTGAGCCCCCAGGATCTTATCCAGGAGGAAGTTTCTGTCAGAGACTCCACCAGCATGGAATAGTTCTTGCAAGCTCTTTGGTTCTCAGAAATCTTTCATCTGTGACCCTTCTATAAACATTCAGAAATAATCTACACAAGATTTTACTTGTAATTAAGAAAATGTTTACAAATGTCCATGCCTCTTACACCAAGGCTGTCAAAGATAAATTTTCATTGAGATATACATACACACACATACATGCATATATAGACACATGTATATATACACACATGCACACGCTTACAATATGCACATGCATATACATATACACTCAAGGAGACATGCACATATGCACTAACACATAGATGCTTACATGCAAGACACATAGATACACATGCATACACACACTCACAGTCACACACACACATACACATATGCACTCACATGTACATACATGCACAACCACACACAAATGCACAAAGGCACACAAGCAATCGCACACTCAAACAGACACACATGAACATACACATATATAGATACATACACACAGGTACATTACACACAGAGATACGCACATGCAGACATGCACAATCACACACACACAGAGATACAGATAAATGCACAGAGACACGCACACTCACACACATGCACACACACATTCACATGGCCAGGGAGATGATGCTGGTGGCAGTTCCTGGCAGTGACTTACATAGATCTAATCTACATGGGAGTAGAAAAAGACAACATCTCCTGAGTAAATTTGGAACATGAGGACCTTGGAGGGGGTTGAAGGGGAAAGAGGAGAGGCAGGGAGGGGAGCAGAGAAAAGTGTAGAACTCAACAAAAATGAATAAAAAAGAAAACAGTTCAAGCAGAATGAAGAGATTCAGTCATTGCCGAGGTTGTCAAGGGTATAGGACCCACTGTTATTCGCGAGAGGTGGCCCTGCACTGTAGCCTTTGTTTATTCCATGTGGGGCTTCAAGGTCCCCCCCAAAGTAAGTCAAACTGTCCCTCATAAGGCAGCCCAAAAGTCCCTGATCTAAATTTATTAATTTCATTAAAATTGATAGAGTAAACAAGGCATACATTTTAAATAGCTTAATAAAGTCTAAAATCATTAAAGTATCCTAATGTATTATAATAATATTAATTTATTCAGATGCACAACTAAAGATAGATATCCCTTAGGGCTCAGACAGTGATGCATAATAGTCTCCAGAATGCTCCCAGGAATAAACGCTACCTTACTCTTCTCCAGCCTCAAGTGTCAAGACTCACAGTAAAGTAAAAGGTGGCTGCAGCAACAGGCCATGGAACTCCCTTCCTCACTGGTTTCTTGCCGCTCTCACTCCTTCTTCTTTTCACTTTTGGTTTCTTTCACCTGCCCTGGGGATCCCCCAAAAAGCCTGGATGAGATTGATAATGGGCACATGACTGATACTGAGTTTGGCATGTCTTGAAGTCACAAGGCTGTGATATTTCCCGTCGCTTACCTGGCTTTAAAAATAATTTAAATATTTAAAACCAATTTCCTGTATATTCAATATTGAATATATGGCTGTGATCTGAGAAGCGATGTGTCCTTTCAAAGGAACACTGAACAGTGGTTTCCCATGTCCTTCCTACTCTGGTCTTCTACATTTGAGGTACACGTTTGAGTACACATCGCAATTTAAAAACAACTTTTACACCCATGGTTGGCTCCTGGGCTAGTTTCTCCCATTTCACAGATGAAAGCATAGAGATTTATAAGGATGTAAACGGCCTAATTTATGTAGCCAAGCCTGTGACAATCACTGTGTGCCATGCTTTAACTGGCCAACACTATTCTACAACGTGCTTAGGGTACAATAAACAACAAAGGCACTGAGAAATGTTTTCACTAAACAGCTTCATACTCACAGGCAAGATGGACAGGAATCCAAAGTACGCAGAAAAATGCCTGAAGATGTGCAGCTAAATCCACATGAGGAGACGTGACTGACGTTCAGCTGCTGAAACAGCCAGGTCGGGTTTGAGCTCAGCAACACCACAACTCTACAGAACTTGAACTCTGGAGACAGTTTAATAACTAAAGAAGTCACATTTTTGCTCCATGACTGATTTGCTGCCATTCTTGACCACGTTGCACAAGGAGATATTATCCCCTCCCATATTATACAGATTATACCACAAGCAGTCACTCCTGTCAGTGGGGTGCGTGTTGGGGCACGGCTCCCTGAGGGAGAAAGAGAGCATTTGTAGCTCCAAGCTATGGGCAGCCTGAGAGACTAACTCCAGGGGAGGCCAGTGGCAGCGCCTCACTCACGGCAGAACTAAGTCCCAGAATTTGTCATGAGGCCCAGAAAGATATCCAGGAAGCCCCCAGAATCAAAGCTTGCTGTGCAGGGACTTTCTGCCCCATTAGACTCTCCGCCTGGAGAGAGCCCAGCTCACTCTTTCACTCCGCTGTTTTGTTTCATGGCCCAACTCAGCTTTCCTGCAGCATCTGTTTCCTGGACTCGAACACAACACCCAGTTTCTGCTTGAAGAGGTCAACACTAACTGTTGTGATGGGTGTGCATCTACAGTCAGAGGAGAGCCTGATTTAAACATTGGTAGAAGATGAATTAGCTTCATCCCTCTAAACTTCTGTTTCCTCTTCTCTAAACTAGGACTAATAGCACCTATCTCCCACAGTTGCCAAGAACATCCATTCATATTCTCAGCAAGTTTTCACTGGATGAATATCTTGACACCGCACGTTCATGTACAAATACTGGAGATTTTCGGTTATCTATTGAGAGCAATGACCACATCCACATATATGTGAAGCATTCCCATGCATGGTGAGAATAGACATACAGTCATGACTCTGGGCCAATGGCATTTATTGTTAATTCTGGCCTGGAAAGAAAGAGCAGGCAATAGTCCCCAAAGTGGAGTGAGGCACAATGCCACTGCCCTAGTTCTGTTTGCAATCTTAGCCGTTGATGCTGACACTGCTGTTGCATTTTCTCTGGTGACGTTGCTACTGGCTCTCCTGGTCACCTTAGATAGCTATAGCCCAAAGGAGGTAATGATCATAATTTGTGATCACTTGGTGGCTAAGTGCCCCTGGTTTCCATGTGTTACCCCAGGCGCTGGAAACTACAGGACTCTGCTCTAATACAGTGATTCCTTGTGGGGCTGTGTTCTCAGTAGCCCACAGAAGATGCTGGCAAAGCAAACAGCCTGCAGCTCCCAGATTTATTAGGTATTGGCAAAAGACAGGGAGTCAGAGCCATGGCCCTCAATTTGAAGCTAACTTCGCCTGGTACCAGGAGTGGAGGACAGCAGGGTCTGAGTAGTTGAAGGATCTTATACCCAAGTTCTCCTGGTGAACATCAACAGGGATAAATGGAGAGGTACTTCCCTGTAAGTACCACATGCTCTGGCTGTTCTTGTCAGGAGCAGGAATCCTGGTGCATGATGTTAACTCCTACTTCAGCAGAGAGTCTCTTCCTGGTAGAGAAAGGGTACAAGAAACCACCAGGCAGTATAAAACAATATAAGAGAATGTTTATCTATATTTCTATTGCTATCTCATTTCTTTTTATTCTTTTGGCTTTACCCAAGGTTTCTCTGTATAACAGTCCTAGCTGTCCTGGAACTCACTCTGTAGATCACGCTGGCCCCAGACTCATTGAGATCCATCTGCTTCCACCTCCCAAGTGCTGGGATTAAAGGTGTGCGCCACCACCACCTGACTCTGTCTCTTTATCTGAAGGACCTCACCTGGCTGGGCTGGGTACCACCTTCCTACGTGACTAAGGATGACCTTGAAGCTTCAGAGGGCTTGCCCTGTCTCCACCTCCTAATTAGAAGTGTCTGCTGTCACACCCCTCTTATAAAATGCTGGGGATCAAACCCAGGTTTGCATTCTCAAGCAGTGCCAAACCAATGTCCTTAGGTTCTCACCCAAGAAAGTCTCTTCATAAAAAAAAAAATATATAGTTACAGATAATCATCTTGAAATAAATTTTCAAAAAGAAAAATAAGTCAGCAATCAAAATATTCACTATTTGGTTTTGATCACATTAATGTCATACATGCTAGAGCTTTTAAGCGGGCTCTTAGTTGGCCTTCAGTGCCTAGGGTAGGGTTCATCTGTGGCAGAGCTGCTTCTTCTCCTTGGTTTCAGCCTTTAGAAAGCCAGACTTTATGATAATCTAGTTTCTGACCCCTTGACATAGAACCCCCCCTCATCCATAATGACTTAGCAAATGTTTTCATAATTGATTGACTATTTGATAAAACTCTCAGGCCAAGATCCCTGTGATAAAATCACAGAGGCACATCCTCTGGACACATAAACCACTTCGGTAGTTACACTGTCTCAAAGACAGCTTTGCAAAGCACTCCAGGGGAGGAGCATGTCTTAAAGGGTGTTTACGGGATCAACAGTTCTGCAACTTCCAGCTGTAGAAGGAAGTTAGCTATAGACTTCATTAATTTCAGGAAAGCAGCTTCCCCCAGAGACAGTCCTGAGGGAAGACGCTTCTCTCTCAGCATCCTCATCATCTCCCGGCTGGTGGGCTGGTGCTCTCCAGTGCTGCTGTGGTAATGGTGCAGATGCTACTGCTGGGATGTTCTAGCAGGGCTGCACAGAGTGTGGGCATACTGGTGCATGACTCAGCGACATCTGTAGAGCAGGAAACTGAAAGCTAGGCACCCAGAGAGAGAGCCATGGCAAAGACAAGCAAGAGCGCTTCTGAATGCGCTCCCTTGAGAACATCTCAGAGTTCAAGCAGAAGATTCTAGTTCATTTCTTCTCAGTTCTGTAGCAACAAGACAGTTCTGGTTTGGGGCACATTGGGAATTCCGAAATCCAGGAAATTTCAAAGCCCTCGGAAAATGTATCTATAACAGACATGGCCACAGTGCCATAAACCCCATTACCAATGCAGGCAGGGAAATGAAACTGATCTGAACGTGTATTATATACAATCATTTTCAAATAAAGAATTTAAAGGGATGCATGTAGATTTTTCCCAGTTGGTAGAGTGTTCACTTAGCCCTGGGTTCAATCTCAGGCATCAAATTATATTAATTAGGGCTGTAGAGATAGCTCAGAGGTTAAGAGCATTGCCTGCTCTTCCCAAAGGTCCTCAATTCCCAGCAACCACATGGTGGCTCACAATCATCTGTAACAAGATCTGGTGCCCTCTTCTGGCACTCAAGCAGAACACTGTATACATAGTAAGTAAACGATCTTTGAAAAAAAATTATATTACCTAATTAATTAATCCATTGGTTTAAGATTATTAATGTGCGGCATGAAAGCTTATAATAAGGCACTAAGAATTTATCACACATTTTCGTTTTGATTTTCATCCTATATTCTTATTTAAAATTGGGAATCATTATTACTGCTCAAGTTTAAGTTTTGTTTAATCTTTATTCTACTAAAGTTTTATTAATATGTTTAAAGTTTACATTTTGAATAAGTCAAATTCAACCACTAAGGAAATTGAAGTAATGCCCAGAGTAATCATATCTTGCTACTTCTGATTTTTATTACAAGTAGAATGGTTTGTAATGATTCAGTGTGAGCTAGAGAGCATAGGTCAGTGCATATTCCATGGAGGCCATGTATGAGCTTCTTCATGATCAGGCATGTATGGTACAGAAACATACATGAGAGGAAAATCTACCTGGCCATTTGCAGGGGGAATTTACCCACCCTGTATTTCTGCATCTCTTTTACATAAGTCTGAGATTAGCCAAACAAAAGGTAAAACCTGGTTTTATCTTCATTGAGGCAGAACCTATATTTATAAAGAAAACGTCTTCCATTTGGCTTCCTCTCATGTACCTTGACTCCATTGACCTATATATGCATGTACTTGGGACACCACTGTGAATGGCACACAATTCCAATGTCATACAAAGCATGCCCCTGTACTCTGGACTTTTTTTTTTTAGGAGCTTCAAAAAAAATTCAGTCTGTCCAGGAAACCTCATGTATGTGCCAACTGAAGAGCAATGAGATAGTAGGTTGCACAGGGAAGAGAGTACTGTAAGAAACAATAGAAGAACACAGACCAGATGACATGAGGTCTGAGCAACAGGAACAGTAGGAGCTGAGCGCCAAGGGTTAAATCAGGAAGAAGCAGAAATGGAGAGATGCTACCTGTTACTAAACCATGGAGCTGGGCCAGCTCACTTGAATGAGGGCCTGAGATGCTTTGTTTGGCAAGACACATTCGGGAAGTCAGTAGCAGTATCAAGGAGAAGTCAATCCTAAAACCCTCTGCGTTGCTATGCTTCTCTCTCTAGGTTGAAGGAAGTCATCTCTGCCTTGGTGTCCATGGCAACAGCTATATGGCACTGACTTTTGACTTGAATCCTATCACAGTTGTAACATATGATTTCAGAGGAGTTACCCATGAGTGTCATCTAAAATGTCTTAGGTTCCTATAAACCAGTCAACTTATGCAGATATGATTGACCCAGCTTTGGGCCAGTGTCTGTATCTATGTCCTTTTTCTTCTTCCTGGGCTTTGACAGATGAGAAGCATTTGCTCTGCTGGGTTAATTCGTACACTAGGGAGAGTACACATGAAGATCAAGGTCTGGCTTCCTAATCCACGAGAGCAAAGGACAGCTCTTAAGCCTGCCTTTTTCAAATCCACCAGAGTAACAGAAGTGTTACAGAACAGGGCTAGTACCATGTTGCTGAGGTCCATGTAGAAGTGCTGACACTGAAGCTTACAGGTTTCCATAGCAACTCTGCCTAAACTGAGCTTGAAGCTGATGTTCAAGACCCATACTTACTAGAGTGTATTCTGTCCTCCAGGCTCTTCAATGGCCAACAAGGAATCATCATTCAGAATTTTAGCACAAGGTCCATCCTCACGGTGACCAATGTGACACAGGAGCACTTCGGCAACTATACCTGTGTGGCTGCCAATAAACTGGGCACAACGAACGCGAGCCTGCCCCTCAACCGTAAGTAACAAAGTACCAAAGCATACTCCAAGAGTGCTGGGCTTCTCTGCATGAGCAGAAAGGAGCCCAAGAATGAAGTGTGCTCACCTTAGGCCTTATCCTAATACAAGTACCTTAGAAGTTGGAAGTTGTTCTGAAATTATCTGGGTGTTTGAGAACCTTATAATACCTGTAAACCTCTACATATAATACTGCCTTAGAGTTCTGTAACATCTGCCCTGGGGGATGTCACAGAAATAGCTGAAACACTTCTGATTGAACATGGTTAATAGGTTTTGTCTGGTTTTTGTTTTTCTTTTTTTAAGTTCTCTTTTGAAGCACGTAATAAGCCATGACTTGCGTTTACTCTTGGTTGTTCTTTAGACACTCATTGTGCCCTCACCAAAAATTCACATGCTATAAATAAAATGGAATAATGGGTAAACAAGTATGGAGAAAGTATTCAGTCTGCCTACATAGCATGTTTAGTCAAAACTATATCGTGAAATACATTGTAGAGGTTGACTGAGATAAATGCTACATTGTAAACACATCTGAACACAGTGGGCTGTCTCTTGGTGAGTTTCAGCCAAGAACAAGCAGGACCAAGCAGTCAAAACGGGAAGAGCATGGATTTACTGCTGCCGATAGAATGTAGGCTCCTTCACAAAGCAGCATCTCCTGTCTAACAAAGGAAGTATGGGGTTGTTATTTAAAGAGTCTGTACTTACGTACATGGGTAAGAATTTGAGGCTTGCCATGTGAACAGAATACTTTTGAGCATGTTCAGCTTAAGGTCATAGATTTTAAAGGTAAGGTGATTGGCCCATCCGGGATGTGCTTAGCTCGGGGTCAGAGGCTTCTGTTCCAAAGACTGAAAAAGCAGACATGAGCACCTTTGGGCATGCTCCATTTTCTCGGTAAGGTAGCAGATGAAAGGAAGGGATACTTTGAAACTATATTAGCGTATCTGCCCTCAAGGCGTCTGCCTGTCTTCAGAGCTCACACTAATGCATCTCAGGGACTAGAAGTGAATGAGCAGCAAGCCTGGGGACCAGCAGGAGGGCAAAAACTGCACTAATGCTCTTCTCAGCAATTGCGATTAGTAGCTTTTGGAACCTGAGTGACTTACAAGCCGTTACAGCCATAAAATACCACTCATTTTAAAATTGAGTCATTTTCAAAATATTCATAGCAGAATGCAGACCCACGGCTTCCTCGGCTCCACAAGGTTATTGGAATTCCTCTCCTTCCAAAGTTGGCTTTCTTACTGTATCATGGCACACACACTTATGTTAGCCTGTCGTGACAACTCACCCAGGAAAACCACAGGCAGGGACATTCCGCCTTTGTGGAAACCAAAAAAAGATAAAGATGTTCCATCTCACTTAGAACCACATTGAAGTGTGCTTGCGTTATGATTTGTGAGCCCAGTACTTCCTAATATTTCTGAGCACTGATTTTGAAAGGAAAACATTCTCTGACATGTAATGGCCTTCTGTAAAATCCTTCCTAGGTTTTTCTCCTAAGGACAATTTTTATAGTGTCATGATTAGTAACAAAATATCAGGAGCCATTTGAGTCCTGATTTAATGTAAATCATCACACTCCTGTGGCATATTGTAAACATTTCATATGGCTCAAATACTCAAAAGACTGAAAGAATAAGTGAATTTTAAAAGCAAAGAAAATTTGAGGGTTAACAGCACATTACCTAGCTACCAAAATTTGTAAACCACAGCCTATTTTTAAAAACAAAGTAATAATAATGCTGACAAATTAGAAACAAGTGTCACTCATTTAAATGTATGTAACTTTAAAAAGTGCTTCAAATATGGAAATGAGGCTAGAATCAATATCTCCTCTCTCTCTCTTTCTCTCTCTCTCTCCCTCTCTCTCTCTCTCACATCTCTCACTCCTAACCATGAACATGTTTCTAATAATTTGTTAATAAAGACAGAAAGGACAGACTTGGTCTGTAGCTGTGAGCTGGTCCTGGAAGCTGATGATGTGACTCTGTCTGTAGAACTCTTCCCTGCGATATCTGAACCTCTTCTGCACTAAGCATATCTATTCTGTGTTGTTGTTCTTGTTTCAAGTTTTATTTCATTTTGTGTGGGAATAAAGATCGAATCCATGATTCCCACATCCTAGGAAGCAACACCTCCAACCGCTATAGTTATTTTTACACATTTTTGTATCTTTCTGTTGAGCCCTGTGGTCTTTTAAAAGGCATCGTTGTCCCATCATCACTTTGGATGCCGTATCATCAAGCACAGTGCCTGCTACTTATTAGATAATTAGTGAATTTTTAATGAAGAAAGAAATTAAGCACCGAGTAAGGAAACAAACAGATGAGCAGTTGTTCAGCTGTAGGCTTCCTCTTTAGCCTCAGGAGAAGCCAACCCATGACATTTATTAGTACTCTGGCCCCTGCCAGATTCTATCCTAATTTCGTACAGGAATTTGTTCGTTTAATCCTCACACAACTCAAAGCTGGAGTTGTCCAAGCTCCTCTTTGCAGATAAGGAAACATAGAAAGAGTGTGTTAGGTGGCCGAGGTCGTCAGATTCAACCACAATGAAGTTAAAGCTCGAGATCTTCCTGTCTGCCTCTCAGACTCAAGCTCTGAATCATGCTACCCTGCTACCTAAATCTAAGAGCGTAAAACCACCCACGGAGTAGAAGATGATCATGGTCACTTTAAACATAGTTTAAAAATAATCTCTGTGTATAGGTTTAATCAGCTACGGCCTGTAGTCTTTAGGATAAACCTTGAGACCATTTCAGTCTACTTTTGGTTTGCAAAATCTCTCATTTTTCAGATCATCAAAGAGATACAGGACAAGCTGTAAGTTCAGGGTGAGCCATAGAGCAGACTATGTAGGAGGAAAGCCAGTTCACTGGGTCATGAACATCTGTAAGGGAGGGGGAGGGAGGGAGGAACATGCTGTGCACTACACCCCCGCGTCTGTGCTCTGTGCACTGGCACCCAGTTCCCGAGCTTCGGGCAAGGGGCTGGAGGTTAAAATACACAAACACACACAGACAGAGAGACAGCGACACGGGTCATCCTTGAATTCCCCAAGAATGCCCCCTTTATTGTGTTCAGGGGCAGATTATATAGATATAGCCATGCCCCAGCCAAACCCACCAGAAGCCACTCTCCTGCCATCAGGAACTCCTGAAGGTCTGGTGCTCAGAGCAGCTGTAGGCACTCAGATCAGGGGATTACAAGAAATTCAGGATCTGGGATCTCACTGCTCCCAACAGGAACAGAATATGTGTGAATGTGTGCACGTGTGCTATATCCTGGGAGTCAAACAGATTTTATTCAAATCTAAGTTTTATTACACATTGGATATGTATGGCTCTGCGTAAGTTACAGGGGCTTCAGATCCTTAGTTACCTCATTTTGAAATTGAGAACAATCATAGTTCCCACCTCACAGGGTAGGAATTTAGATAATGTCTTTAGTCCCTTTGCCTGGAACTCAGGAGGTAGTCACTGTTTACTGTATCATTATATATACATACATATATACATATATACATACATTTATACAAACCTTAGTTCAGAGCATCTGAAAGAACACTATGACATCCTGGCTATAAACGACTTCATCTGACGGCTGTCTATCTACTGCTTGCCCGAGGGCTTCTCTGGTAAACAATCCACTGGTGTGGAAGGTGGAGGAAAGGAGGCTTGAGATAATCTCCTAAATCTAGCTCCTAAGCTTGCTTCAAGCTCTCTTAATGCAGTGACAGGAATTTGTGGATGTTAAATCATCATTAAATGACCAGTCTACGGCACAACAGTTCAGGATTCTGGGATTTTCAAATTGTGAGGATGTGGCTCTCATGTGGCTGATTCAGTCATGGCAACCACTTTCAAATACGGGTGTTGACAGCCTGCGGTGTTCAAAGCCAGAGGCCACGTGTTGGAGAGAGTGGAGTATACTTGCCTCTTAAGGTTATATTGATAGTGTCCACCGCAGGAGTTCAGACAAGTGAGAGTAGAGAACCAGGAGAGTAAGTGAGTCCAGTGCAGAACACTCAACAGTGCTGCCTTGGAGTAGAGAAGGGGCTCCTAATCCGGTCTCAAGGGCCCTGAAGGGACTGTCCCCCTAGAGAAGCTGGGATCACTATTTGAATTTTAAGCAACCACTATACAGCTCAAAACACCATCTGAGCCATCATTTTCTCCTTCCCTGAGGCAGAATTTTCAAAAGTTCACTTAACAATAATCACAAACACGGAGTACAATGGCCCAAATGATAGTTTGATGACCGGAGACCCAACAGGAGTCTGTGATCCAGAGCTAAGGGCATAACTCGGTTGATCTTGTAGAGAGAGTCAAGAGGAACAGCTCATGTGATGGTGGGGAGGATGGAACAACGGGACCCAGTAGAGAGCATGCCGGTGCTTTCCAGACACTGCGGTGAAGGGTAAGAACAGTGAGGCTGTGAAGAACACCTGGACTAGCTGACAAGCGCCAGGACAGGCTCTCATAGGCGTTTCAACTTTATGCTTGGAGTCATTGGATAGTTGCAAGAAAAGAATTATATAGGCAGATTATATGAAAGACTTCGTTAGACGGTGTGAGTTCTAAAGCCATGCATAAACTTTAAATAATGTGGGTAAAGAAAAGTAGAGCAGAACAAAGTTGTCAACAGTGCAAACTGAGGGATAAGCAAGAGGTGGGAGGTCGTAGCCAAGTCGGCTGAGACTAGAAACGGTAGGGAGCAGGGCTCTAGCCGACTCCCAGCTGTCAGTGTAGGTGACATTAACCAGCGGCAGAGAATTGATAGAGGACCATCACTTTAGCACTTGGGAGGATGAGGAGTTCATTTTCAGACAAGCCGTCTACTGCTCAGACCAGAGGAAGGCTGATGATGAGCCACTGTGGTTAGCGGTTTCTCTAGAGCAATTTCTGTGGGAAACCGGGAGTAGCTGACAGTGTTTTGATCCTACTTCATGTTCTGGCTTTGTGGGAACCTAGCCAGTTTGGATGCTCACCTTCCTAGACCTGGATGGAGCGGGGAGGACCTTGGATTTTCTAGAGGGCAGGGAACCCTGACTGCTCTTCGAACTGGAGAGGGAACAGGAGAGGAGTGGAAGGAAGGGGAGTGAAATGGGAGGCTGGGAGGAGGCAGAAATTTTTTTTTCAATAAAAAAAAATAAATAAAAAATCTAACAAAAAAAAAGACACTGTCTGCTCTTGCAGAGGACCCAGCACCCGCATGATAAGTCACAACCATCAATAACCCCATTCTCAGAGGACCCAAAAGTCTCTTCTGACCTCTGTGGACACTGCATGCACATGGTGCATAGACGCACATACAGGCCTGATACCAATATGCATTGCACTTTTAATGGGGAGAGAGCAGGAAGCATAGTCATTCGTTAACATTCTCAAGGATTATATGGAGTTTGCCATTATACTGTGACACTTGTATGTCACTCGGCAACAGGGTCCTTTCCATCCGTTCCACTAAAAGCCAGTGAGACAGCATTACTGTGGCGACGCTATGACAACCATGGTATTACTAGACTTTGGCACTGTTAATAGAATTATGGGGCAGTCATCTCCCTCATTGTCCAACACTGGCTGAAGGTCACAGTGTCGAGGGTGTATAGCAAAGAGAACTGGAGCTAGTATGGTTAATGTGGAATGAAGCCTGGGAGAGCTTTCCCTTCCTGCACTCTCACACACTGCACCGGGACAGTGAAGCCTGCCAAAATGCAAGAAATCCCAAAGAATTGGATTTGAAAATTTGTGCTCTAGAACAAACCTTTTGCTTCGCAGAAGAGACTGAAGGAGATGAACCAGTGCTCACACAAAAGCATCCGAAAGCTCACGCACACTCCAAGTGGAGCATGCAATGCTTTGAGTAAAGCAGATCTGAACTGAAGGATTTGGGACAGTTCTCTCAATCTTTGAGTCTTATACATCTCACCTGAAAGAGGAAAGAATACCTTGTTTTTATGAAGGGTTCTAAAATTAAATAGAACAAGGCTGAGAGACGGCTCGGTTAAATTTTGATGTGTAAATAAAACCTAAGGAAGACACCTAAGGTCCACCTCTGACCTCTATAAACAAGAACATACATGCACACCTGCACACAGGCATGTACACACATGCACACACACTACATATATCACAAAAATAAATAATAAATGTAAACAGAACACTCTCAATGGCCTCCACACTACCTATTAGAAAATAAGTATGCATGAAATATCCACCTCCATTTTCATCTTTAATTATTTATAAATTATACAAATATGTAGGGACAATCATAAACAGACTAAAGTCTGCATAAGCTTAATAGCTGTGACTTTGTCTCTCTGGGTATCCAAGCAAACTAAGCTGGTTCTTTACTTTGTTTCTTAATGCGCCAATGCATTTAATTATGATACCATCCTTATTAGAATTATTAATTAAATCAGTCATGCACATAAGTATTCACTTGTAATGAGTGGAGGGGTGGGCAGGTTGATTAGAGGGGCTGTAGGAGATTAATTACTCTACCTTTGTTTTTCTTCTGGGTTAAGAAGCGGTTTGACAAGTGCATTTCAATCTGCTGTGAACAACACATGCTGCCCAGAGTTGACCAAGAGTCAGGAGGGAGAGAGAGAGAAGGAACTTTGATATTTGCCACTATTATCCATGAATCTTGAAAGGCTGAAAACTTACTGGAATTAGGACCATAAAAAGTAAAACTTTATTCATACCATATACCCAGATCCCAGAGGTCCGTTGTTGAGATATTCTGCCCTACATTGAAGAGGTCTTTGTGTTCACCTATGTGGTCTCAGTCTCCTCGTCTGTAAGTGATAAGGCTATGTGAATCTCCACATTCATCAGATGCAATACTCTAAGGTGCTATGCACACTGAACATTATAGAGAAAGAGTAGAATTACTGATTATTTTAAAGGTATAATATACTAATATTTCCCATACTGTTTTTATTAGTGAACTCAAAATTACTTTTATTGACCGAAAATATTTGACATTTGAATGTGTTAGATTCTGTAGGTTAGCTTTAGCACTAGCCTTAATGCTCCATCCTCTCCAGAGAATTCTGTTCCCTGAGATGCTGGGATGTTCTGCTGACCTACAGTCTCTGAAAAGACCTGCTTTGGACCTAATGGTTTTCTATGTTGTTTTACACAACCCTAGTCCTGCAAACAATGAGATCCAAATGCACCCCTGTGAACATGAGGGCTGCAGCCATGACAGCATTTGAGTCCACAGTCAATGCATGACCAGACCCTTCCCTCAGCCAAGCATTTCTGGGTGTCCTTCTGGAGAACACTGCCATATTTCTTTCTTATTATTTATGAGAGATCTCTAAGTATCACACCTCCATAACCCAAAATGCACCATGTTCCCAACAGCTGTGACCAGACCTGAAGCATGGCCTAACGACCATGGCAACATGCAGCAGGCGGCAGCACATAAACAGCTTTTTAGCCTGTACCCCTGTGTTTTCATTTTTTCTGAAAATGGAAATGTGGCTCCCTATTAAGAGACCTAGGCGTATATGCCAACAAAAGCATTGTCGGTGCCACTGTAACCAAACCCCTACTTTACTTAGTATATGACATAATTATCAAACATTCCTCAGAAAGACAGAGTGCAGTGAAATTGGCTTCACTTTTTGTTTTCCCTTTAGACCTTTTTAATTTCAGATACAGGCAGGAAGGGGAGACTACCGCAGCGTGGTGGTAATCCATGGCACCCTCTTTCTCTAAAACACCGTGAGTTTGTAGTACCTCCAGCTGCTAGGGTGTTCAGCGTGGCCGAGGCGTTCTTATGCAGAAGTGTGCTATTGGAATTTCTCTACAGACACACGTTAACTACCTGCCCAGTGTGCACTTCAATGAGATGTGATACATCAAACAAAAAAATTGCCATTTCATCCTTGCTATCACCAGCGTTTAGATAGCTTGGACTTTTTCCAATTTTACCTTTGAAAGAAAAAGCAAGCTTCAATGTTCAACAATTTTAATGCAAAGAAGCAACCGAGCTCCTAGCTCAGAGACATGGCTTTAGATCACTTCCTACCCTTCCTTTCTTTGATTTTGTAAAAGACTCAATCCAATTAGCACACATGTGGAACTGGCTAATTAGTGAGGCAGACCAAGATTCCTGCCAGAGCCAAGCAGGTCGCTGTCAGCCACATGGAAGGAATTACAGTTTTCTGAAACTTCTTAAAGGAAGAACGAACAGCATAGCTCTTGGAAACCGGCAGGAATCTGGTCAATGCTTTAAGAACCACCAGCTACAGCTCTAGGGGGCTCACTGCCCCCTTCTGCCTTCTACAGGCACCTGCACGCATGTAAGCAGACTCGCACACGCGTGTAAACAAAAACAAATTAATCTTAAGCCACGCATCCAGTGGTGTTGTATGAGCTAGCACAAATTTGGCTTACGTAAAGTTTTAGGAGATGGAAGCAACATTTTTCAAACCTTGCTTACCTGGAAGAATATGTTGAGCAGGTTTATTTCTGTGCAGAGAGCAGGGCACATGCTGATGCTCGTCTCTGACACTTTGTGACACAGAACCACCTGCCAGCTACACCTGAAGAAACAGGATTGCTTTGCCAAGATCAATGTGTGTCACTGTGTCAAACCCTCATGAGGCTCTCCCCCAGACTTCTCTTTGCCAGTATATTCATTCTCTTTTCTTTATTCTCATTGTTTCAATTAATAAAAAAAAATTGAGGTGAGGATGAAAATATCCCTCATTCTGATACCATTCGTCAAAGCTTCATCTATTTTGGTTTTTTTGTTTGTTTAACTTTGGTACTTTTAGGGTCTTTCCCATTGTTCTAGTTTTTTTCATTTTCTCTCAACCCCAAGAGTCAATCAATTCCAAAGAAGACAGGCAGGTAGGCAACTGCCTCTGTAACCAGCAGTATAGATTTGGGGAGAACCAAACAGCCTCAGAATAGGCAAGTTCAAAATTGCTTTTTGGAAGCTTCATCACTGAAAATGTAATCAGACTTGACTTCCCCTGAATTGATTTAAGTGACAGCCTAAGGGCCAACCTTTGACCAGGTTTCTTTACACCTGCATCGATCCCACAAGCAATCGAATTACCCAAGCAATCCGTGCATTTTTCACAGTGTTGGACCTAGAGTGCAAATGGCCAATTTGAGAAGTGACTAGGTTTTATTTCGAATGCGTTAGGAGGTTTTCTCATAAGTACAGGGTGGTGGGGGCGATCAGAATTACTTTTCAAAAGCTTTCACTTCATCATGAAGCTGGTTGCCCAAAGGGTATTTTGTTTGCCAGATTTACTTTTATTTTTTCGTTTGTTTGGACTGAATAAAACTTTCCTTCCACTGAGAATATTTTCTGACTTAGAGAAAATGACTTCTAGTCCTTTCAAGTATGTGCCAAAATCTAGGAGAAAGAAAATCTGTGGGAAAATAAGACAGTGCAATTATCACACAGGTGGAGACGCTATAGCACCTTGCAGGTTGTAGGTCAAGAAGCAGACTGCAATTGTTTTTACTGTGATGGCAGCAAGAGAATCTCCCAGGAGTCTCTGCAGAATCAAGCGCCATGGCAACCCTCCACTCACTTCCTCTCCGGAATGTGTGGTCAGAGTGTCACAGTGAGCAGTCACACTCTTCCAAAGCCAAGTGGGCTTGAATTATGCCTTTCGATGCCTGGGGGCTGTGTCTTTTACCTGATAAATGTTATGTGTGTTTATAACTTAGATGTTTCCGTTGGGTTGGGTGTATTTGCCTCCCCCATCACATTGCCGCTGTCACTGTGGTCAGTTTCAGTTACTCTGCACTGGTGTCCTGGAATCCACACATCATCCCTATGGTCTTGCTGTAAATTCTTGCTTCTCCTAGACTGTAACTTAGACCCACTGTTGGAACTCTGTGCCACATACTCCCCCAGGCCTCCAGCAACCACCGCCCTACTCCCCACTCCTCGGCATGATGACCTCCAGGTCCACCCATGTGGGCACAGAGGACAGATTCCACCTTTTAGAGGTGGATTGTATTCTGCTGCATATATGACACATGTTCTCCCGATCTGTTTATGAGCCAGTGGGGATTTCTATTCATTTCTTTGCTGTGAAGGATGAAACAACAGTCAGCAAACCAGTATAGTTCAGTTTCTCTCTCCTTTCCTCCTCCCTTCTCTCCCTCCCTCCATCTCTCTGTCTCTGTCCTCCATATCTCTAGGTCTGGAATCTATGGCTTCACGCGTTCCCAGACAAGCTGCTGTAAAGTTACTCACCAGTCTTTTCACAGTGACACTGCTAAGTCATTGCCTCACTGTGTGTGAGGGCTCCTAGCATGCCGTCTTCCAGAAATGCCTTCCTCACTTTGATAATAACCATTCTCACTGAGGGGCCTTGCACATCTTTATCTTTTGATTTTCATTCCCCTGGTGGTTAGTGATGCTGGGTATTTTTCAACATTCCTCTTGGCCATTTAGATGTCTTCCTTTGAAAACAGTATCTGCCATCATTTCTTTCTACTTGTGAAGATTTGGGAGTTCATGTCAGTCTCTTGTTAGAAGTGTGGCCCGCTATTTGCTTTCCAGCTCCTTATATATTTTAGCTACTAATCTTTGTTGCAAATGTAGTTTGCAAGCACATTCATTTTTGGGTTGTCTCTTCATTCTGTTGGTTGCTTCTTTTGCTGACAGAAGGTTCTTAGTTTGATAAAAATCTATTTCTCCTTTCTTTCCTGTGTTTTTGGGGGTCCTGTCCAGAAATAAATGTCTCCATTCCAGTGTCATTGTGAATTTTCTCTATAGGAGTGAATGACGGAAACCCTGTGAGGCCTGAGCACGGCAGGGTTCTCACTAAATGTACAGTAGCCCTAGCCCAGGAGGAAGGAAGGCAGTGAATGACCTTGGGAGGAAATGATGCTTTTAACAATGTTATGAGAATGTTCACATTCCAAACGTCTATTCACATACTATCAAGAGCTTTCAAACTGTGAGTGGCCATATAGAAATACATAATTGCTAGAATATTCTAATGCTTTGGCTCCTAAGACATCCCCTGCTGTCACCCTCCCACAGCACAACATCCCTGCCTTCATTTCTGTCCCACTCTGGCAATTCTCTCGTGTGTGCCGTGCAGTGGTCTGGCGGTGTGCATGTCTTAATTGATCACTACTTAAAGCGGAACAGTCATTTTACTCTTTTGTGAAATTAATTATATCACTCTTATTCTGATCAAAGAGTGATTTAATTAATGCTACATTACTTAATGAGCTATGTAACCTTTTACTAATGTATGCTTCTTCAACTTTTTTAAAGTCTGCTGTGAGTCTACTCACTAATCCATACTGTAATTGTTGGGGGCAGTCTTTCTTGCTTTCAAATGATATAGGATGTGGCAAAAAAGCCCCCGAAGACACTTAAACACAAAAGGCTTCATCTCTGAGTGATGTAATAAAATTCAATACTTTTGACCCTGAACGAATCAAGAGAGAACCTCAATATGTAGATTTATAACACCTTGTCTTATGATTAAAGAATTCCCTGATTAATAATGACAAGAATATAGCTGATTAATAAATGTTATTTATGTCTCTCAGCAAATAGTCCATAAAGATCATTTATCATTTTAGTTACGGTTTATGGTAGCCAAAGAATTCTCTGGCCAAGTGTGAACTGTCGCCAGATCCAGACCAAGAGGGACTTTTAAGTCGGCCAAAGGGTGTTTATTGTGATGTTTCCTTTGCTTTGCTTTGTTAGTTAAGTAGAATGCAGATGCCTGTATGGACACACCAAGGTGGGGAAAGGAAAGGCTCTGCTAAGGTCACCATCTAAGCTCAGTTAGTGAACGAGGCAATGCCGAGCAAATCGCTACGCAGCCTGGACTCGGGTAGCCACGGCTGTAGGAGGTCAAGTTGTGCACAACCACATAGGTGCAAAGGGCTCCCAAGTGAGTCAGCACTTGCAACCTCACGGTAATGAATGCGGTATGAGATACAATGTGGTCTTGTTGTCGTCCTCAGTGTTGTTTATAGATAGAAGAGAGTGCAGCAGAGCTACAAATTTAGATGACATCAGACGTCAGCTGGAAAGCGGGCCAATTGCCATGCTGAGGGAAATAACCTCGCAGTATATGTGTGCATGTGTTTGTGAGAGCACACTAAAGAACTAAAGTCCCCCATGTTGATGACAGCATTGCGTGTGCCAACGACACCCCTTCCCACACCACCTCCCAACTCACTCATGCACCTCACCTCACAGGGGCGAGGCTGAGGACCCAGTGCAGGCACAGCTCTCAGAAGGTTGCGCCCATGCCATAGGCTTCTTCATGGGTGATCCTGTACAGCTTTAAAATTCTGACATTTGTCTTCTTTAAAATGATTTTAAGACTCTCAATGTCAAAACCAAAGGTCTAGAAATAAAAGACAAATTACTATGGATATTCTATTTTACCACTAAGATTCTATCAACGCAAAGCAGAAGGGCAGGGATTTTCCAGAACCTAATTCATCATTTTTATTCATTAATACTAAAATCCTGTGAGGCTAGGAAAGAACTGACAGAGAAGTTAAAATTCAGTGAAGAACATGTTAGACCAGTTTTCTAAAACATCTGCATTTCCTGAGATTATCAAGAGTCACAAGCGATGAAATGCAAAAGTAATAATGACCGAAGAAAGCACAGCTCTGTGTCCCTCCTGCATGGAAGTCTACAGCTGATAGCTCAACACAAGAATAACATAACAGTATATAGTCACTAGTTCCCATTTCCACGTTCCTATTCCATTAGCAAGCATCCCTTCCCATTGTTACACCAAGGTCAAAGAAGGATATAACAGTCCGGATGTTGTTTTTATGCTTCTTGCTAAAGAGGAAAGAGGGGAGTTTTCCATCCCTCCTTTTGTAAATACTTGTAAACTCTGCACTCTCCAATCTCAGGAGCATGACCATGCTTATCTGTACAGAAGTGCCTCGTGCCTTCTTTCCATCACTTCTACTGTGATAATATGCTGGTGTTATTCTTAGGACCATCATGAATTAAACTAGGGCTCACTGGAAGACAACAGCTTGAGATCTGGGGACCAACAGAATCTATGTGACTTCTAGATGGTTGGACACAATATGGATAGTCCTCTGGGAAGATGGAGTGAGAGCACAAATTTACATAATCCTCTCAGCAATATATGCAATTTAAAATGTGTGAGTTGTTTTTTTCAATACTTTTCCATTCTAGAAATTTCTCTTCAGACCATGGTTGACTGGGGGTGACTGAAATATCAGAAAACATAACCATGGATAATGAGGGTAGGGTAAGGTGACTTTGGTCTTGCCTCTGTCTTCAAAGCCCACAGTCTTGCACAGAACATATGCTGGTGTTATTTTACACTGAGTTTTATGTGTTATGTATACGTCTTTATTGTTTCAGTGGAGATAAAATAATTACTTTTTGATTGTTTCCAGATAGAAATGACCAGACTTCCCATCAGCATAGACTGTAGAGTGTAGTGGCATTGCCTTAGAGAAAAACACCTCTGAAGAGCAGCCAACATGTAGCTCACAGCACTAAAAGTGGTATAGCTCAGGGTACACATCAGCCTTATCAATTCTGTTTTTCTTCTTCAGAAAGTATCCCACCATAGACTCAATCTCAGAAAGATTTGTATTAAATAGAGGACACAGCTCATCTTCTAAACATGTCTGCAGCATACAGTACTTCAAATATCAGGATCTGAAAATTATCAAAATTGAACTAACCCTAGAGATAGTCAAAATTAGTCCTGAATTTTGAATCCACTGAGAAATTATCCTCACTAAATAAGGCATCGCACATACAGAGAACATATTCATAGCCTTTGATATAAAATTGGAGCATGCTAGGGAAAATAAATTATTAAAGTTTGCTAAAAGATTCCCAAGTCCCATAGGCTGAGTAGAATATAAAATTTATATTGCCTGGATTTACAAAATGTGCTGACTCTTAGAAGAAAGGATACAACAACGAATTTGTAAGACATGATGCCCATAAGATACTGTCCAGAAAACCTCCATCACTGAGTCCACTTTCTAGGCCCTCCCCTCATTTTAGATGAGAAGAAATTACTCCAGGGAGAAGGATTAACAACCATGCTTGCTGTAACTCATCTATGGTAGAACTTGGATAAGAATCCAGTTCTCCTAACATTTGTTTTTTATAACTGGGTTTTAAGAAGACCACAGAATTCTCTATCAGTGTCTGTGGAGTCTCTGAAGTGTTTTCCCTTCCCATACAGTGATATCTTCTTGACACAAGCCCATAAATACTTGAGAAAGCACAAGACCCCTAGGTCAGATACAAGACTGTTTCTCACAGCGAAAGCAGAAACAGCTGCAGTAGAGTGAGCCTTCTGCATTAGTTTCAAATGCCAAAGGAGCAGCAAGATTTTTTAGGTGACCACTTGCCAGGCTGATGGTTTTGTTAAGGGACACAGAATCTAGAGAACCAGGGCTGGGCAACAACTGGCAACTTCTCTCTGTCTTCAGGACATTACCTCATCTTACAAGAAATGACCTGAAAAACAGGCCATCTACTTTTTAATCTTGACATTTCCAACAAAATCAGTAACAATAAAACATTTAGCCAGAGGGCCAGGAACGAGTGGCTCCCAACCACCTGTGGTCAGAGGAGATAAAGATGGCGACTATATTCTCAAGTTCTAATTCTTGTTCCAATGCACTGGAGCCTGCGTGAAAAATGCAGACTAAAGCTTCAATTCTTTGTGGGAGCTGAAGGCTCTACCCTTCAGGTCCCAGGGAAGGAGACAATGCAGGTTCCAGAGCCACACTGAGTCACACAGCTAGGCTCTTCAAGAAGGCTTGCGCAGACTCTGACATTCTGAATATGTTTGTCAAAAATCCAGGGATTCTATTTGCTCCCTAGAATTTAGGAGACAGTGGTGAGCTGACCGAGCCTGGAAAAGTCAACAAGAGCAAAGCATGCATGCAGAGAAACCCTAGAGCACAGGTTTGATGATTTACGGTGCTCAGCCCAGAGTATCATATCCATATGAGCACCATAGGCTCATTCTTTCTGTACAATGAAACCACAGATGGAGTCACACCATGGTGTGAATTGGTCCATGATTCAGCATGAGAGGTCATTCTCTCGAGACAGAACTTGAACACAAGATGTCAGTTGCTCCTTCTTTTTAGATGATGACTCCATAATCAGTGAAAAACACCCAAATGTCCTTCAATCAGAGGCAGAACCACTGTGTGATTTTATACAAAGGAGGACTTGAGAACTGTCTGGAATCTCCTTTTTCCTTGTAAGAACATGGCCTCTGAGTATTACTATCCCAGGCTTCCTCAAAGGAACTTCCTTTGCCAGGCTTCTCAGTAATAGAAAAACGCTTGTAAGACGATATCAGTCAGCAGACCAACATGGTCACTCTTTATCAGGTGTGCATTAGCTTCTGCTCCAGGGCCCCTCTGAGGATGGAACACAGCAAACACGAAGGTGCCGTTTCTATTCATTGACTAGTATCTCACACGGCGATACAAGAAGTCAGGCACAGTTATTAACTGGCAGTGTTTCCATGGCAATAACTTCAACACCGAGGAAGCTTAATGTACTTAGCATTTGCAAAACAAGCTTGAACACACAGATGTATTTCAGCAGCCATCCTCTCAAAAAGCCTGCTAGGTAAAGCTGTCCGACCTCAAACATACATGCTCTATGTTGGAAACGGAAATCAATGCGTATGATTGGCAGCAATTTAGAACACCTGGCAGTAGAAAGCCCTGGCGGATTTGCTTTTCTCCGTCACGAGAGTTAATGCACGCTGGCGGAAGCACCGTGGAGCGCTGCTTCTCCCGTTCAGAACGCTTGAGTCACGAGCATTCCAAGCCCGTCCTCGGGTTCCACACTGCAGAGATTGCTCGGGTCGGGATCCAAGCAGAGCCTCACGTTTCAGATGTTTACTGACTTCTTCCCTAAGAACAATTAGAATCTCTCAGAATCTTAAAGGCTCATTTTCGCCTCTGTTGAAGTTTGCTGCGTGTCATGAGCCTAACGGGCGCCTTCAGTGGCTGTGATTAAGGACAAGGGATGGAGGTGGGAGAGGCCAGCAATGCGTTCTGTGGCTTGCAAGAGCTTTCAATCCTAATAAATAACTTGCACTAGGGCTGAAATCACGTCTATAGAAACCCAGAAATGATCAATATTCAAATATAAAAGGGAAAGGCTGATCCTTAGGGTTCATTTGCAACAGAATTGCCCCCAAAGTGTGGCTGAGACTTGTCCCTATCATTCAGTGTGGGTGATCATTCACCCTGCCCTGTCCTGTATCATGTGACAATCAGCTGTGTGGGAGACAAATCAGTAGAGCGCTTGCTGTTTTCACACCATTGACTTTTGAGAAATGCAAATGCATTGTGCCGTCCGTGTATAACGAGTGCCCATTTCAGATGCCGAAGCTCACTATTGTTGGTAGTTCTGTGTGTTTTAGACAATTACTTTAACGTGGATCTCGGCAGACTCAACTGATCAATTGTATAGAAAACCCCTGCCGGATTTTTTAATTGTATATTTTTAGAATGCCAAATTGTGACGCCATCTCAGAGTATGATCAACTGTGGATGGATGGACTTGAGCCTCAGGGTGGAGGGAATGGCCTAAACAATGTGATGTCAGGCTGCCTAGCTGCTTCCTCCTCCAGCCAAACACACGGCTCCTCATCTCTGCTTTCAGAAAACTTTAGATAAGTCTGTCTCGGAATGTATGCACGAATGAGAAAGATGGGGTGATAAATTCTGTTCACAGAATGTATCCTACTTGTTATTAATTTTCACAAGATATATGAGGCCTTAACACAGTAATAAATTTTATTTAATACATGGCCTAAAACGGAAGCCTCCCTTGACTACCTGACACCCCATCGGTTTAGTGTAGCAATTAGGCCACCGTGCCTGCCCAGAATGACAGGTACCACAGCTCTGGACATGATGCACCGTTGACTTTGCCTCTTGGTCTGGGTTCGGCTGGTTCTCCAGCACCAAAAATAAATAAATAAATACGACAATAGGCATCACCTCATGGTGTCTGTGTAAATTATGAAAACAAGGGAAAGAAGGTGTGGAGTTGCTTGGGTCGGGAGGTAGAGAGGTGTGGAGGAAATGAGGAAGGAGAAACTATACAGTATATATTGTATGAAAATAATTATTTTCAAAAAAATAAAATAAAGGGGAAAAAAGCAAATACAACTGTTAAAATCACATAAAGACATTGACAGCAAAGGAATAATGACAGGAGTTTTGAAGCAAGCTGTAGTCCAGATATTCTGGTGGATCATCATCAATTTGATTAAACTTTAGGCTAGCTTCCTTAGAGGCCCATAATAACTTGTTTATCAGACTTAACTATAACATCTTCATATATTTTTAAAAGAAGTCGTTAAAGCCATACACAAAAATCTCAGAGAATTTTCCTTGAGAAATAGTAAATAATTACTATAAACAAAGTTTATAATGTTTTAAAATATTTTACTGTATAATAAGAAAAACTTACCACAAGGAGATATGCTTTCAAATAAGAAAGATGTTCATATACTGACTTTGTGTTATATTTTGTAAAACAAGAAGCTACCAGGAGGTAGCTACATGTAATTTCCCAGTTTTTAATTTTCCCACAATCTACTTCATTAGTGAAGTTTTGCAGGATGCATGAGAGATGTGAAATTATTCTGGCAACAGAAATAAACTTCACCTGTTCCCCCACCACCACCCATTACACCAAACCTTATGTCCTTTCGTATATGGCTTTTGTCAGACTGAAGGAGTCCCCGGGCTCAATAATCCACCGTTTCCTTTTCACTCACATCTTCCCTCACCACTAGATCATTGGAAGTGTCCACCTACCAACTCATTGGTTATATAAAGTGATTCATTAACTTCTCTAAAATGTGTGTATTACCCTTCAGCAAGTTAGCAAAGGTATTCTATGTAAATAACCACACCTATAATTTGAATATCCATGTGTGCATATGCACATCATGTATGTATTTCTATGGGACTATACACGAACACATACATGTACTTTTTCTTATGTTTATCATGGATGATTCACTTCTGTAATGTTGAACACTTGTCTGGAAATCATCCCTTAGTCACTCCAATACGTACTAAATGACTAATGAGCCCATGGCTTACGTTCTGACCCTGCTCATCTGGGACACAGTGATTGTCAAGGCCCTCTGGTGCCCCCGGGAGCCCAGGTCTGTTTTGACTTCCCAGGTTTACTCAGGGTATTGTCTCCAGAGGGTCTCTCGAGAGTAAAGAACAGGACGAGGGAGACACAGACTAGACATGGAGCAGAAATCATTTGGAGGCACATTCTCACAAAAAGACCCATTTTCAAGGCCAGTAAAGAAAGCGACTCCCGGATCTCACCTAAAGAAATCAATAATTTACCTCATAGTGACCAGAAGAGACCTTTTCTTTGGGTGCCCGATGCAGCTGGGTGGGTGGGATGGAATGCTGTTATATTGTGAGTATGTGCTATTATATATTATAGAAATCTATTACCTTCCTTGGAGCTGCTCTGTCAAAGACTGTAACTTTAGGTGAGAAACGAAACAAGGCCAGACAGAGATGCCGCACGGCTGTTTCTGATGAAGCCATTATTGGCATACAGGCTCTTGACTTTGGGTTGGGTCCTTACACAGCAGGAAGACAGAGAAATCTCCAAGATTTCTTCTACGGAGACACAAATCTTGATGCTTAGGACTGTAGAGTGCTTCCCTGGTGTGCATTAGCCCCTCCGTTTGGTCTCTAGTACTCCAGACACAAGGAAGACAGGGATTGCAATCCTGAGCCTCACGACTTCATTACTCACCCAAGTCACACCTCTTAATACCTCTATATTGGGATTTGAGATTTCAACACATAAACGTGGAGTGATGCAAGCATTTAATGTTATTTTACTGATGCTCTTTATTGTGAAGTGATCAATAATGGAAAATCTAGAAAGCAGAATAGAGAACACGAGTGAATTCCCACATAAACATAGACTTAATGTATATTTTACACATATTGCCACCACGTGAAATGTATGTGCACAGCTCACTTGAAATTTGTCCTGAGTATCAAACAACCAGGAAAACAGTCACAAATAAGCATTATTACCAAAGGATTCAGCTGCTCAAAAGAAGTGAGGGCCATTGGATTAAAGCGTAGGCAGTAGGAAGGCTTATCAATTCCTGTATCATTTCTGCCTTTTGCTAGAAATATTATTTTTAGAACAATCTTCCCTCAAGCTACTTTTCTAAAACTCAGCAACTATGTTTAAAGCAGACTTTATAAAAACACACTTCTGAAATTGCACCAAACTCCACAATACTGAATCAGTTTTATCTCAAGCTCATAGTTGGCGAATATGACAGACGCACAGATAAGAGGGACAAAGGAAAGAGAGTAAAGAAGGGCGGTGTGGGTCTACATGGCCTACGTAAAATCAAGATGTGATTTCCATCCCTCAGTTGTCCTCTGAGAATCAGAACACTCTTGAGACTCATGTGATGCTCGTGTCTCTCTGAAATTCACGTGTGAAAATCCCAACTCCAAGGCACCAATATCAGGAGTCCTGACCACCGGCAGGCAATCAAATACTAAAATGGAATCCACACCCCTTTGAAAGAGGCCCTATCCGCCCTCCCCACAGTCAGGATTGCCTGTCAGGGTGACCCTTACAAGTCCCCTACTTTTGCCTGCTCACTCATCTCCTGGTGGGATGGCAGTAGGTTGACCCTGCTGTTTCTACAATGTCTAGTCTGCGGGGTTCTGGTCTACCAGCCCAACAGACTAAGATGGTTTCCCGATGCTTACCCCTTTAATGTCTTACTCCATCATGGTCTTTGTGTGTCAGCTAAAAAGACTCACTGGGAGAATGATCAACTCACAATTAAAGTTTTTTTCAAATTTATTTTTAAATTTCATTTTACATTCCATCCACAGTCCCCCCTCCATATCTCCTTCCCCCCACTCCCCATCTTTAGCCCCATCCACTCCTCCCAACAGGTAAGGGCTCCCTTGGTGTTGGGAGCAGTGAGACCCCAGATCCTGAATTTCTTGTAATCCCCTGATCTGAGTGCCTACAAGCTGCTCTGAGCACGAGACCTTCAGGAGTTCCTGATGGCAGGAGAGTGGTTTCGGGTGGGTTTGGCTGGGGCATGGCTATCTCTATATAATCTGCCCCTGAACACAATAAAGGGGGCATTCTAGGAGAATTAAAGGATGATCTGTGTCGCTGTCTCTCTGTCTGTGTGTGTCTGTGTATTTTAACCTCCAGCCCCCTTGCCCGAAGCTTGGTAACTGGGTGCCAGTGCACAGAGCACAGACACAGGGGCGCAGTGCTTGGCACCTTGAGAAGTCAACAGAGTCTAACACATTAAGATGAGGCAGGACCAAGCCCCCCCCACCCCGCATTAAGACTGAGCATGGCATCCCACCGCAGGGAATGGGCTCCAATAAGCTTGCTCATGCACCAAGTTCATCACAGATAGTTCAAGCTTCACCTTGTCCCCCACATATGGAGGGCCTAGTTCAGGCCCGTGGAGGCTCCACAGCTGTGGAAATATGAACTCGTGGTTTAAGTGTGAGTGTAACATGCATCACCAGAAAGGAAGTGGGGTTCCTTCGTGCTGGTGGATGCCACCACGAGCTTGTGTGGCAGTGGAGATGTTTTGAGGGCACAGCTCCATCCACTCAATGCAGAAGCCACCAGCCTCTCTTTCCTTGGTTTCTCCCCAGCATCCACCTACCTTCTGTTTCCTAAAGCCTTTCTGTGCCCATTGGTCCTTCTACAACCGTGTCTCAATTTGGTGACTGCAGGCTGTGCCTGTGATACCCCCCCCCGTGTCTGTTCCAAGCAGCTGTCCACTTTACAAAGCACATCTCACGGAGGAGAGCGCCCGGGCGTCCAGGAATGCCTCCAGCTCAGTGAGATGGAGCACAGCATTGAGTGGATAATTTTTTAAAAGTAGGCTAAGAATGATCCAACCAGCTGCTTCCTCCATGGCTAATGTCTACAAAACCTTGCAGAATATTCTGCTCCATTTCGTTCATAACCCTTTTTAATGGTGAAATGGCATAATAAAAATTTAGAAACATTAAAATTAAGTGGCAGTGATAGGAAGCACACTTGGATCCTTTCACAGCTGAGCCCAGGGGAACTGGCTCAAAGCTTCCTGGCTTATGGGGATCACCAACGACCTTCGGCATCCCTTGGCTTTTGCCAGCGCCAGTCTTATCTCTACCACTGTCCTCACACTGCCTTCCCTTCTGTGTGAGAGACACAAGAGAACGCCCGGCATATAGTTTTATAATTCATCACCTATGCGGGAGCAGATCAGGAGCAGATGATTAAACGATACAGAGCTTTATAAATAAACATACTTATTTGAAGAATTGTATAAAGTCATTAAAAATGATTCTCCTACCCTCAAAACCATTAACCCTTGAGCCTAAAGTGGCTCCTTCATGCCAGCGTTATTTTCTGTCTCCTGTCTGACTACTAAGTCCTCTGTCCTGTCCTGTGCCCCACCACCGAGCTCAGCCACTTCTGCCTCTCCTCTGTACCTGGCGAAGAGCGTTAGCAGCTGCTCTGTTGGGTCCTGCCTGCATGCCCGTGCTTGCTTCTCCGTCCTGTGCAGAAAGCCTGTGCTCTCAAGGAAGAACAGTGCTCTGTACAGAGACCAACACAATATGGGAAACCACAGGGAGAGACACTTGCTTCCCTATGGAAGATGTGGGTTGTTCCTCAAGCCACTGGGTCTGTTTACAAGAAATGACATGAATTATAAAAGTCTTAGAGACGACGTTCACAGACAGAGATGCATGCTCAAGCACACACTCCAGCTACTTCTACTTGTTTGCTTGTTTTCCCTTTCTTTCCTTTTTTTTTTTTTTTTTGAATGTGCCTTAAATCTCCAGTCACCCCAAGCCAAGGATTAAGTCAAGTGATAGCACAGCAGAAATCTGATCCAGCCATGCATGTGGATAAAACCCACAGAAGAGCTCAAAACAGCAACAGTACAGCTTCCTCCCCGTGTGCTGTTGCCCCCCCCCCCACCGCCCATGCTGCCCGATTCCTTGCAGGGCACTGTTGGCTGCCTTGAGAAGAGGAGCCCAGGACTGTTCTTTGCATTATAAAAATATCATGCAAAACAGCCGCTGATTGAGCTGCTCCTTAGAATTTTTAAATCTGATTGATTGGTTGGCTGATTGTGTGTGTGTGTGTGAGCATTATGTGTGTGTGTGAGCACGCATGTGCGTGCATGTGCACACACGCCCCAAAACACAGTCAGATTTCAATTTACAAGAGTCGGTTCTGGTTTGCAGGATCTAACGCAGGCCATTGTCGTCTCTTTCTCTGACCATCAGCGCCAGGTTGAAAGACTGAAAATATTGGTTAAATTCCACATTTCTTTATATGCTAGTCAGGCATTTTCTGGTAAAATTATCTTTTCTTTGTCTCAAACTTTCCTCTGTTAAAAAAATATAACAGAAGCTGGAGAAGGAAAACGCAGTGTTTAAGGGCACTGGCTGCTCCTGTAAAGGACCCCAAATCAGCACCCAACCCTCACTTTAGCTTCAAGGGACCTGGTACCCTCTTCTGGACTCTGTGTGCACCTACACACATATGCCTCACATACTTGCACACACAGACACACACTGTCTTAAAAAATATGCAACAACAAAAATTCTATTGCTACCATCTTCCATAATTTGACTATATTTTAAAACTCTCTTTTTCTAAATAATAGCAAAGACTGAGCAAGCATTTTTCTCAGCCAATAATTGATGATAAATTATTCTCCCTTGGTATGATTGGAACATATTTTAAATTATCCATTTGCATTTGGTCTGTAATTAAAATTATGTGGCGTTTAGGACATTATCCTGCAAAATGTTTCACAGGCGTTAGCTGATCCAGCCCAGAGCTACACACACTGATGGGAAGTAATCCTCCCTGAGTTCACACACAGGCGTTCATCCACCAAGTCGGAGCAGAGATCTGCAAACAGGAATGTCCAGAGGATGTAGAATCTCTCAGACTTATCCTCTCATGCTGAACCAGAGTAGAAGGGAAGCCCCAGGGGATCTCTGTGCTCCACAGTAGAAGCACAACTAACACATATCCTCAATGTGAGACTCTCTTACACAACAAGAATCACTTAATCCCTTGTAAGAGGGTTTTAAGTGTATCTCCATTCACTTGTAGACGTAGGCATGATCTCCTCCCACCGCAGTGGTCAGAGGACTTGTTTTGTGCCATGAGATGACAGAATTGAGGCATTCCCTGTCTAAGCAGAAGCCATCAGAACTCCTAATGGTGTGTGTCAGACTTCCTCTCCGCCATAAGAAGGTTGTGACAAGGTGTACGTGGAGTCCAGAGCAAAATGACCAGTGATCTCCGAGGTGCAGGAGGGCTGAGGACTGAGCTCCATCGTGGAGCAGCTGAGCAGCATTGTGAGACCTTGAGTGCAATTTCCAGAACACACATGCATACATGCACACGTTCACATGCACACACACACACACAAAGACACACATACACACATGTATACATAGACAAAATGAACAAGAAGTATATTTTGTGGTTGGACACACAGATTTTTAATTGGTGGCACAAAACAATGTGGCTACAGATGGCGAATCAGTATTTGTCCACATAAACCTGCTTTACAGAAGGGAAGTGGGAACCCTTCAGCTGCAGAAAATAAAGTGAATTAGTTAACTATTAAGTCATTCCCAACAGCAACTTCTAAAGTAAATGATAATTCACAAGTCACATTCTGGCTTCTGCTTGAGTAAATCAACATTCAGGAAGGGATATGCATTTCATAAAGATATGAGTACAGCTATGGAAGAGCCTGTAGGTGCTGGGGTGGAGTACACTGTAGGTCAGAAGGACAGGGTGCTGGGGTTGAGTACACTGTGGGTCTGTAGGACAGGGTGCTGGGGTGGAGATGACTGTGGGTAAGAAGGACAGGGTGCTGGGGTCGAGTACACTGTGGGTCTGTAGGACAGGGTGCTGGGGTGGAGATGACTGTGGGTAAGAAGGACAGGGTGCTGGGGTCGAGTACACTGTGGGTCTGTAGGACAGGATGCTGGGGTACAGTGAACCGTGGGTCAGAAGGACAGGGTGCTGGGGTAGAGATCACTATGGGTCAGCGCAGCAGGACAGCTGCTTAACATCTGTGTTTCTGTGATGGGGTCATGGTAAATGGTGCTGTATACTTGATGTTTTTGCCTTATATCCAAGAAAGACCACAAGGTGTCATGGTGCCGTGTGCACAATATTTTGAAGAAAGAAATAAGATCTCTGCCTTGCCTCCTGCAATTCACACTGTGAAATGGGGGTCAGGATAATGACAGGAAGGTGACGGAGCAGGGCAAGTTCTGCGGAGAAATTGTTTCCTTTTACTGTCACCCGTTATTCTTGCTATCGCGCCAAATTCTGCCTGATGTTTATTAATAACATAAATCAGGCCTTAGCACCTACCTGATCTCTGGAAGCTTTTCAGCCGCAGCAGAACAGAAAGAAGTGCGAGAATCCGTCCTTAGCCCGTCTTCACACCTCTCTTTCCCTTCCATTTGTAACCCAGCAATGCAACTGATCAAAACACACGACCTCAAAAATGGAAGCAAAACTGCTTAGATTCAAAAGGATGGTTACTCGTGCGTTTAAAAGACTCTAACAAGAATGCAATTAGTCTCCTACACCGGTGATTCACACTGCTATAGTTATTCATATTCATGAAAGAAAGGCCCGAAAAGAATGTTTTGCACTGATTATCCACCCCCCTCTGCTTTTTGATGTGGGAAGAACAGAAACTAAAAGTGCACCATTGCCATCTGTTTAATGCTGGGAACTCTGGGCTTCAGCCTGCAGGTCCACACCATGCTTTATGCTTCCGGGATTTCTGTTGTGCAGAGGATCATGATGCAAACAGGCACCAGCCTTAGCTGCTTCTGTCTCAATAACCATTGCTCTAACCATATAATTTTCCTTGAACAAAAAAAAAATGAGCATTATCCATTCAAGTTTAACTTAAGATTAATATTATATAAGTGTGAGCAAACATACAACTTTATGCATTATGTTTTTTAATTTGGAGATAGTGAGTTCAGGGTCAAAACATCCCTGTTTAATTGCATTATCCTGGAGTTTATTATCCCAACTGGGAAGAATGTTGAAGGAAATAAGAATCCAAAAAAAAAATGTTTATGAGGAGGGCAAAAATCTCAGAGCCTCAACCCCAGACAAAGAACTGCAGGTGCAAGTGACTGCTGGGAGAAGGAAAACTATGCTCCCCAGAGGATGAGCTCCCCTATTGGCTGTCCCAGTGCAGACTGATTAGCCTTTCAACCGTAGACACAAACAACAAAAACAGATTCTCGTAAACTGTATTTATCTATTTAACCATACATGCATACATATGTAACAATAATAATCAAAAGAAAGGGGTCCATCAGTGAGAGTGGAGGAGTGGGAGGGTTAGAAGGAGTGTACTTGAGAGGGAAGAAAGGTAATGGAGAAAGTGATATAATTCTATTTTGAAAATTTTTATATGGGGCCACTGAGATGACTCAGGGTATAGAAGTGTTTGCCAGGAAGCAAGCCTGAAGACCTGACCTGAAACTCACAGGGTTGAAGGAGAGAGCCAAATTCTGCGAGTCGTTCTTTGATTGTCTCGTGCATCATGGTGTGACCCCCACCAATAAGTAAATTTACAGTATCTGGGGGGTTGTGTGTTATACTGTAGGAGAATGTAGAACTTTAATGCCGAATCAAAAATCATAGTACTAGCTTGGGATGTAGCTCAGCCGTATGGCTGCTTAGCATGTTCAAGGTCCATGTTCCCAGCACCAGGCAATACTCCTTGTGGGCTAACAGGAAGATGGAATATAAGTCACTGCCCTCGGGTATGCTTTCATGATGGGGACAGATATGCACTGCAGACATCATGAGCCTTGCTGCTTAATCGGTCCCTGAAATAGGCTCTCATTGTTTGCATTAAATAGTTATTGAGCCTCAAAATGACATGTTCAAATTCATACAATATACAAACAGGATGGGGATTCAAGTCTATTCCTCACTAAAGCTCCCCTGCCCGGTTTGGGAGATTTCGGGGACTGAAAGCAAATCTCGGGAGACTTTCCCGTGTCAGGTGAGATGGTGGGGTCTCAGCACACTCTCAGCTAGTAAAGTCAGGGTCTGGATTAGGATCTCATGCAACAAACAACACTGGTCTTGAGAGATAAATATAACACTAAGTATTTTACCAAAGACCAAAAATGGGTGCTTTATTGGGAAGAAGTTGGCTTTATTCTTAAATAGCAAAGATCTGAAGCCTGAAGATGTGACAAACAGTTCTGTCTCTAGATAGATTTTTTTCTTAAAGAATGACACTGAAACCTTCAGCGTACACGATGAACAGAGTAAGAAATTTGAAAGAGAAGACTGTGTTTGATTCTAGCTCTGATGTTTATTAACTTTTTAGCCTTGACTTAACCTGGGGCTCAATTTCCTCATCTTCCTCTTTAGAGACTGAAATGTAGGAGCCCTTGGTGTCCTTTAGGATCACTGTTGCAATGACTGGAAGCCTGTAATGGTATTTTATGACTGAAGACTTTCAAACACAGGTGTGATTGTATTTTCATCGTCAACAACATAGACCTTAGTCACTAGACTGGTAGCTGCATAGGTGACTACCATGGACACCAGACTTCAAGGGAGGTGGTGCAGCTGTTTGAAGGATAATATTGACCATTCTGAGACTAGCCAGTGAGGGGTGATGTTAAAACAATAGGTTGGTAAAGTAGATCCAACCCTAGGTCTTGTGACTGTCTTAAGTAACAAGAAATAGACACATGTAGGTCCTAGAATGGTGATCTTAGGATTGAAGATGTATTAGTGGTGACTATGCTGGCGGTAATTGGGGGCTAGTAGACTCTGGGAACTGTGGGGTCAGTAAGTCAATGCCGTCACATCCTTCACTCTTTCAGGCTGTGGTGAAAGCTGAAGGGTACTGTTGTGAGTCTCTCTGTGTTATCTCTCTCAGAAGCATTTCCTGGAAACCAAACAACCAATGCTGTAGTCTGGCGGTAGATACACAACACCCTGCTTTATCAAACCCCATTCACCCGGACACCATGGAAGGCAAACCTTATTGCATGCAAATTTTAAAAATCAAGCAGGATCTCATAGTAACAGGGGTGGAATTCAGACCCTGATAAATCTGCCCTGCTGTGTAGCACTAAGATAAAAAAGTGGGAGCATACCTAAGCAATTTGATGAATTTGTCTTTAAATTTGATATTGCCAAACTGAAGACAAAACTATCATCATAGTTGATAAATTCATTTTTATAGGATTAAGGCTAGCAAATTTTTAAGATTTTTTTTATGTGTATGTGTGAGTGCCTGCATGTGTGTTTGTGCCCCCATGTGAAGCAGTGGCCACAAAGGACAGAAGAGGGCACAAGAGTGCCTGGTGAGCCACTGTATATATGGGTGCTGGGAGTCAAACCCGTGTCCTTGGGAAGAGCAGAAAGTTCTCTTAACCACTGAGCCATTTCTCCAGCCCCATCCATACCAAGCTTGATAGTAATATCAACTATATATTAGGTTAAACAAATAAGTAAACTAACTATAGTATAACTAGTATAGAACTGGTTTTTCTACTGTGATGAGTGTTATAAATAAGCAATAGAAGATGCTAGAATGAACCAAAGGGAACTTGATTCAAGTTAGAAACAGAAATATGAAACCTTATGAGTCTACATGTACATACATATGTCTGAGTAGTGATGAAAGGACACATTTATTCATGGCTAATGTTCATACACACCTTTCCTGACACTGTCTGCTGAAGCACCCAGAAACACTGCCACACCAGGAATGACCCAACCAACCAGCACTCTGGTATTGGTGTCTGACGTCATATCAAAAGATTGGCGTGGCTTAGCACAATAGAATAAATAAGAAGTACCAGATTTGGGTTTCTCCCTCTCTTTATTTCCTTCAAATGTATGGGGTGGGGGGACTTTGATCTGGAAATCATTCCGCATCTAATGCCACTCCTCTACACATTCTACATATCACAGAGCTAATTTTGCCTGGAGCTGAGCTGAATTTCCCTGGCTTCCCACAACCAGTGTGATTTTTCTTGTGATGTTCTTCATGCATGTCCTTGCCAAAAGCGTCTGTGTCCCCAAAGGAAAGTGAACCACACTTCCTTTAAGTGACTGCTTCTTTATAAACTGCCCTGCTCCACACTACTTAAGGGTCTGTATTCAGGGATGTCCCTCCTAGATGCTTTAAAGGAATCCATACAGTGTTGTGCAAACCATTCCAAACCATGCCTTTCCCAATGCAAGACATTTCTGTAGTGTGCTGAACCCTTCACATTCTGTTCATTAGACTAAAAAGACGTGCGTGTTCTGCTCTCCTGCACATCTGCTGTCTCGAGGCCCTTCTGATTGGTTGTATTTATCACCATATGTAGACACACACACACACACACAGAGGCACAGGAGATGAGCGAACCAAACATTCCTGTCTGCTTCCAAAACAAAACATACCCTTCCTTCTGCAGCAAGGTTGGCTTTGGGAAAGCCACTCTTCCTTTTCTCTGCCCTGTGCATTGTTTCCACTGCTTGTGGTGTCCGAGTTAATAATATACGTCCGTGAACTCGTAGGATGTGGACAGAAACCCACTTTAAACATTGTCAGAATCCAGACAGAATGGTAAGCCACACTGTCATGGCCCTTATTAGGATGGTGTGTATACGTGAGAGAAAATGCACATGAAGACACACACACATTATCACAGCAAACGCTTCTGGGGTTACCAAGTAAATCATAATTAATATGATACTATTGTCACGTTGTTTTAATTCTCTGGCCTTCAGAGAGTCTTCTCCATATCTAACTAAACTACTTTCACCTGTCACTGCTGCTCTGCACTTCTTGGTTAATCTCTTAACTAGGAAACGATCCGATGACGACAGACATTCGTGGCGGGAAGGCGTGCAGGTGTATTTCATGGTCGTGCTAACTCTATGCTGCAGAACCTGAAGCCCAGCAGAGAAACCTCTCATCAGAGTGAGACTGTTAGCATGCACTAAAGCTTTATGCATTCTGAGCTCTCAGAATTCATCCAAAGACGTTTGATTTTCATTTAAAGACAAACGACCTAGAAAAAATGACATCTTATAGTTTACTTCATAGTTTGTAAACATGCCAGAATTCTTTTATATTTCATGATCTAGTCACAGCTTAACTGTCAGTGTTCACATTTTCTTGCATAGGTAACATCACAGAAAATGTATTTTCTTGCTTGTTTGTTATTTAATTATTTATGTAGTGGTGTGGGGGAATAGAACCCAAATCATCACACATGACGGGCTGTATATTCTTCCTAGGACTTAAGTCTTTCTGAGTTTTGTTGCAATTGGAGCTGCAGGGCTGCGTCCCCGGCACCCGGCCGCCCGCATGGCTAACTTATGCCCGAAATAATTACACGGAAACTGTATTCTTTCAAACACTGCCTGGCCCGGCTAGTTCCAGCATCTTATTGGCTAGCTCTTACATATTGTTCTAACCCATTTCTAATATTCTGTGTAGCCCACGAGCTGGCTTACCAGGGAGGATCTTAACCTG
>NW_026067948.1:1548730-1744757 GCF_014885135.2 Alexandromys fortis | reverse complement strand
CTCTCCTCCGATCCCAAGCGGGAACACAAACATCCAGTCCCATAAAAGCCTTGAAATGCTTTAAAGCCAGAGTTCATGCTGGCAGCACAGTCCCCAGGAAGCAGCGCTTTTAAATGACGCAGCTTTTTTTCTGCTGCTGTTGCTGAATCAGGAAATTTCTCTACAGCATGCCACCAGCAAACAGAAAAAAATCTATGTTAAACTCTCTCTCCCTTATTTTTAAGCCTTCTCAGGTTTTTAAGTGGATTTAGCCCATCACGTCTGGGCGCCATCTGTTGAAATATGAGCGGCGGCGGGGCTGCATCCCCAACACCCCGGCCGCTTGCATGGCTAGCTTATGCCCGAAATAATTACACGGAAACTGTATTCTTTCAAACACTGCCTGGCCCGGCTAGTTCCAGCATCTTATTGGCTAGCTCTTACATATTGTTCTAACCCATTTCTAATATTCTGTGTAGCCCACGAGCTGGCTTACCAGGGAGGATCTTAACCTGCGTCTGTCTGGAGCGGGAGAATCATGGCGACTCCTCCACTCAGCTTCTTTTTCCCAGCATTCTCTTCTGTCTACTCCGCCTACCTAATTTTCTGACCTATGAGGGCCAAGGCAGTTTCTTTATTATTACAAGACCCACCTCCATCAGAGTTTCCTGGCTGGTAGGTAACAATATTATCAAATGCACAACTATCTGAGAAAAGAAAACAAAGGGGAAAAAAGACTTGTCTTCCTCAAGCCCGTCTGTTGCTGATGCCACAGTGAAAGTGAAGGATGTTTGAAGATGTTCTCAGCTGCTAAGGTTGAGAAATAAGGGTCAGTTCTAGTGTGCTGCCCAGACAGGGTGCAGAGCCTGCTCTCTTGCGTGCTGCAGCCAGTGAGGGTCAAGACTAGAGTCTCCCACCCCTGGGCCAGCTCTCTTAACTGCCACAGGTGGTAATGGCTAAGAGGGGAGGACATCTTTCTCCCATTTTTAATCAGTAGTTCAGAGATTTGTGCTTCATGCCTGAAAGCAGAGACCACATCTGTGTCATCTTCCTGTGTTCTCTACAAACAGCAGTGTTTTAATTGTCTAAATTTAGGTTACAAAGAGAAGAGTGGGACTCTCAAGGACAGGGAGGACAGCTTGGGGACAGCCTCCTCCTGCCTCTCAACCCAGGCAGGCATTGCTAATCAACTTCTGAGCTGTATGCTACTTCACCCAGTGGTTCATATTCACTGCAAAGCAACCAGACCCTTTCTTTTTGCAGTGCCTATCTGCTGAGAGAGCTTTGAAGGTGGTTGGGGCTGGGACACCACATAAAATATCAACAATATGTAATTGGGAGATAGAAGTGGCAAAATATCCAAATGGAAGTTCTGGGGCCGTTATCACTTAACAATAGTCTGAAATGAAATTCTGAGTGTCTACCCTTAAAGAGATATGATGCCAGCCACTAGTCAGTTTTGGAGAGAAAAGAAAAGATTCCTGTTACTATGTTGGGTAGGAGTGGAAAAAAAAAGCAAGGCAGATGAGTATTTTGAGGCAGCCTCTTTGGTTTTTCCCCTGGGAGAGAGCCTCTGTTGGGCATTTGGGACTTCACTCTCTCAGGAGTGCACAACTTTTGACCCTGCTGTTTGATGTCATCTGTCATGTGCTGGGCTCATTGACAGCAGTCCTGGCTGGACAGCCTGCAAGTCCAAAGTTTCCCCTTGAAATATGCCAACTGTTCCTGTTAGCAGATTCTCCATCCACAGCCCAGGCAGCCTGTGTGTGACTGAGGATAAGAAACCAAGTGTTCAATGTTGTGGTCAGTTCTCAAGTCGGTAGAAGCAGAAATCAGACCTGAAGTATTATTTATTGATTCTCTAGATTTTCTAGGCAAGAGCAAACATGAGCAAGTGGGGTCTCTGGTAATGTCTGTCCAGGAGCGGAGACGCAGTACCCAGCACAGGGTCCTCCATACCTCAGGGCAAGAAGAGGGTACAAGGAAAAAACGTGCTGCCCAGGGCATGACTGTAACCACAAAGGCCTCATCCTCGACACACCTGTGACGAGTTCCTGCTCCATCTGGAGGAGCTCTCTAGCAACAGAAAGCTACCTAAGCTCATTTTGAATGTGTAAGTGGTGTCATTTCCTGCGAGAGTAATACTATAATTTGATTTTTATACCCGCATTCCATCCTAATAGAGTTGTATTTCATTAGCCAAGTAATATTGTCGAATTAACAAAATAATATATGCGATTAGCACTTGTTTGATACTTGTGTCATTTATGCCCGTTTAATGAACAACTTTTCAATAACAAAAAGTTACATTGTGAAAATGAAATTCTTTTAAGGCTAAAAAGTTAACTATTATAATAAACCATTTTTACTTCCCTAGTTTCTAAAATAATTTAAGGACTTAAAGAATAAAGCCCAAAAGTAAAACTATTTTTATTAATCCTCTGATATATTATTAAAACAATGCATTTTCGTGCAGGATGCTGACTTAGTTTGTGCAGAGAAGTACTCTTCTCCACAGCCTGGCTTACTATTAAATCAATGTCCTAAGAGAAAGATACTCAATATTAACAAAAGTGAGGTTGCTCACTACTGAAAGCCTTTTGTACTAGTTAAGCCTTTTGTAATAGTAATTTTAGTATGTTAAGTGTGTTAAGATACTTGAGCCTCACTATACACTCAGATAAACTGTAAGTTCAGTTAAAAAGGTGTTTTGAAAAATCATCAAGTTAGAAAATGGTTTTTGTCTTATTTTGTTTTAGCAGACTGCTTGAGTCCTGTCAGAGTCTCAGATATAAGAGACACAAATCTTCACCTATGTTTAATTCCAAGAACTAGACAGAAGCTCTGACAGCCATCTATGTCAGATGAGGAACGTCTCAGCTACTAATTTAAAATATCTTCGTTGTATCGTTCCTTTTGAGAACTCTCATCTAAAGGGTTTAACTTTAAGACGGAGACCCCGCCTAGGACACAGTCTGGTTGCGTCTGGCCTACTTCCGCAGCTTAAACGTGTTCATTAAAATGAAATACATTAACTTATAAGCCCCAGACAGGGAAGATGAAATTGCCTTAAATAACTACCAAGGAAGTAGGTGTAAATGAAAACAGTTATAAGCTGAGAATTAATTCAGGCATTAATACTTTGGTAACAGACAGATTCCAGGCTAGGTGATTAATTATTCATTCAAACATGCTTTAAATAGCCTTATTATTTAAAGACAGGAAAACATAGTGATGAGACTGGTCATTCTAAGGATAATAAGTAAAAATCATAATTTAATATGTTCTGGTGCATACGTTGATAAACACGATAAAAAAGAATTTTTCTTATAATATAATCTTATTTCTAAAAAGGTGAAAAAAGGAAGGGAGAAATCACATTGTAAGTATATGGAGTTTAAGCTGGCTGACATGATTCTCATCTGGGAATATATATGCTAAGTAAATAAAATTGTGTGCTATACAAACCTAAAAATGGAAAGCCCAATGCAGATCCCATATTCAGGTCAAATGCAATGAACTGCCTCTTCCTGGCAATGTGATTCTTGCTGCGTGGGGAGATTTGGGGGCTCCGATGCTGAATTCTCCTGAGAATCTGCTGTAAAGCAAAATGCATTTTTGCTTACGTATACATCAAAGGGTAGAAAAAAAATCCAGAGCCGGCAGTTGCTGAAGCAATGAAAACAGATCTCACCCAGGCAGTATGAAAAAGGCCTCAGTATGGAACTGGATGGCTGCTGAGCATGAGGACTCACGGACATTTAAATGGGACGTCATAGTAACAGCTGGAAATTATCAGGGGATAGCAGGTGGGCCGGAGCCTTCCGGTTAAGCTGACCTCACAGAATGCATGTGGAAAGTAGGCAGGGATGTCCAGATAACATCAGAGTGTGAGGACTTGGCCAGGTATGGAAAGTCATTAGCACGAACAGGTATCTTCAGCACTGACCAAGAGTCTTGCTACAAGTGCCGTTGCAACAATGACAAATGCCAAGGTGGAGACCTGAAGGTGTCAGCCACCAGACCAGAAGGGTTCAGCCAGAGATTTCACAGGCACATGCTGTATTCTAGAGTGAGAAGAAGGAAGGTTGTACACTTGTTCAATTGTTCTACACGTGGGGAAAGGTCCTTCCAGGTCTGAATCTTTTTGGTTTTGATGTGTGTTCTTTTTATTTGGTTTTTTGTTTTTTGTTTGTTTGTTTTTTTTTTTTTTTTTGTGGTTTTTGTTTGTTTGTTGAGGCAGGGTTTCCTCTGTAGCTTTGGAGCCTCTCCTGGAACTATATCTTGTAGACCAGGCTGGCCTCAAACTCACAGAGATCCACCTGCCTCTAACAAGTACTGGGATTAAGGCTGTGCACCACCACCAACCAGCCTGATGTGTATACTTAAAAGAGAGCGTGAGGAAAATATCCAAAGGCATCTCTATCTGAGTCAGCTGATGAACTTTAGATCAGGTGTGCAATCAAGTCTGTGGGGCCAGCACAGACAGGTGGTTGGCTGGAGCTCACTGGCCAACCTAGCTGAATGAGTGAGACCCAGACTCCATAAGAAACTCCTCCTCAGAAACTCAAATCAGTTGAAGTACCTGTGTAAAGTCCAAAGTTCAAAAATGTTTTCAGAACAGCATCCGAGCCAGTAGCAGTGAGCACTCCTACTAATTAATGGTATGGGAGTTTTACTCAACAAACATATTTTTTCCTGATTAGCTTTCAATGGCTGCTGTACAAAATCCTTTGGTTAAGAACTTGAATACAATTATACAGAAAGGCAAGACTCTGCCTGATTTACAATCTTTCTCTTGTATACCACTCCAAAACTGCCTAAACTGTCTTTATACACATACCTATACACCAGGAACATGCGTGCACATGTGTGTGCCTATCAATATATGGGGTAACATTTGCTTACTATAAAAGAATAATGCATGAAGTTTCTCTTTTGAGGTAGATGTTTCCATGGGCAGTGGTGGTGGGAAGTGTGAAATTATTTATTGAAGAACCTATAAGCAATATGTATGAAGTGTAGAGAACAACTCTGAGGGACGGTGGATTCCCTCATAACACTGGGCTTTGAGTCAGAATAAATGCCCTTGAGGTCACTATTCACATCATTCTCAGAGAGCTGGACTGTCCATACAGAGCAGCTGGGCAAGCGGGTGTTACTCAGCATCAGGTAGTACAATTCCATATCCCGCGAAGAACCAACTTCACGCATCCCTTCCAACAAGCAGATTGCTGCTCTATAGTCTGAATTTTCTGATGCAGAATTTAGGATGTGAGCAGGGTACTGGGAGGCATCCCTTACACCATGGTCTATACTGCAATCGAGAAGCTGGTTGGTGGAGAGTCCTTTACAGAAAGGGGAAAAACATGGTACTCTGGGTATCTTAGCCTGGACTTCAGTGTGGATGCCCCATACCTGTGGCCAAAACACTTCTGCCTGGAGAGTCAGGTTTAATAAAAGTCTACAGCAGTAAATAGGGAAAAGCCAGGTAGATAACTGGAATATGAAGCAAGAGGGAGTTGGAAAGGCCCCTTTTCTGGCACAGTGACTCTAGGAAAAAAAACACACCAGGACCTAGGAGGACAGAGGGATCTTCAACTTCATGTTTAAAATCTTGTGTCACCTAAACATTAAAACAAATGGAAAAGAAGATCTATGAAAGACTGCAAAATAGAACACCAGTGAAAAGGGTTGGAAATGTCCCAACAGCACTGAGCACGGGGGCTGCCAGCACCACTCACGGGTGGTCAGACTGCGGCTCTCCATCCTGCCTGGGGCAGCACAGATGATTGCTGTCACCGTGCCCCTGCCTTCATAAGAAGAGAATGATTTGCCGGGCAGGTTGTCTTTATTGTTGTGCCGTGTAAGCGAGAGATGAAGTGTCTGTCATTAGAAACACCCTGGCTGTCCACAAAGAAGCTGTGTACCCTGCTGTGCACGGTACTGCATAATAAGACTACAGAAGGGCAGCATCCAGCCAGCAAACTCCAGCCAAATCCACCAAACTCTTGTCAAGGTCCAGGCACTCACTACCTTGGGAGCTGGAGCTTCTTGTGGTAGCCAGTGGACCCTGTCCTCATGCAGGACTGTGAAATAAGTACCCGAGGTCCTCCAAAGAGAGCATGTATTCAGACACAGTAGATACCCTGGGGTCTACCACATCCCAGACGAGGAAGTAGGAATCGGGGATTGGGTACCAAAAGAATATGAGCACGTAATGTGTACATTTGAAATGTCTTAGAAACCCATTATTTCAAAAACCAACTAAAACAATTAATAATAAAAAAATCAATCAGGGGAAGAGGAGAACATGAGATTTGGATTTTTTTTAAAAAATATATTTGAATCCTGTTCAACTTTTTACAAAAACATGATTTATTTATTTATAATGTATACAGTGTTCTGCCTGCGTGTATGCCTATGCAGCAGAAGAGGGTACCAGATCTCATTGTAGATGGTTGGGAGCCACCGTGTGGTTGCTGAGAATTGAACTCAGGATTCCTGGAAGAGCAGCCAGTTGCTGTACCCCTGAGCCTTCTCTCCAGCCATGGATCTGGAGATTTTCAAAGGTGTAATCTATTTGTGTTTGTGCGTGTGTGCACGCACATGTGCATGCACATGCGTGTGTACACGTTCATGCGTGTGGGTTTATGAACATGCGTACAGATACCCATCAAGGCCTGAAGAAGGCATCAGTACCCTGGAGCTGGGGTGACAGGCCTTTGTGAGTCACCTGATGTGGATGCTAAGAAGTTAGGCCCTCTGCGGAGCAGCACACACTCTTAGCTGCTGAGCCACTCCCCTGCCAGCCTTCTGCTTTAGGTTAATACAGGTCTAGCACATGTCAGTTAAACATGGGTGTTAATTACTCCTCTTGCTTTGACCAAAGCCCAACAGAGCAGCTTAGGAGAAGAGAGACTTATTTTGTGTCGTGCTTAAAGGAATAAAGTCCACCGTGGCTGGAAAAGCCTGGAGCCTGGAGCTCTGCCTATGACTGGTCACATATGAGCAGATCAGGAAACCCCTAAGTGACCCACTTCTGCCTGCAAAAATCACCTCCTAAGGTTCCACAGCACCCCAAAGAAGAGTCCCAACTGTTCAAACCCATGAGCCTGTGGGATAAATTGGACCAAATGGTGATCATGGCCTTAAAAACTCGTTTTATCTCTGCCCCCACAGTATCAGCACTTGCAAATGAGCCTATTAAAAGATTTCTCCAAACTCTCCAGTCTCTGGTTGCTCTTGTCTTCCAGACTTTGAGGAAGATGTTAGGCAAGATCCAGTGACCTCTTTAGACCAATAATGCTTTGGTCACACATGGAATTTGACACATGGAATTTCTAGACAGAAACATGGGATCCCTTTTGTCTGATTTATGGTAACATAGGCTGATTAGATACAGCATTTGAAGTGTTTAAGTTGAAGGCCTAGGAAATAGTAAGCACACTATACATGCTAGCCTTGACCTCAGACACAGTGCCTTCTCTAAGAGGACTTAACTTGTGTCTTGTGCCAGAGAGCAGAGGCTTAGCTGCTTCTGTGAGTGTCCACACTTTCATGCTCTGGGTCTACAGAAGCTTTCTCCTTAGATCTGCAGACTCATAAGAAATGACTAGCTACTTCTTTTATTTAAATCACTGTACGTTGACAATATTTGCTGTACCGAAGGGGCTCATGTTATTCAGCTCAACAAAGTCACAAATAATATATATTTGAAAACAAGTGGTAGCTGATGTAAGCACCAGATGCTCAAACATAAAATCAAGGAGCCGCTTTTAGCTCTACCCCAGGGCTCTTAAAGCTGCCTTCTCGGGGCGCCTTTATGTGTTGTGGTTTATTTCTGAAGTGACAATAAAATCAGGAGCAGCAGAATGAAGGGAGCCCGAGCCTGGGCATGTTTAACAATCTGCTCTGCATATGAGGGGAAGCGTTGCCATCACCAGAATCAACAACATCTTGACACATGATTCAAACGTCAAAAATATCCAAGAATGCAAGATGCCGTTGCAACAGCGACAGAAAGCTGAAGTCAAATCCAGACGGGAGCTCGATCCCTGAAAAGCTGTCGTCTTCTCTGAAACTTGAGATACGCCGGGCACAATGTGGGGCGTGGAAGCTGAGCCCCTAAGTCCTCCACGATGCAATCCTCTATACGCTATGGCCCTTGGATGGTGAACAATGGCAGGGAAGCATAGGGCATAGGGCCACAAAACGCTGCTGCTCAGAGAAGTCACTACTGTAGAGAAACTAATGGTGTCCGTAGATGCAGTCCAAACTCTAGGAAAGAGATATTAAAATGTATATGTGGTGGGGTTATTGTTGATTAGTGTATGCATGTGTACATGCTGCATATGCTTGTGTTTATGTATGAATATGTACATGTCTGTGTGTGCATGTGTTTATGCAGGTTCCTGTACACATGTGTACCTAGGCACATGGAAGCCAGAGATCAACCTTAGGTGTCTTGTTTTGTCATTCTCCACCTTATTTTTTGAAACAGGGTCTCTTCCTGAACCCAAATCTCACCAATTTGGCAAAACTAGCTGTCCCCAAGCTCCAGAGATTCTCCTAATCCCATGTCCCCTCTTCTAGGCAAACAGAGATACACTGCCATAACAAGCTTTTGGTGTGGGTGCTGGGTGTTGAACTTAGGTTCTCAGGTTTACACAGCAAGAACCATTGAGCCATTTCTCCATTCCCTATTCATTATATTTTGCTGCATGCTAAATTATCTCAAATGCAGTAGCTTCAAATCATAGTCATCTACCTTAGGTCTGAATTTCAGGAGTGTTTACCTGGGTGGCTCTGGACTGGGGTCTTACACAGACATTGCAGTCACAACAGAAGCCGGGGCTGGGGTCATAATGCAATCCTGGAGGACATGCTTCCATGATAATAAAGCTGATCGTGGGGCACCTCTCCCCAATATACTGCTTTAGGGAGTGATCAGAGGGAGAGACCACAGGACATAAGAGGCTGCGATGTCTCTCTTACCCCAGCAGAGTAACAAGCCATAGTCTCTGCCCTATCAACCAGACACACCAACACTATTACACCATCATAAATAACAAGAGTTGTGGTCACTGGGACCCATGCTGAAAGAAGGTTGTCATAGAAGCCAAGGCTATCAAGGCAAGATGGTGTCTGTCCACTGCTTTCCCTTCGTCTGAGCTGGATTTTCTTGTGTGTGTGTGTGTGTGTGTGTGTGTGTGTGTATGTACATGTCATGTATGTATGCATGTACACTTAGGTGCAAAGGTAAGGAGTACACATGTCTTCACATGCATGTGGAAGTCCAAGGCCAATGTTGGGTGTCTTCCACTATGACCCTTCACATTGTCTTTTGAGTCAAGGTCTCACTAAGCCCAGAACCCACCAATTGGCTAGTCTGGCTTTCCAGTGCACTCAAAGCAATCTGCCTGCCTCCCTCCACCCATGCTAGGATGGAGGATGTGGACTACCAAGTCCAGTGGGTGCGAGGATCTGATCATAGCTCCTCGGACATGTGCGGCAAACACTTTACCCTTCAACCCCATGATAAAGTTTTGTAAAATGTACAACCATCCTCATGTCTATATAGAATGGGTCGTGGGGAAATTTCCATTCACTAATCTTTTGTGTCTACTTTTGAAATCATGGACACATCTTTTCCTGTGTATTCCATTTCTGTCTTTAACTCTTCTTCTTTCTGTTCTTCGTGATCAATGGTGATCAATGGTGAGACCACAGAGTCTGGGGTTTAGAAGCCATTGTCATTCGAGAACAGACTGAGTGGTGGAAAGAACCAACCACGTCCTCTCCAGTGACTTTGCTGTCCTGTCTCCATCTACTCTCCTTCGCAATCTCACCCCAGATGAATCCGTCCAGGGCTAGTCCACCGTGTGGACCAATAAACAAGTTATATGGGCAGCATCAAACAAGGCAAAGCCAATGAAACAAATGCTCAGGTAGAAGTGGCTTCTACTTTAGCTGTTGAATACATCAAAAACACCAAAATGGCCAAGAAGAAAAAGATAAAAGTTCTGAGTCACATCGACCCACCAGTTTATATCAGCCTTAGAAAAATGCTCAGAAGAGTTGTGCCAAAAATAGAAGAAGCATCTGAAACAGCAGATTGAGCCAGAGAAGTTCACTGGGCCCGCTCGATTATTTCTTTATCCACAGACCAGGGCCAGAAATGTTCCAGGAGGCATCAGCCACTGAAGCCTCCCTCTCTGTAGGAAACCTGCAGGTGATTTGTGTCTTTGCATGTGCTACAATGGTTCAAGTTACACGGCTGTCTTTTTACTTGCTTCACTGAGCACTGTCCTGACCCGGAGCCTCCTAAGAAGGCCTGGCATCAGCACTGAGGACAAGTCTCCAGAGGCAGACCCCCGGGGTGTGAACTCTGCCCACACTTTTCTTCCCGGTGTCAGGGTGTACAAGACGTGTTTTCTGTGCTTCCTTGCTAAGTGACCACAATATCCACTTGTCTTAGTCTGCTCATTTTTATTATAACTGAATACGTGAGGCTGAGTAATCGATAAAGGAGAGAATCTCATTCCTCTAGAACTCTGGAAGCCCAGCAACAAAGGAGCCATCTTTGGTGAATACCTCACAGCGGAAACCCCACAGGGTCACAAGGTAGAGCCGGGCATCACTTGGGCGATGCCAAGCAGGCCAGGATGTACCAATGTGTGACAGTCATTAGGTGGCCAGCCTATGGACAGACCCTTCCTTTTAGAAGGCGTAACCTTCTTCCCAGTCTCTCCAAGGGCTGCACCTCTCAAGTGCCACAAATAGTCTATAACTCAAAATCTTGCCTCATGGTACACATGCTACTGTCTCCATTTTTTTAAAATTCAAGCATTCTGCTTGTTGTAGAAGTGTGTGTTATTAGGTTGTCACATGTAGTTCTTCGTAACTGGTGCCTAGATGCTGGGTTCTAGCCCAGCATTTATTTACATAACACTAGACCCTCATTCAGGGGTCCTATTCTCTTTTCAATCTACAAATCCTTGAATTACAGGTGAATTAAGCAAAAAAAAAAAAAAAAAAAAAAAAAAAAAGATTGGCCCATATAATACCATGCTAAGTACTGCCAAATGCAGATTAAAAAACTTGGGATTAGTAACATCTGGAGGCTAAAGATCCATTGTAGCATTAAAATAATGATTTGCCTTTCATAGTTTAGCACTTGTGTACTTATAAGATATAGATTCCTCTTCACAGATAAGATTAATCATTGACATCATGGTCTAACAACATTTCCAGATTGGACTACCATATACTCAGCTTGGTAGGATCACCACAGAGGAAGCCAGGCTCAGGTGCATGGGCAGAATACACAATGAAAAACACATCGTGAAGAAGTGGCAGAAATTCCATCCTCATCCACGGTGAAACAGTGGCTTGCTGCACTGGCCTCTACATACAGCTCAGGGATTTTCTCCAGGGTCTGGGTCTCACTGCTCCCTGCCTCTCACCTCCACATGAAATGGGAACATAGGCCAACTCATCACTAGAGAATGTCTACAGCGTAACACAAACCACATAACACTTTAAACAAAAATAAGGCTGGATGAATATTGCTAATAAAAGAGATAGAGACAAGAGAGAATAGAGAAGGAAATTACAAGAGAGGGAGAGGGGATGTATCGAATGACAGCAGCGAGTTATTCATGGAAACGAGGTCACAGGTGGGACGTTGGCTCCGCTGGTGAAGTGTGCGCTGTCAGACACAAGCACCTGAGTACGGTCAGTTGCGCCCTCATTGAGGAGCAGATATGATGGCTGATGTCACAACACATGGACTGTTGTGGAGCTTGCTAGTCAGACAAGGCTGGTTGACAAACTTCAGGTCAATAAAAATCCCTGTCTCAAAATAACAAATGGTGAGAAATAAGATCCATCATTGACCTCTAATCTCCATATGTATACACACACACACACACACACACACACATGAAAAATTATTTCCTCATTACTTTGATTTTTTTTCTTGTCCTGGGCAAAATTACATTTAGGAAACAAATGAAAATAGTCTTATTTTCTACAATCCTTCATTTTTCTATATAACTGCCTAAAATGTCTGATTTGGTAATGAGTAAGTAAAATAAGACATCTAGAACAGTAACAGAATATATAACACACACATACTACAGTATACAAATTTTCATATCTTTTCTCTGTGACCTAGATCCAGCTTTTCTGCAACAGGTAGAATGCACAGTTATCTCTAGGCACCATTTGGACTGTGGAACTATAGATGGCTAAGGAATAAAGACAAATGCTCAGATAAATGGGTATTTTAAGAATCGCCATAGTGTTTTCTCCAAATAGTGAGAATTATTTCTAATTGTGTGCCATTTATTCCCAACCCCTTCTCATATGGTAACTGTAACATCCCCCTCCTGCTGTTGGTTCTGTCTCATGTTCTCAGAGCGCCTTCAGGGCAGTCACATCAGCCAGAGGAAGTCCCACACCTAGGGTGTGCAGTCTAGCAGGAGCTAACTGAATTGAACTAGTTGAATGATTGATTGGGTGGGGGAGGGCAAAGAGAGGAAATTATTTTTTTTAAGCAGCCACAGTGTGCCTGTTTCACTTAATGTCTGACTAAAGCATGCAGGACCACTCACGTAGTGTTAAGAAGCGTTGGGTGCTACGTGTTAGCATTTTTATTTTGTGATTAATTTTATCTTTCTAGGCATTCAGATCCTCAGACAGTGACTTTGTGAATCCAGCCTCTTCTTTTGTTACTCCTTCTCGGCAGATCCATCCCATTTTCTGTGTGTTTATATGTACTCATACAAGCTTGAGTGACATTTCAGGTTCTGGATCTCCCTGACACAGTACAAAATACAGTGTGAAAAACAAGTTAAACCAGGCTATGTCCAAGAGATCCAAAAAGCTTATGCCATCCACTAAAAATACAGGATTGCCCTGTTTTTTAAAAAAAAAAATCTATAAAATATAATTGGGGCAAACAATATGTACTAGTATTATAAATTAGGAAATTATTGTTTATTGTGTTAGGAGCAGTTTTGATAGTAGATAGTTGGTTACACAGCAGGTCTTTAAGTTTTGGACAAATGTACAGATGCATTTCATTATATAATATGACATCTGTGATCTTGTTTAAAGTGATTCCAGATAGTTAGATAAGTATACAGACACATATGCACTGAAATCCCATTTTATAAATGAAAATGAGGTAATGATTTTGAAAACATGCATTACATGTGTCAGTCAGGTTTCTAGGATAACAACAAATACTGGATGGAGATAATCGTCTTTCAAAGAGAGGGGGCTAGTCTGGCTTACAGTTTTGGAAGTGCTATTCCATGGTAGGTTGGTCTTGTCTGGGGGCTATGATGAGGTACTGTCTTTTAGTGGTGCTTGACCAGGCAGCTTATGGCCGGTCTGATGGCGAATCTTGACTGTCAACTCTTGGGATTTAGACACAACTTTCTGGACATGTCTGTACGGAATTATCTAAATTAGGTTGGTCACACTGTAAAAACCCACCCTTAGCAGTTTAGACTGAATAAAAAGGAGCAGCTGAGCTAAGCACAAGGCTTCAAGTGGCCTGTGCTTCCTGACTGTGAAGCCACATCCACCCCTGGCTCCTGATACAGTGTCTTCCTGCCACCTTGAGCCATTCCCCCTCATGCTATAAGTGCTATATAAAGTCAAATAAACCCAACATCACAGACACCCTTTCCAATGTGAAAAGTAAGTCAAGTTCTTGGCCAGTGTGAGACTGGGCAGTGAACTCTCTTACTGAAGACAGGATACAAGGACACACAGGTTCAGAGCAGGAAGGTTCAGCTTTATCGTGGACTGTGTCTGTGAGGCAAGAGGAGAAGGGCAGATTCTAGGAGGAGCCATGAGAACAGGACAGGCTGTCAGGGTTGTATCACTCCAGGCCTCCTGGAGCTCCTTTTGAAGCAATGAGGCCATGACGCAGCATGCAGGAAGCCAGGTCTGCCAGGGACAGCTGTTCTCTTGGCTTAGTTACGGAAAAATAACCAAGTCCCAGGCAACAGGGTGACTCAGGAGGAGGGCGGGGGAGCTGCATGGCCACAGGGACTCTGGATCTCTGTTCCGTTTCAATGCGCCTTTGAGGGAAGTGGCCAATCATCCCGACACTGTGCTTCCTCTGATCTCCACAAGGAGAAAGACACCAAGTGCAAACAGCAAAGCAGTGACATGCTGGCCATCAGTAAGAACTGTGGGAAATGACTTCAGGGCACGTCAGGGCAAGAGGCCACAGATCAGGGAGACTTCTCTAAATTGATCCTCACACATCATGGTATTGTAGTAAGGAGGCCTAGTGTTCATTCCCAGCTGCCCAGAACTAAAATAACTACACAGAAACTATTCATTAAATCACTGCTTGGCCCATTAGCTCTAGATTCGTATTGGCTAACTCTTACATTTTAGTTTAACCCATCTCCATTCATCTGTGCATCACCATGAGGTCATGGCCTACTAGCAAAATTTCAGCACCTCTATCTCTGGTGGGTCCATGGCTTCTCTGTGACTCTGCCCTTCTTTTCCTAGCATTCAGTTTTCTCTACCTAACTTTCCCAGCCTACTTAACTTCTTCCCTATCAACAGGCCAAGGCAGTTTCTTTATTCATTAACCATTAAAAGCAACACATAGACGGAAGGACTTCCCACATCATGGTATCTGTATTTGAACAATGTGCTCATCTATACTGAGAGACAGCAGAAGGCAGATGCATGCTGGCTGGGTGTTACTCAAACCTACTGAAAAGTCGGGCTTCAGCTATGCTGCACTGGTAAGAGCTCTGGAGGGTATGGGGCACTGGGAGGCAGGAGGCAGATGCTGTGTCTTCAGTGATGTGCCAAAGGAACTCTAGAGACTTTTCTGATCCCACCATTTCCTCTGACAGATGATGCTAGTGAGATTTGGGCAGATGCAGTTACAGCTTGTACATTCAGAAAGCCACAGGAACGAAGTGGAAACATCATCTCTGCACTCTCAGGCTGCTGGCAACAGAGAGGAGGAGGGCACAGGGTACCACTCAGCAATATCATCCTAACTATGAGAGTCAACTAGAGCCAAGCCCTCTTGATAAACACCAGAGCTAAAACATTCACCATCTCTCTCCGTGATACCATTGGTTGCTCCCAGTTCTTGGAAGAAGAACGGTGGCTGAAGGCCCACGACTCTCTGACCCACTGACTCTGGGAGACATCTAACTACAGGGCAGTGTGCCCTCTTTTCCTTACACTGCACCACCACCCCATGCGCACACCTTTCCACCAGTGTGGAAGGTGACCGTGCTCCGTGTTCCTGAAATCATGTGATGTTCTGAGACAAGGAAGTCACTTTGTCTTTTATTATTCTCTTTCTCACAACATGTAAACTTCACAAAGTTAGAAACTTAGTTTTTTTCATAATCTCATTTTCAAGGGCTAAGACATTCCTGAGGCACAGTAATATTCAATGACTATTTATTAGAGGAACAGTGACACATGAGAGCCATGGTGCTCACATATATGAGCTTCTCTTAAGCGTCTTTTAAAAGTAAAGACCTGATTAAACCAGTTTTCACTGTGCAAATTCTGAAGGTAACATCTAGACAAGATAATTGCTGCTCTTCTGGCCATGGCATGATTTTTTTTCCATTCCCCTTCAGTTAACTATAAAATGATTTGTTATAACAGAGAAAAGGCCGATAATGTGCGGGAGCCATAAAGATTGAACATAAACATGTCCTAATTACAAAGCTACTGTAGGGACACAAAGGAAACACACATGATCTCAGATAAGCTGGACCCCCGAGAGCCAAGCTCCATCAAATGCAGCACATCTTCAACTTCATTGGTCTGGATTCTTTCAGAAGAAGCCATAAATTCCAGGACTTTTAATCATCCCAGAAACAATTGACTGGGGCAAAATATCAGTGATGATTTATCCTTACCCAAAGTGCATATTTCAAAGAAGCAAGTTTTTCTTATGCACACAGAATTAAACTCCTGGGACCTGAGGGCAAGTGGGTAAATTGGATGTAGTGTTTAGAATACCGTGAGATCTTCGGTCTTATAAGAAGTCAAAGCAGTGTGTGTGTGTGTGTGTGTGTGTGTGTGTGTGTGCTCATATGTGTGCACAGGGGCTTTACATATGTGTTTACATACCAGGCATATGCGTTCATGTGCATGTGGTAGCTAAGGATTAATCTCAGTCTCATTCTTCCAGACTGTCCACCTTGATTGTTCTCCTTTTTATTTTTGCGATTATAATTTAATTACATTTCTCCTTTCCCTTTCTCTCTCCAAATCCTCCTCTATACCCCCACCCTCATCAACAATGTTCCCTGGGCCTTAGGTATGGGAAAGTTTGTACGTACGTCCATGGAGACTGTGCTCCGCAGCTCTGCATTTGATTGATTATGGTTGTCTGCAGTGGTCTCTGTTGCAAAGAGAAGGATTTGGTGAGGGTTAAAGACTACTCAGCTGTAGGTCTAAGAGCAAATATTTGTAGATTGTTGATAGGGATTGTGCTGGTTTAATAAATACTGGCTGTGGATTCCCCTTCAATAACCTTGACTTCATTAACGATGAGTAGTTGGTTAGGTTCTGAGTTCTAGGTGTGGTTTTCCTCCTGTTGAGTGATGAGTGCAGCCGGTTACCCCAAGGTATGAGTGCCAGTACTGAACCTTTGAGGTTATTGTGCCACACTGGTCACTGATGTTGTTCATAGGCACCATGGATGGGTAGAACTGAGGTCGCCTCAATCCTTTAGAAACTTGTGTGGAGCTTTCTAGTCCTATGAAAGCTAGTCCTCAGGAAGAGGGAATTCCAGTCAGATCCAGCTCAGGGCTTTGGGGCCTTGTTTCTGAATCAGCAATAATACATACATACATACATACATACATACATACATACATACATACATCCCTGGCCTGCCACTCAAAAGAGGGCATCTCATGTCTGCTATTGGGGTTTTGCTAAGTGGTGGTGTTTGGCTCTTGTAGGGAGCACTGTCTGCCCAGATGAGAAAAATTCATTAAAACTACAAATACACACCTACATGTATAGTTACATGTATTGTAAGGTAGCTTTTGTTGTTATTTTTTTGTTAAGAGTTAAAAGTGTGATTCCTTGTGACTCTTTCAGAAGTCCTCGCTGTTCTTTTATCCACCCCTCCTTCTTCTGTGTTTACTTTTCTCCCCCTTTTCCTTCCCCCCCTTCCCCATCAGATCACTTGTACCCCACCATTAACCTTTCCCTCCTCCAGTCTTTTCAGTATCAACCTTGATCTTTTAGGCAAAGTCTCCCTCAAGCCTGGAACTCACAGATAGGGTGACTCAATGGCCCTGGGGCTGGGGTTGCAAGTATGCACCACCATACCCAGCTTCATGTGTAGACTAGGGGCTCAAACCCAAGTCTTCATGCCTGAAAGGAAGATATGGCTGTGCAGACTGAGCTGATATCCGGAATCCCTAAAGGCAGGCTTCTTTACCACTGTGAGTGTTTATAATCCCCTTTTCCTAGTGGCTGTGCCAGAGGAGGCTGCAGCTGTTGAGCCAACTTTATCTGCACAGTTTTCTGCCCAGACTGGAAAGTCACCAAGCTTCCTCCAACCACACTCTCCTCTCCTGTGTTGTCACTAAATGTTCAGGCATCTATCTTTTAAGTAAATGATCTTCTCTTAATGTTCATTTGTCCTGAACCATTTAATAGTGTGTATTTTGATAAATTAACGTCAGCTTTTATTTAAATCTATCTAGAGGCCATAGGTAGTAGAAAATAAAATTTATGCCGGACCAGAGTCTGCACACTTAGCCTTTGGAGTGAGTACTGTTTAAGCACCCTTCATTTAGCCACTCACAAGACCCCATTTGCGGAGCACCTCTACATGTCTGTGATTCAACCAATTACCTGGTGTCTTACATGGATGCTTCTGTGTATGGGTATGACTTGCATGCTCACTTGCTTAGACTATCTGGCCAAGTCACACACGTTTCGGGCCCTGTTTTGTCACCTACATGAAGAAGAAAAACACATCCTATCTGCTTACTTTATGCCACAGTGGTGACATTAGGTAGATTAAACTCCTCTGAACTTGTTTGCCGAGCTGCAAAGCAGGAAAAACAACATCTTACCTTTCAAGGTGATTGTAAAAATAAGATAATCTCTGTAAAGATCTGAGTACAGTCCTTGGTCCATGATAGGCATTTTAAAGATAGTTAATGTGATGGATTGGATGTTTATTGTGTACCAAAGATTGCAATCGTCATTGTTTTCTACCTAGTGACAGCCCAGAATGGAAGGTTGGCGGGACATGAGTGGGAAGAAGTCTGGCTAGATAAGGCTGACGCGGTTTCAAGAAGACTTTTTAACTCCACCAAAGTTCAGTTTGCTCTGTAATAGCACACATCAAGGTACAATGAGGGAGAACATTCCCCTTCAAGGCTGCATCTTCCCACACGTGGGGTACCACACCAAGCAGCTGACAAACCAGTCACTACAAAGGGAGCTGGGTCAGCGCCTAGATAAGAGTTGAGAATGTTGTGTACCAGGTCAGGTCTCCTGTGTGAGCAGATAGCTGTCGTCTGGCTCCATCTGCAGCCTTTATTCGTTAGTACACACCACAAAGACTCCTGGTTATTAGATGTCAGAGACAGAACACAGGGGAAGGATACAGTGCCCAGTGCAGTCTGAGGTCTGCAGGGAGCTGGGATGAGGACCCTGCTGGTTTTGCAGGGCCTCAGCTGAGTTCCGTCGCTGGAAGGCCTGTCTGCAGAAGGATTTTTGCTGGCTTTTACAGTTACTGTCAAATAAGTTTCATGGAAAAGAAATTCTCTCAGATCTCCTCCAGATTAGAAGGAATTATATTGCTTTGCAACCCAATTTTCTGTGGTGATTTTAGTGTCAATAGCCCTTTTAAATCTCAGGAAATCCGCGCGCACGCACACGCGCGCGCGCGCGTGTGTGTGTGTGTGTGTGTGTGTGTGACCCAGAGGCCTTGCTCTTCTGCAGGCATTTAGAATACTCTTCTTATTTCATTAATAGAAATTGTTTTCTTGAGAAAATGAATTTTTAGGTTGAATTTTGTGCTAGCCATTTATAACAGCATAAAGTGTTAATAGTGCTACAATGATTTTTAAAAACATTTGTTATCATTTGAATTTTAAGAGTAATAACCTAAAGGACTGGAGAGATGGCTCAGCAAGCATGTGCACTTCAGGAGTTCAGGTACCCAGAATCTACCTCAAATCCAGATTGATACAGTGACCGCCAGAGACAGGTGTGGGTAAAGCAAGCTGGCTGGCTTAGGAGCTGAGGTGCCAAGCACAAGTCCAGTGAGAGACTAGACTTCAATACATAAGGTGGAGCACAGCTGGAGAAGATACTTGATATCAATCCCCAAGTTACACACACATGTGCCTGCATGCATTCATGCATACTCAGACATGCATATCACACACAAACATGCCCACACACATGAGCACATGCACACACACAAACACACATGCCCACACAAAAATACACACGTATGCACATGCACACACATGTGCACATGCACACACAAACACACATACAACCCATGTGCAATGCACACACACGTACACACACCGAAAGTCAACAAACTACCATTCACAATGACACATAGCTATTTGCAGTCGATGCAGTATGTGCCTTGTGTGTGTCTACTTTCCCCGCTGAGGCTGACTGGAAAATGGCTCCACCTGTGCTGCTTGTATATACAGAAGCATACGTACAGTGGAGGCTTCAGAGTGTTACATCTAAGACCTGGCCATAGTCAGTTTCCCTCAAATGTCCTTCCTTAATCCCCTTGAGTTGGAAGCCAAGTCACCCAGGGAAGTAGGAAGGCCAATTGTTAGTTCCTAGTATTGATATATCAGAACCATGCAACCCAGAGCTGGCATGGTGTTGCACCCTCAGAGCTCTAGAGATGAAAGCTGCATCTCCTGGCTGCCTGAAAACTGCAGTATGTATTGGGAAGAGGCTCCTGCTCCTGGGGATCCACTAAACCACGTGAATGTAGATCACTCATGCATTTCTTTCTGAAGGTAAAGCTGTGGTCCCGACACCACCTGTTTCTCTGCCCAGCCTGTGTGTCAAAGGGAAACTCCAGAGCTCATGGTGGGTCCCGATGGTTGCTCTGCCTTCTGTCTTCTGTGTTCCTATCAATGCTAACCTTGGATGCGGCGAGCTGCATGCTCTCCATCCTACTGCCTCAGCACCACAGAGAATGGCAATCAGATCTTTCAATGAAACCATGGCAACCAAAAGGATTAATTTCTGCCTTATCTCTGCAGCTCAGTCTTGTTATCTCTCCAGTCCAAAAGATAGCGTGCACACATATCACTACGATATCACAGTATAAGAGTAAAAAACAACCTAGGATCAAAATGGGACCTAAAATAAGTAGACGTGAAGGTACCAGAGAATCTGGTACCAGGCCACGTATGTAGTGAACAATAATTAGCATAGTCTACAGAAAAATTCTTTGTCAGTGGTTCACTGGTTCTCTGTGCTTTCTTAATTAACATTTTTTTCCTGGACAAAATTACATTTAATAAAGAAAAATATTTCTGTTTTTACACCTTGTCTGTTTTCTGAATAAATGTCTTAAAATGTCTGTCTGGGTGAACTTATCTTCACCCTGTTTTACGTACAATCAAAACTGCCCCTCTGCCACCGCCAATCCCATAGTCCCTCAGTGACTTCGATGATACACGCAGCCCTTAACCCTCCCCGGCTTGCTCTGATGCTACAGCTAATGAGCTAAAAGACGACTCGTGGGGCCTCTGAGGCTCATCAGGAGAGTGCACTCTCCACCTTGAGAAAGATACCTCTCTGCTCACAAGTTGATGACTAAGGTGCAGAACGGCAGCTCCCATCTGATCCCCATAAAAACAGCGACATTCTTGAAAGCTAAGCACTCTCAGTAAACCACCGCTAGCTGAGTGGTGGCTGGTAAGTGCAAAGGCCTTCCTCAGCCCCTCAGCAGTGTGCTTCTGTCTTGATGACATTCTCTGCACTCGCTGAACATTCTCTCTATGGCACTGAGCCTTATACCAGCTGGATAAGCCCCAGCAACTGTACAAAGGATAGTCGTGGTAAATCTTGCTGTTGGTTTTTAAAAAACAAAAATCTATTAGAGAAGCCGCCTGAAGTGGCAGGGGTTGGATCTGCCTGTTTTCCAGGCTGGTGAAAAAAAAAAAAAAAAGTCATGGGTACAAAAGCCATAGTGGTGGCCTGCTTTTTGCTTTGAATGTTCTGCTGCAGTAATTCCAGATGCAGCCGAATGTGGCAAGCAGAAAACGAAAACACAATGTCTCCTGTCTCTATTTCATTAGGTCCTGACTATGACCCGACTTTTAACCTCTCTAAGCTCCTTTTCCTCACCTGGGAACATTCCTGGGACAGCATCTGCCTCACCTGGGATGCCTCACTTGGGAATGCACCCGGAATGGCACCCGCCTCACAGAAATGTTGGGAGAGCAGCATGTGAGACTACATGACATGTATTCATGCCTGCCATATACTAAGAATTTATAAGTTTTCCAATTTTAGCTAATATAACAGTAATTACTGTTGCTATAACAGATAAAGAATAAATAATTGCTGAAATATTGAATCAATGGCCAGTAAAAAAATCCAGGGTAGATTTAATGGAGATAGTTAATTCACCTATTACTCAAAAGATTTTCTAAATGATTGTTTCCCTTTTAAAAACAGCAGCTAGTTCCCATGTTTAGAGACACAAAGGAGAGTATCTTTCTGAATCATGTTTTATATGTGTTGAAATGTATCCCTATAATTTGACACAAAACTCCCATTTTAGGGTTAAAGTATACTTTTTTAAAACAATTGTTGTATCTGAATCTATAGATTTACAATGTAAACTTTATCTCTGTCAGAACTGCTGAAATACCCACATTCACTTTTTTTTATTTTTCCATTCAAAAATTTACACTTCCTCCCCTCCTCCCATTCCCCCTCCCCTCTCCCCCCCTCCTCCCTCCCCCTCCATCCTCAAGAGAGGGCAGGGTACCCTGCCCTGGGGGAAGTCCAAGGCCCTCCCCACTCCATCCAGGCCTAGGAAGGTGTGCATCCAGATAGACTAGGGTCCCAAAAAGCCAGTACATGCAGTAGAAACAAATCCCAGTGCCATTATAGATGGCTTTTCAGTCTGCCCCCATTGGCAGCCACATTCAGAGAGTCTGGTTTGAGCACATGCTTGTTCAGTCCCAGTCCAGCTGGATTTGGTGAGTTCCCATTAGATCAGGCACACTGTCTCAGTGGGTGGATCACCACATTCACTTTTTAAATTGGGAATAGTTTACCTACTTACTTTCTGAGTAGACTACATGTTGCAGTTCTCACAACTTTCTCTTCTGGGTGGCAAATTCATGCCCCTAAGTTCACTGAAAGCTCTTCAGATTCCCAGTCATTTCCCAGCTCCTTTATAATAATACATCCCCACCCTGCCCGCTCTTGCTTGGTTGTTTATTCTGTGCCCGGCACGCTTAGCCATCTCCCAGAATCTACAAAAGGGGGAGTTCTAGCTAAATTTCACAAGTGAGAGAGCTGTGCTCAGAGTTTCATTAACTTCTGGTCCTCACATGCAGAATGGAGGTAGGTAAGAGATACGATCCTAGATGAGCCGAGTCCGTGTAACTCATGGGCTTCCTCACACCCAGGAACCATCCAAGGTCTCCCCTCCTGGGCAGCAGGGCTTCCCACACATAGCCCTTTGTCTCACCCTGGTTTCTCTTTTGGTTATGACGCCCAGGCACACATGTGACCTCTAGATTTTTTACACTCAACTAAATCCTCTGCTTGTAATTATTTCTTTTCATAAACTCGCCTCAGTAGGGAACCTAACTTGTCTGACTCTATTTGAGAACAAACAAATCTCAAATTGGCTGTGAAGCAGAATCCACAGGACAGATCTTACCTGTAACACGTTTTCATGCGCTGAATTCCTGTGTTATTTTCAAACCCACTCTGTGAGGCAATGTGGCTTTATACAAGCAAACAAACATGGTGAAGAGATGGTGAGGATAGTGCTTTGTTTCTCCCTTCCTCTCACTGGGATGACGTCCTTGCTGGATGTCACGAGTCCTCCTCCACAAGTTTACAGATTGGTGTTACAGACTCAAAACAAACAGAGAAAGTGAAGTCCACTTGACCTAATTACTGACCATAGAAGCCTCTTTTTCTGCCCCACTGAATGCAGTTTGCCCATGAAGACTCCTGTAGGCTGTTTTCTGACCCCTATAATGCTTGCCTTTCTCTTTTGATGTAAAGAATTCCGAGTGTGTACAATAAAGTTTCTATTGATGAATTTATTTTATAACATTAAACTAACATTTCCAAGGTGTCATAGAATATTTTAAATTTAAAAGAATAATAGTCAGGAAAGTATTCTAATTTTTATCATTGCACCTAAAAAACATTGTCCACTAGAACATCTTTCTTCTGTTGTGATTTTTACATAAGGTTTTATTAGTTCTTATGATCAACAGAATTTTAATGAAATTGCTAAATATTCTTACAGTTCAAAACTTCTCAATTGCACGGCTCCCACCGTCAGACAGATGGCTAGGCTTCCACACTTTAACTATAGCTTACAGTCTTTCACCATCCGAGGACACCTCTGTTGACGGGTGTGAACACTCCCAGATCTGGTTATCATATATTCTAGCTGTCTGAATATTTTGCAGGGTCTATTGGCCCAGAAACAGAAAATGGCCCACGTCCCAGATGAGTCACCCTGTTGATGGGACAAACACATACTTGGGTTATTTAGGTAGCTAAACATCAAAAATGTTTTCTTTGGAAGGCTTACTTTATATCTCCTGCCATGCGAGGTTTTCATTATTAAAACCAATAGCCAAAGTAGACTCATAGAGACTCTCCATTTTAACGTGCTTGCTGTGAATGGAACTGCAGATTGCTGTGCTTTGCACTATAAAAAAAAAAGAGATTCCACAAACAGTGGCAGATCAAACACACACATAAATACACACTTGTATGCATATACACACAGAGACACATTCACACATGCACACAAATATACACACACCTATACACATGCATGTGCACATATACACATACATACATACATACATACACAGACACTACTTTCCTGTCTGCTCAGCACCATCTCCCAGGGACCCTGCACAACTGTTCCCAGCTGCAAGGTCATGAATGTGGGTCTCTACTTTTACTCCCACCGTTAGTTTCCATGTATTCAGTTGAAAGAATTAGTGCTGTCTTTTTCATATTGTGACAAATTGGTGATGACCAAGTTCTATAGTAAAAATAAAATGTGGCTCTTTTTTCAGGCCACAGTTCCTCAAGAATGCAAGATGCGCTAATATTTGAGTTCTGTCTCTTCAGGAATGGTCGCCAAGGGTCTTCTGCTGTCACTTAGATTGCCAGTGACAAAGCTGACCTTTGTATAACTATTTTCATTGTCACCAACACATGCCAACTGAAAAGACTTTCTTTAAAAGAAGGTTAAGAAAGGACCATCTAGAGTGGAGGTGTGGTGGTGATCTTAGTGCTACGCAGTTGGTTAGAATCTTGCAAGGAGGTTGCATTGGGAAGCTATCTGTGCATCTGGTGTTAGGACCGTATGATTCAGGCACTCTTGTTCCATATGTGTTGTATGTGTAAGTGCACAGTGTATGAATGTCTTATTCTTGTTTTCTACTCTTCTGATAAAATGCTGACTGAAACAACTTAAGGGATAAAGGGTTTATTTGGCCCACAATTCCAGATTACCATCAATGAAGGTGAAGTCAAGGTGGTAAGACTCTGAAGGAGCTAGACACATCCATGGTCCAAGAGCAGGAGAGCCATGCATTAATGCATGCCTGATAGTGCTCAGCTCAGTTTCTCTACTCTTAAACAACCCAGAATCCTCTGTCTAGGGAATGATACTACCCACAGTGGACATGTCTCACTGCCTCAATTAATTTGAATAAGAACATAGCAATAGCCATGCTCACAAGCAACTTAATCTAGACAATCCCTCAGTAAGACTCTCTTCCCAGCTGGTTCTGGTTTGAGTCAAGTGGACAGCACTGACCACCACAATGGGTATGTGTATAAAGGCCTACTTTTTACTCCAAAACATTAATGTGGAAATGACTGGGCAGTCATGTTCTGTGCTTAGAAATAATGAGGTTTAATCTTTAAAATTACAAACTGGGATCATTTGGAATTTCCCCATGATTTGAGTTCTCAGCAGATGCTAAGCAAATCTCGACTGAGTGCTATGTAGGGGCCAGTGCGCCCTCTAGAACATGACATGTAGGATTTTAGTAGAAGAAAACCCTTCACACGTCATTGCCTGAAAATTCCAAGAGCAGGTTCTGGCCCTTGGCATAGTAAATGTGATTCTGTAAACTAAGCTAGAAATGTCTCCTGGATGTTAGTTCAGCACAGGAAAGGGCCTAACAGCAAATGCATCACAGGCATTTTGTAAGCCTCAGACACAAGGCTTTACCAGTCACTCTGCACTCAGGGAAGTCACACATCAGAGTCCTGCTGAGTACCTGTTGCATGCTTGCTGATTGTCTTCATGGGTGTTTGTCTCTATGTATGATTAATACACACAATGTTTTTCTTTTCTTTCCTTTTTCCCTTTTTGTAGAAATTATTGAGCCTACTTCCTCTAGTCCTGTCACAAGTCCAGGTCAGTATCCACATACATTTACAAAGTATGTCTGGGTACTTCTTCCGTCAACCAAGACTTCCGCATTGTCACAGAAACACAACCAGTTGCTTCTGGGCCCCAGTCATGGGTGTGGCTCTGGTGTCTCTCATGTGTTCTGTCTCTCAGATGTGTTCTCACATTGGGTCCTGTGTGTGGTGTCTGACTTGTTGGTGGTGTACATCGTTACTTTATGTTGTAGGCTCTGCATCACATTTGAAGCCATGCAAGCTGATTAGGTACGCCCTGCCTACACAAACAGAGTGGCGAGAGTTTCCAAGGATTTATGAGTAGCTATTTTAAAACTATTTACTTTAGCTTGGTATTATATTATTAGAAAATCATTATGAGGCAAGAAAGCATTTAGTGTTTCACAGGGAATCTAGGGAAGGCAGGTTCTCCCATTTTCACTAAATTCCAGAAGGAGACGTTGGTTTCTTGAACTGTCAAGGCAGAGGACTGATTTTGGCTGTGGCCTTTATTTTCAGATTGTTCCCAATTCAACTGCAAACATTCATCTGTGAAGATGGGCTATTGCTGTAAGAGTGTTTTTAAGAGTTGTTTTCGACTGGGAACATTTCTGAATGACACAAAAAAATCAAGATAAAAGTATTGATATTAGAAACAACCTTTATCCTGTTACACCAAAATTTAGTGGCTCATTCTGAACATTGTCTGCCGGCTATTTCAAGAAGAAAGTCAAACGTATTGAAGTCATTTAGCTTTGAACTTATATGGACTTCTATAACCGCTGAGTAAAAGGGTTTTGGATGCCGCCTACCATGAGGAGGTATAAGTTAGTTAAATAGTTGTTTGTCTCTTGTTCCATAAATGGCACTAAATTTTAGTCTAAAATGGGATTTGCTGATCTGAGAAACTGAGAGGTTTAGGAAAGGAAAAAAATGTATCTCAAATTGTAATCAATCAAAAATGCTTTAAATTGGCTTGGGTGATTATGAATGCCCCACCCCCACAAGGAGACGAGCTAGATCAGACTCACGATTAAAAGAGTCTCATAGTGCGACACTTTCTGCTCAAATTATAGGATACATTTTCATAACTTCTCAAAATGAAGTGCATTTGGATAGACCGTCTGATACTATTTTACCACTGATGTAGGCGAAGTTTACATGACAGTGTTAATCACGGTGTCCCGTTTTAGATGAAAGAAATAACCCTGAAGTTTGAGCATAACATTCATAGTAAATCCAAACCTGACCATCCCATTACCTTACAACAACTTATGAAAGATCTGATTCTTGTGGGTACCCATAACCTTCACGGGGTGACATGTTCCTGGGGCGTCTTAGAATGAATTGTATGAATATACCTTTTGATCTTCTTTTCTCCATCAGTTCTAAAAGATGTTAAGTGATTCCCGTATAGTTCAGTCAGCTACTTGGCAGATAAAAAAAAATGCACTTGCTTCCTTCCTAAGCCATGGCCTTATTTCTTGCATAAAGACTTGCTAATTTAGAAGTTTAAGGTATTTTCCTCAGTCCCTCTAGTAAAGCATGGGATGCAAACCACTTTGAGAAGTGGCATCTAGTCCCATTTAAGTACACACTTCCTTTCTGTGTTTGGAGATGGAAACTGCCAAGAGTAATTCTCGGCAGGCACTGTGCCACACACTGTCAGTAGTGGGGACTCATTTTTTAAAAGCCTGTTTTAAGCAAACAAAGAAATTGTTTCTATCAGTATAAAGATTCCTATCTCTCCATATAATGCTGAAGAACATCGAATTTCAACCAGCTGCCTGGGTTTAAAACCATTGCTGTAAAATTGAATTCCCCCACAGTGTGACCTTTGGAAGGAAAATGTAAGCTTTAAAATTTTTCATTATAGGGAAAGTTAATAAATACATGTTGAATTGAATTGAATTAATGAACTGAAGGACAGAAAACAAGCAGAGCTATCAATGAAACCTGGCTTCCGTTAATTGTGCCTTTAATAAAAACTCCCACGACCAGTGTGGTTGGGCAGGGATTTAAAAGTTGTGTGGTTTAAGCAGGATTGGCTGGGCGCTAAAGAATAAACAAATGACCTTAAAAGGACAGGCATGTGCTGAGCACAGTGTGGGGAAGGTCGGCAATGCATGGCTCTAAGCAAACGTCCCTTAAAGGTTTTTTACAAGCGAAGCCAAATGTTGAGAGCCCCAGCTGAATGAACCAAGCTTTCAGAGAATGCCTTCCAAAGAACAAAAGAAAGCGAAAGTTCTCACTACAGTATTCAGCAGAAATATCCAATTTGCTTCTTCTACATAAGTAGGGGAAAGAATAGAAACAGAATTGAAGCAGATCTCATAATTCCTGATATCACTGCAAGAGAGTTACAGCAGAGATAAAGCAGATGTGGTTGCAGGAATGCCGGGCACATTGAGGATAGATTGGCGAGAGCAGATTTATATCGGTCATGTTCGGAACGGTCTAAAGAAATGAAGGTCTCAAAAGTCATAACTTATATTTTTATATATTCTTGAAAAGTCAAAATGTGTCACAATTGGCGGGAGTGGGAACTGAATTATTAACATCATTATTCAAGGAAAGGCCACACAAGAGAGGATGCAATAAGAACAAAAGAAAACTCTTCTTTGATCCACCTCAGCCTCGGCGTCGGAGAGGTAAAGGCCATTTTTCATGATGAGGGAGACGTGCAGTGAATTTGAGAATCCAGTCTCCTTTTATGATAATTGCCTGGCTGGAATGTGTTATTCTGGGTAATGGTCCAGGCTGACGCATGCCCATCATTAGGCAGAGAAGAGCAGCGTCTATTCAAACACGTCCACCATTTCTAGTTAATGTTTTTAAAGCAAACACATTTTGTAATTATCTTTGAAGTATATTTTAATAGTAGAACTTTATTTTTTTAAAAAGGATAAGGTGGGGTGTCATGAATAGACAGGCTACTGTCCCTAACACTAGGAGAGGATTCCTATTGCAGCCTGAATATCTAAGCCCACACTGCTCTCTGCTGAGAATTCAGTTCTGTGGCTCAAGGCTGAAGTTCCCAGGCCAGAACCAACCCACCGTGATGTCTTCACACCGATCATACACTTACTGGTCACACCCGCCCAGCCTCACAGGCCTCTCGAAAATTAAATTTCAGTTAAACCGGCATCTGCTTGGCTTTGTGTATCTCTCAATACAAACATTCATGCAGGCAAACACTTAGGGAGAAAGAAAAGACCAAGGTGGGGTGTGTTCAAGGCGCCAGCAAGGCCCCACCTGGAAACTTCCTCACTTGGCTCCAGGAAATACTACTTAGCAGCCATCAAATGAATACCGTTATTATTAATAAGTGCATGCCACTGATGGTAAAAATGAATCTACTTATCTTAGACAAACGGGAAAGTGTAAAAATATGATTTTTTTTGTACAATAATCAGCCACTTGTTATTTTTAACAACGCAGTCCTCCCACTACCTTTGTAAAGTGTCACTGTTTAAAGATGGCTATTGCTAAGCTTAGTATATTTTAATATTTAAACATGAATTTACAACCATTAATGAAAACTGTTCCATTTGACAGCCAAGGAGAGAAAGAGAACATTTACCAAAGGGAACTGAGCAGATATGTGGCAGAACCCCGTGTAACAACACCCAGAACTCCCCATCAAGTGCGCATGCTCAGCTCTAAACAATGGCAAGCAGTAGTGAAAACATGAAAACTGATGTTGGTAAACAGAGCTGCATCACAGGGAGATGCCAGGCCGTTCAAAGAACTCCCAAACTGAATAAATTCCTGTTGGATTCATCCACTTGGCAAATCAACCTTCTCTTTGCTGGCTGAGTTTTCTCAAAAGGGAAAATGCCTTTATTCGTTACCCCAGGAATTCCCAATTTCCCATTTCCTCTGAACAGCACAGGCGAGCATACAGCAAACACTCATCGAATGACAGCTGTGCTGGGCTCAATGTAAGTGCTGAGAGCCTAAGGATAACTTCAGGGTGGTTGGGCCCACTTAGGAGGCAGTATATTATTAACCACTAGTATAATATAATATATTCCATAATTCCAGTTCAGGGAGAAAAGCATACGATTTTGCCTGGAGAGAGTCTTCACGTGTGTGAGATGTCCTCACAAATTAGGAACAGCTATGCCGGACGTGGGTATTACTACACACATCAAGCAAAGGGGATGCTTAAAGCTAATGGCTAGTGACTGTAGAAGGCAGAGGGTGGTGGATAATTGAATTCTTCATCCATATGAGCTAATCCCAGGCTCTATCTTCCACAAACACCAGATGGTACCAATGAAAGCACTGAGTGAGCCACTTTAATGGCGTATTTGAGCTAACACATGGTCATAAACATCCCAGGTTTCCTTACAATGACCGACCTAACACCTTTCGCTTCACAATGGGTGATGCCTAACTTTTTTCTCTTTAACACTCATCTAAAAAGTAGTCATTCCAACAAAAGTCAAAGTTAATTCATTACCAGTCTAACCAACACTCACTTTCTTGTATCAGCTCCTAAAATACTATCTATGCTAGAACGCTAGAATTTTTATATGCATTTATAGTAGGATATTATATAAGCTTATATGGTACAACATCACATTCTATGCTGAAAAAAAGCCAATATTAAAAAATTACTGTTCCTTGAGGAATGAACAAATGAATAAGTTGCTTATAAAAGCTAAAGCTTGAACATGAAAAGAATCTCATGGGAGCCTCAGTAAAAACATCCAGAGGTAGAGAGCAGTAAAATCTTTCTATCAAAAATCAGTCTAGTATGAAAATCTAATAATTTGGCCATTTCATTACTAAACATAAAAGTTAATACATTGCAATGACTCTATTGAATGTGTGTGCCTCACTAGGCATGGATGACAGTATGGATAGGAGCCCTGTGACAAGTGATGGACAGATGGACGAACAGATAGACAGATGGATGGATAAGTGAATAGATGGATGAGTAGATAAATAATTGAAAGATGAGTTAATAGATGGACAAATATATAAATGATGGGTAAGTGCATTGATAAGTGATGGATGGATGAATAACGGATGGATGGGTAGAAGGATGGGTGGGTAGATGAAAAGATGGATGGTGGATGGATGTGTGGATAAATGATGGATATTTGAGTAAATGGACGGACCCATGCATGGATGGCGGACAGCTGGTTGGCTGGATGAAAACAGTACAGATTTCCATCTGGAGCATAGGGCTGGTCTCTGGAACTGGTAGAAACAAATAGGGCCAGCTTGTGTCTCTGCCAAATCCTAAGAATTCACTGAGCATCTGAGCAAGGCACATGGCACACCTTGCAGTAGGCATGCAAAGGTGACTTTCCCACGACGATCCTTTCGTTTCCACACTTTAGTAGGTGAGTGAGACAGGGATGTAGAAGAGGTTTGTATCACGAGTGTCTGATATAATAACATGAACTGGGGAACTGTGTTCCCGCCTGAAGATTACAAGAAAAGGCTTTCTAGACAAAGTCATTCCTGGCTTTGGTAAAGTATGGAACAAGGGAAGAAAGTCATATATGCAGAGCGCTCAACACAGTCAAAGGAAATGTAAACCCGTCCATTATGCTTGGATAGAGCTGTAAGAACACTCAAAGTGTAAATGGATCAGAGAGTTTGGCGGCACTCAGAGAGTCCTTGGTACTGAACACAGAGGGTATCGCACACCTTGTCTGGAACCTTGGTCTATTCAACCTCAGGCACAGGCTGGTTGTTGGGTTGCTCGGTACTTTGCTGGTCACGTGAAAACTTGATACATGAAAAGAGCCAGGGCAAGAAGGAAGGAGGGAAGGTTGTCAGCAAAAAAAGAAAAAAAAAAAGAAAACCCTATCATGTTGTTGAGCTCTGGAGGACAGGGTGAACCAGGGTTATTCCCAGCTCTCTCTGCAGATGGTGAGAATACCAATACACACATCCCTGACATCATTCAGGTGCTTTGGACTCCATCCTTCTGTTTGGGGAAAGACTTGCTTTGCTTTGTCTTGCTTTAAACCAGCAGTTGGATCTCAACCTGGGGTTCAAACGACCCTTTCACAGGGGTCACCACAGCATGGGGAACTGTATTAAACTGTTGCAGCATTAGGAAGGTTGAAAACCACTGCCTTAAACAGAGGCATAGAGTTATGTGTTTTGTAAATACAGTTCTGCACACGTAAGAAAATGAAGGATGAGGGTGAAGAGGACTGAGGCCCACGGAAGTAAAATGAGTTGGTTGATATGATCTCCTAGGAACATGGCCATCTGTGAAGAGCCACCTCCCTACAAGCTGAGCTGGATTCCTACAGCATCATTAACCAACATAGTGTTATTTTGAAATTTATTTTAAGATTTGTGGAAGTTTTTTCCTAATTTGAAACAATCAAGCTTCCATTATTCTCTGATTGTTAGCGTGAGAGAAATTTAAGACAGCTCAGAATAGATTTCAAATTCCAATTAATATGCTTCAAAATAATGAATTCAGATATTAATTATAATTATCCATAATTAGCTGATTAATTTCCAGATACAAGTACAGAAAAAATCTTGTATATAATTTAGCACATGATGGCTTTTGAGGATGAGAAACTAGGGTGCTCACTAGCTTCTGCTTCTCTCCACTTGTGTCCTGCCCTGTTGTCAGAACTTCAGGTCTGTCCCAAAGGATTTAAGCTCTTCTGTTATATCTAAAGTCAAGTATTAAATACCACCAACATTATCGATCAATGTATCATCATGAAACATGCCTGTGATGATCACATGTTCTTAGTATGTTAAACCACTGTGTGTAGAGAGTACAGATGTTTTAGAGTTGTGATTGCTCATGACTGCTTGCTTTCTTTATATGAAACACACACGGCTGTGATGGTGAATCTCAGTGAAACACTTACCAGGTACCCCTAGATCTGGGAGAAATTATGCATTTACGTCACATTCATGGTACCCTTCACACCTTGTATCTGGAATTAGAGGTCCTGCCACACCCGTGGTCTGCAAGAACCTTCAGAGATTTGTACATTCATCACTTCCTGTTTTTCTCTCAAGGATATCTGACAGGCTGATGGGACTATGATAAGGACGAACTTGCTGCCTGATACCCTGATGAGTGAGTGGGTAATGTGAGGAATTAGTTGGAATTCATGTCTCTATATGTTACAGAAGTTCTTGACTTCATACTTCATGTATACTTTGTCTTTAGTAAACATTTATTTCACACCCAGCACACAGCCCAGCTTACACTTGGAGGGGGTTCATGATGATTCTCCTGAAAAGAGACCAGAGGTGGAAAGTAGAATCTCGTCAAAATCTCTGAGGAAAAATCAGTTTATTCATTATATTATAATTCCTACTTTACGGTGAAGGCAACACAAGGCAGTTCGCCTAATCTAACACCGACTAGATATTTAATGTATGGCTGATTTAATTCTCCACACAGTATAGCCAAGAAGCCAACAGGATGAGGAGCGTCCCTGTGGATGAGATAAATGTGTCTGTACCTTACGTTTAAAAAATATACAAGGGTATTTTTTTGGCTGATTATCAATGGATGGATAAATTGACAAGTGATTTTATAAATGTATGAGTTTTCTCTTGGTTCTATAAGAAATGATTGTAGCCATGAAAACATCAAACAACACAGATTTACAATCTCAGTGTTTTGTAGGTTAAAAGTCCCAAATAGACTTATCGTTCTTCTTCAGCACCCAAGGCAGAGAAAACACAGGCTCTAGAAGTCAGGTCCTCAACCTCTGGCCACTGCCGCTCTGCCTCTCATACCAAAACAAGTAATTACTCAGCTTAGTTCTAAAACTTGGCCTCAGAGCTTACCCAAACCTCCTTGAATTTTTGCGGTATTTAGGTCATGAGTTTTGAGAGACCAGATTATTTCTATGTGTTTAGTTTTATATTTTGTATTTATTATCAGTCATTTCAATGCAGAAAATGTAAAAAAAAAGAAAGATTGTGTTTGTAATATTACATTATTTCCAATAATATTTCAACATTTCATAAACTAAGCTTAGATTATACATAAACACACATGCACACACTGCACAGACACACATACACATGTATCCGCCCATACTAAGATAAAAGTACAAAATCTTAATGTAAGAGATAAATCTCAGATGGATAATGGATCAATTAGAGAAGAGAACCAGAAACAAAGCTAATTTTGAGAGAATTGGAGCTGATGGTGTTTTAGCTCATTTTCCAATAGAACGTGTAGGAAACGGTTCCTTTTCTGGACTTGGGATTCTAGACACCAGTGAGCAGAAGCCTGTCTGTAGCTGTTCTAAGTAGAAATGCAGAGATCCTAACTTGGCTTTAACTGTGAAAATGCCAAAAGCACACTAAAAAGGAGAAATATGTTCTAGCTGAAATTTTACATTTAAAGAATAAGGTTAGGTGAGCCCTTGGGTCTTTGCTTTCCACTACCGCTTCAGGGTGATTTTCAGGGGCAGCTACCAGTATCCCCCAGATCACACTGTAGTGCAGGGAAGGCCCGATGGTGTCTGTGGTCGGACTGAACAATGCTTATCTAGTGTCCAGCTGACCAACTGTTAAACAAATTCTTGCTTCTACAACAGCCCTGATGATGATAACCCTGGGTGCACCTGCCAAGGGATTTTCAAAGAAGCTGAAATAGTGGGAGTTGCACTGTTGAACTAATGAGAGCTTATTGGTCAGGAGGGAATCTCCATTGCTGTCAATCACCATCGGGCACCTGTAAGGAGTAGGTGCATTTGCACTGTTGATGTTTTTCAATAGATTATATAATGATATGTATAATAGCATTATATCATTATATATACATAATGATATATATAAAGAGGACACTAGACAGGACACATCTGTGCTTTGCTTGAGGTGATAGAATCTGTGCCCACACTTCAAGTTGATTTACAGTTTTAAATTATTCTGAATGTATTGAAAGGGCTTCTCAAAAACAGCCCCTTGATATGTAGATCAGTAGCTTCTCAACAGACAGAACCTACCATCTTTAAGGTCACGCCTCGTGCCTTAGATGTTTTAAAGAGACATTCCTAGTGATTTTCAGAAAAGCTTTGGCTGATGAGTGGCTCATTGACCTTCTGTTCCTGATCTATGGTTATCCCAACCCACCTAAGACACACCCATCACTCCAGTAGTGAAATGCAACCACTGTTCAACTGTGTGTGTATGTGCACGTGTGCACGTGTGTACGTGTGTGTGTGTATGTGTGTGTGTGTGTGTGTGTGTGTGAGCATGCATACATGGCAGTGTGCCTTTTTACTGTTGTGTTGCTTGGGTATCAAGGAGAGTCTTTCGTTCCCCAGGTCATCAGTGAAAATGACAACTTGGCTGGGTTCTATATGTAACCGAATCCACCTGTGAATCCAGGTGTGGCATGTGACTCTTAACTTCTTACTCCACCCATGATAGCATGTGGCTCTTGACCTATTACTTCATACATGGTAGCATGCAGTTCTGGATTTGTGTGCTTTTCTACCCTCTCTTACACTTGAACCACAAACCCCCTTGATTTCTGATTTCTCTCAGGTTAAATGAGACTGTAATCAGACAGTCTTCCTACATGGTTTGTAGGTAGCGAGAATAATTTGAGTGTGTCCACTATCCTCCTCCTGTTGGAGATCCTTAAATTGAGAGAAACACACAATATCTATCACAGCATACACACAATTACCATTTACACTGTGTTTCAATAAGAACAGCCCCATAGCCTCATATGTTTGAATACTTGGTTCCTAGTTGGTGAAACTGTTTAGGAAGGATTAGGAGGTGTGGCCTTGTTGGAGAAGGTGTGTCCCTTGGCGTGAACTTTCAGGTTCCAAAGGAAAGTCTGAAACTTGCCATTCCCAGTTAGTTCTCTTGTTTGGCCTGGTGGTTGTGCCTCATAAAGTAAGCTGTCAAACTGCTGCTCCAGGGCCATGCCTGCCTGCTGCCAAGTTCCCTGCCACAGTGGTTGTGGGTTCATAACCTCTGAAACTCTAAAGGCACAAGAAACGCTTATTTTCTGCAAGTTGCCCTGGTCATGGTGTTTCTTCACAGCAATAAAAACATAACTAAAACATGAGCCATTGGAAAAAAAACAATCTAAAGATGTAATTGTGGAGTCAGGAATGTGTTTTCCCCTTCTTGTGTGGAGAAGTGGTGTTTGCTGTATTTGTTCAACACTGAAGAGCCATGGGCAGGTGAGGCACAAAGCCCTCGAGGCACAGCCTGTGGGGTTCGTTGTTGTCCTTGTGTCCTTCTAATGTATTCAGTCTGGCTCTCGTGGTATCTTCTGAGTTAGATCAGGCAGAGTGAGCTGTGAAAAGGCTGTTGGTATTATGCACTTGACTCTGGCCTGAAGTATAAGCAAACTCGTTCTCTGCTAAGGTATCTCTCTGCTTTTCATGGCCAGGAAGCCAGAGTCACTAGGTGGCACCTCTGAGCTGTCTCCTGCCAAATACTCACAAGCAACCTTTCTGTGTGAGCTGCAGTTTGCGTTAGGATCTGGTAACATCTCGGCTTCTGCGGCCACATTTATTTCATCAACCTGTGATTTGCACTAATCCCTCGAGCAAGGATCACTTCTATAAATGGAATAGTGACATATTGAAACTGTACTAACTCGCTGCCAAATGAAAACTGGAAAAATCAGTCCTCTTGCCTGACTGTGGAGGCAGCTGCCCCACACAGTCTGTTGGTATTTAATGTTTCATTTGTATTGGTCTTAGTGAAATAGGTTGATGTACTTGGGCAATACAGCACAGCGATTAGGATCCTTAGTCATCCACAAGTTCTGCGGTTCTGTCGGTCCCATTTGAACTTCAGGCATGCCAGGACCCATTCGAACGCACTAGAACAAAGTGTGATCCTCTCCTCATCATCAGCAAACCTCCACTCCCCGGAAAACACAGCATCCTAAAGGGGAATGAGAGGCTAGATAATCTTAAAGTTCCCTTTCAATTCTTAATTTCTACGAGAGCTCTATAAAGCAGGTGTAAAAGCTCTGCGAGCCTAAATCAGCTGTGAAATTGCCTCGGTATCCCTTATGAGCTTACTGAAATTGACTGTTTCCAGTCAGATGGACCGGAGCACTTTGGTGCCCTAAGGGATTTGCATGGAATCTAGGATTTCGGAATGTCACAAATATCTAACCCCTCAATCAAAGGTCCTGGAATCAAGTGCACAAGAGAAGAAAGGATTCTGTGAACTCCCATGTTTCAGGGGTGCTCACTAGGATATCCACAGAAGACAAATCACAGCTAAACTGTCTTTTAATCTGGTGTGGTTTCAGAAGCATGGGTCTCGGTCACATGTGGATACTTGCAGTCAGTCCATCTGAGCATGGGCCAGTGTGTCCTTCAGCTCTGGCCAGTGCGTCCTTCAGCTCTGGCCAGTGCGTCCTTCAGCTCTGGCCAGTGCAAACATCAGCGCTAGCCAAGTTGTGATGAAATGACTGCCAAAGCCCGGTAAACATGAAAACTGGCTGAATTATTCCTTCCACGGTCGGGTCGTACCTGACCACCTCCCCATTTCCCCACCTGTCCCGTGTTCTCCTTCCTGTCACACTCACACATGTGACACTGATGAGGAGCTGGCAGGTACACAGAGATGCTCACCATTCTGTGAGCTTTTCCTTATGACTTACACTTTTTAACGGGTGGGGTAAGTTTCTGTACAAGTCAAATAGAACGACAATCACTCGACAGCTGGCAAGCTGAATACAGCCGGTTAAAACAAAGGCAGAAGAGCTTCAGAGTTTAGAGTCCTGTATAAAGTCCGCAAAGTGATAAAGCAGATTTCTACAAAACTCATTTGGCTTCACAGGGTCTAAATTGTATATTTTAATTGAATTTATAAACTCACTTGATGTAAGAAATTAGTCTGTGATATTTATTAGTGCATAATATGTATGTGATAGTTCTCATCTGATTTAACTATATAAATAACTTGACTAACTTATTGATAATCATGTCAAATGTTAGCATCCATACATTTATTCCCAGAGTCTTATTTATCCATTTTTTCACATTAATATTCTCAGTGGAGATCATTTTACATAAGCAATGCTACATTTTAGTGTAAGTAAAAACTATCTAAACACTTGACTATACTCAGAAGAGGAAATGTTTGTATTTTGAGGAGGAACTCACTATTTGGGTCTGAGAATAAAGAACAGCATGGTACCTTAGTGAGTTCCTTGCTAGTTGAATATGTCAATTGCTTTCTTCTAAAATTTTAATAATCCCAACTTCCAACACATTTCCAATAATTTACCTATATTGGCAGAATATACTATACTATGAAGTTATAATATGAGCCCTGATAATCTGGCCAGTTTGAGTGTATAGAGAAAAGGGAAATCCTTATTAATTTTCTCACTGTGTTGTTTTTGAACAGTGGGTTGAGAGGCTTCTGTCTCCTCAGTGAAAACACAGCTGCTAATACTTTGCAAGCCTATGAATATTAGGAAAAGGATATGCCACTCTGATTTCAGTTCATGTCAACATGACCATAAATGCAGTTCTTATCAGAAAAATTCATTATTACAGAGCCAGCCATGAGCTACATAGAAAATATGTTAAAAATGTTGCTTCAGTATACAGACTGGCCCATCAAGACTGCCACGTGCATGGAAGCTTCATTTCCCACCCTGTGGGGCTGACCCTGCAAAGAGCAATTGAAGCAACACACGTGCACAATTTTGGAGCAAAGGCTACATGGCGCACAAGAGAGTTAGTGTATCTCACAAACATGCCCCTTTTGTAGAGCATTTAAACAAATATGGCTTTATTGGCTAAATAGACTCCGGGGTCTAGAATTCTGCATCATTGTCTTAAAGGTGCAAGTTTCACACCCCAAAATAAAGAGATCTGGAAAATTTTATTGTACATGGGGTTCTCTAAGCTCGCTGACATGGCAAGTACAAACCTTCCTTTCATTATCTAACAACTAGTTTTGCAGAAGGCAATGTACTTAGTGTATGCTGGAATCAACTGGAGTTAAAAAAAATAACTACAAAATAATCAAAATGCTGTCTTCATTTTATACCCTGCCCTCCAAGGTGCAACTCAAAAGTGCACCATTGCTTCTACCTGTAATCACCTGCCAGGTCCAAACTTTGGTCCTAGACTCATTTTAACACTGTTGCCAGCTGTAAGAGTTTTACAGCTAAATTATGCCTCTGGAGACAGTGAGCTAGCCTTCAGACACTCATTGCCCTTCTTTGCTGGAAGACTTGACCTCTGCTCCAATAACCACAGTGTAGACCTAACTATATATTCAAGCTTATAATAAACCTGAAATTTAAATAAAATCATCTTTCCCTCATCGTGGATGAATTCAAGCATTCACCTTTGGAAAGCGAAACAAAGGCCCTGGTGGCATGTTTGGAGTGGTACTGAAGGAGGAAATTATTACAGAATTGTCCCATTTGTATTAGCTCGGGTCAATGACTTGTTCTGCAGGTCTGTGTCTGTGTGTGTGTGTTGGAGGATGTATGCTCTGTGAATGTGGCCACGTACATCTGTAAACAGAGACTGTTTATTCATTCCCCAGCTACCCAGACCCGAATAATCACACAGAAACTATATTAATTAATACTGTTTAGCCAGTGTCTCAGGCATATTTCTAGCTAGTTCTTATATCTTAAATTAACTGATTCCTATCAATCCATGTATCACCACAAGGCTGTGGCCTACTGGTAGGTGTCTTTCTCCTTTGGCAGCTACATGGACATCTCTGACTCTGCCTATTCCCTCTCTAGCTACGTTCTGATTTCCTTCCTGGCTTTACACTGCTAAGTCGTTGACCAAAATAGCTTCTATATTAATGATAATACAACTTATTCACAGCATGCAGAGGGGAATCCCACATCATACTTCTACATGGATGTCAGAGGGAACCTAGGGTTATAGCCCTTACCTTCATGACACAGGGTCTCTTCCACAGCACACACCAGGCCAACTAGATGCTGTTTCTGCCTTCCATTCTGTAGGTTCACTGCCCTGAAGCCAGCTTTTATGTGGATTTTGGTGATTCAAACTCAGTCATCAGGCTTACACAGTCTGCACTTTCCCAGGCTGAGCCCAACTCCAGCCCAACCTAGTCTCATTGCCTTGATTCTTGGCTTCTAAATTCACAACTTCCTCTGTTGACCATTAAGACTCCAAAATATAGTTTTCAAATTGAATCCTACTTTCACAGAAAGAATGCTATTGTTTGTGAATTCTACAGTCATTGAGTTAATAGGAGAGTAGGAGCCATGCCGGACAGTCTGACCTGGAGTTTATGATGGAAAAACACTTGGATTAATTTTTATTTATTTCAGTAAAACACACTGCATTATTTGCTTTTGTGGGCTATTTATTTCTCTCTCAGTAATAGATGATGACAGAATAGAGAGATTGCCAAAATTTTATCTCTGTGTCTAAACACCTTGACTGGCAGTGACTGTCTACAGCAAAAATTGGAGACTCTCACCACCCTCACATGGAGAGCCTTGGGGTAGAAACTGTGTTTTGCCTTCTCCGATATGGGCTTGTACATTTCCAAAATTACTGAGCCTCAATCCTCAAGTGGGGGTTGAGATATAATGAACAGCTCCATTTCTGGAGAGATTTCAAAGGTTAAAAACTATAAACATGGCAGGTTGGTGGATAATTTGCCTACTGTACAGACAGCACAGACAGGAGAGTCGGGGTTCTGTTCCCCAGCACCCAAGTAAAAGTGAGGCCCGGTGGTATGAGTTTGTCAGGCAAGCCCTGGTAGGAAAGGGGATCACAGAAGGATTGTTGGGCTTACTGACTGGCCTGTATAACCAACATGGCAAGGCCAGGTTCAGGAAGAGATTTTCCCATAAAGCAGGGTGAAGGACAATAGAGAAAGACACCTGACCTCTATTTATAAACTCACACACTCTCTCACACACTCATACACGTTCATATACAGAGAGAGACAAATGCACTCTCTCAAACACACACACATACACACCCACAGGGAGGGAGGGAAGGAGGGAGGGAGAGAGAGAGAGAGAGAGAGAGAGAGAGAGAGAGAGAGAGAGAATAAACACTGCTGTATAGAGAAATATCAGAAGTCAAATCAAGCCCTGATTTTAAGAGACTGCTCTGATAGTCACCCAAGGAAAGTTCATTTCTCCAACATAAAACAAACTCTTGTTTAAAACTAACACTGCATAGATTTTGGAACATGACAGAGAAACAAAGGAGATCCGGATCCTGTGGTGTCTCTGGTCTCTTGTTTATTCTGTGGCCTCAGAAGCAGCTGTCAGAGGAAGACTTCTACTGGGAGGAACTCATTTGCCTTTGAAACAACTTTGAGTACAACCAGCTACATCCAAATGAGGAGAATAATGGAAGCCAAGAGACCTGGAAGGCAGCTGGGGAGAGGCACCCATGCTCTCTCCACTGAGTGTCCCTGTGGTTGAGGGATGACCCCAGGGTCTCCTGTGATTATGGCGAATGAGCTCATGAGTGGCCATGAGTAAGCACACTGATTGGGCTTGGCACAGTCCCTGATCAGCTACACATTAGCTTTTGGAGATGAATGGCCAGACCCACTGGACAGAAGATACAAAAGTGGGGACTGGGGGAGTTCTGGCAGACGACAGGTAGCCAGAGCAGCTGGAGGAGTTGCATTCCCATAATTTACAGACGAAGGGAGCCAAGCCTGGACCTTTCACGGCTGTGCTTCCCATCTCTCGGTTTTGGCGGGGTTGCAGGCAGGAGCTGCAGACCCCAGCCGTCCCTCTTTAGGGCAGTAGACAAGCAGGGAGATTGTACAGCTGCTCCCTGGTGACTGCAGACCAGGTCTGTATGATAATGAGATGTTTGTTTTCACTTCGTAAATTAATAGACCCATGGATGTCAACTGTTCAGCACACATCTTTCCTTGCTAGAACCTTCTTAGTCTGGAGGATGTGTTGGTGTGTTTTACAATGCTATGAGTCCAAAGGCCATACACTTCATCATAATGGGAGCAGAGACTTGCTGGAGCCTCCCAAGGAAGGGATCCTGGGGTGAGGACCACCTCTAGGCTGTTAGAGTGTGCTGTGTGCTTCTGTTCCTGTATTTTGTGGTTTGGTTTTAGTGACAGCCCATGCTGATGAATAACAGGTTTTAACTATAGTTTGACTCTGTGAAGGATGGTGCTATAAGGTGGGTGCTTGCTGTCTTGACAAGACCTGGACATATAGAATTACACACTCACCTTGAAGACAACCAGATATTAACACATAGTGAAGAGTGCTCTAGCAAGAACTTGGGGACAGCAGGGGTTTTGTTTGGGATCTTGAAATATGTGTTAGGTGTGTACATCACACTCTGCCCTACACTGCATGTGTCCTTACATCCAAATATTTTACGCTTCTGTTTAATTCTTTATTTATCTTTTTATGACCCACAGTTTATATATGTAGAGGAGGAACATGAGTTCTTAAAAGATGAAATTTAGAGAACCAACAAATCATTGTTTTTCCCCAGGAATCAACTGCACCAACAGTAATTTATTCATAAGAATAAATTCAAAACCCTGCTGCCAAAAAGGGGTCTAAAAGTATAGAATGGTATTGTTTCTTCTTAAAAGCAATTCAGAAACTTTGTGATTTCCAGTTACACATATAGTATTTCAGAAGATGGTTTGAGAAGAGAAAACTACAAAGATGGCCAATAATTCTTGCAGTGTTCACACAGCTCTTGTGGTCAGAAAGAGGATGTTCTCTCTCTCTCTCTCTCTCTCTCTCTCTCTCTCTCTCTCTCTCTCTCTCTCTCTCTGTGTGTGTGTGTGTGTGTGTTTGTGTGTGTGTGTGTACTTGAAAACAGGAACTAGGAAACAACAGTTGGTCATAAGCCCCCTGTTGGAAGATCTAGCAGGTACCCCTTTAGCTAGAACTCCATTGGTGATTGGCATTTTTGATATTAAAAGCTTTCTCGCCAGTTCTTGATAACATGGGATGCCAGAGTCATGGAAACCAGACACATCATACTTTGGTTGTCTGATCCCTTGAAGTTAGTGTTAAAGAAAATCCAGATTAAGCACATAGAGTCTTGATGCGTTGTTTTGATTGGCTCTCCTCTCTGGTGTTAGGAAGAGATGTTCGCAAAGTCGCAGGCGCTTTAAGGGGCTGTGAAGGGTGGTGTGATGTGGAGTTTCTCTGGTGGGAAGCTTGTGCGCTGGTTCCCCTGACAGGTTGTCACGGGACCTTGGGAGTAGATAATGAATCTGTGCCTTGTTACCGCACATCTCCCTGTCATGTGAACAGAATAGAAGATAATCAAATATTCATTTTTATAAAACTATTCCAATTTAGGGTCTTTCAGTGGTCCCCAGGATGCTTACTTCAGATGCTTTTCTTTGTTGAAAGCATCACATTTGGATTATAAAAAAGAATGCAGACATAATCATCATAGTCCAAGGCACAAAAGACTATGAATCCATGTCTCCTCATCGTCTACGAGGAAGTCATAGTAACTCCAAGAAGACAGGAAGTGTTTGACAAGGAAGGGATATCAGGATTTGGTCCACATTCACCCCATCCTCTCCATCCCCTTCCTTCCCAACTGCTGCTGCACTGAAGCCAAACCCAGATCCGTCAGCATTTGCGATTGTCCCACAGCTAGTCCCAGGTCAGCACAAACCCACTTCTGGCCTCAGACTCTCCGTTCCCTCCTGGTGCTGAGCTCTGCTCCTGCACTGCTTGGCTCGTACAACACTTTGTTTTCTCTCGCTGTTTTAGGGTATGTCACATGACTTAGAATTATCCCTTGCTATCAGAGCCAAACTCTGTTTATGGAAAAGGAAGTCAGAAAAATTATAATTACAAGGCAAACTATCATCACAGGTCCCAAGCTGTCAGACTCCTCTAGTCAGCCACAACTGTGAGATAGGGAAAAAGAGAGACCTCCTTCCTAAGCATGAAGTCTCTGGGATAATTTTATGTCACATACAGGCAAGTGGCAAAGAGATTCTCACACACATCAGTCAGGCATTCATCCCTGGGGAGTGGTAGCTCGAGCTCAGTGAATAACTGTTTCATTTAAAGCAAGGTCTTCTTGGGAAATACAATTGAATATGTCAAGATAAGGCTTGGTTTTCACAAGCACAGCTGCATGTGTAGACACGTGCAGTCCATCGTGGTGGATGTGTAGACTCACACACATGTCCATCATATGGGCAAGGGGTCTGGGGTCATACTGCATCCACAGCCAGGGAACATGGACAGTTGGATATGTAGACTCACACAGTCCATCGTATGCAGAAGGGACCTGAGGTTACTCTGCATCCGCAGACAGGGAATAGATGAACACTGGTCCTCACCTTGCTTTTTCTTTTGTAATTTTTTTTTTTGGACTCCAGACTATAGGATAGTACTGCCCACAGTTAGGCAAGGTTATTCAACCTCAATTAACTCCCTAAAAATGCCCTGACAGACATGTGCAGGGGCTTCTTCCCATGGTGACTTTAAATCCTGTCAAGTTGATGTCCAAGGTCAACTATGAAACTCCTGAGCTCAGAAATTCATAAATTATGTCTTTTCCATCTTACAAAATTTAAAGTTTGTTGATTGTTTGGTGCAATTTCTCCCTAATAACTTACCTCCAACGGTCTATATCTTCTACAAGCTTCTGATGTTTAATAAGATTAACATAGTTGTTCATTTGATAATAACGTGTAATGTAGGATAGTTGGAATTTTCTTTGGGCCACCAACCAGCTCCCAGATAAAGACATGGAAAACTATGAGTGCTTGGCCTTAGCTTAGGCTTGTTCCAACTGGCTCTTTAACTTATTTTAACCTATTTCTATTCATCTAAATTCGACCTTGGGGCTTTTTACTTTTCTTTAATTCTGTATATCTTACTTTTCTGCTTTCTCTGTGTCTGGTTGGCCCCTATTGTCTCCTTGCTTCTTTTATCCTTTTCTTTCTCTCCTCCCCAGCCTAAATTCCTCCTCCTCCTTACTCTTCCTGCCTGGAAGTGCCGCCTATATCTCCTCCCTCACTATTGGCCATTCAGCTTTTTATTAGACCAGTCAGGTGCCTTAGGCAGGCAAGGTAAAACAGCTACACATCTTTACATACTTAAGCAAACATTCTGCAACAATGAAGGAATTTAATACGAAAAATACAAAGTGCATCCTGGTGATCAAAGTTGGATTGTACATCTACGCTATGAGTTTGATGGTTGCCACCTAGGCCACATGAAGACCGAGCACTGAGTCTCCCTGCACTCCAGACACCAGTGTAAGCTTCTCTCTCCACTTATTACAGAACAAAGATCAGAAAAATGAGATATCATAGTCAGTGTTCAGCATTTGTACTGAGTCTCAGTGCCCCATGTGGCTGCCCTTGAGTTTTACCTCTCATAAGGGCCAACCTTCAACTGTAGATTATTTACAATTTCAATGCTGATACAGCTGCAGAGAGGGTGCTCACTGACAGCCACATGTTAGCCTGGAGGCCAAAGACCCTGATAAAAACAACACCAACAGAAGGGGAACATGAGGACTAGAGAATGCCTTCCTACAGACATACTTCCCTGCAGTAAAACCAAAACCCTCTCCTTACCTTCTCAAGTGAGGCTGTAAGGGAAATAAAAGGGGATCAAGGCACTGTGAAGAGATGTCCTTTCAAAGAAGCCACTCGGGATGTGAGGGAATCAATACGGAGAAGCTGAGGAGATGTTTCCACCTCTGCCAAATGTGCTTAGTGAAGAGACAGTGAGCTCAGCTAGAGCAGACATGGATGCTGGGTAGCCTAGGACATCAAGTGAGGCTTGGCCAAACTAGCATTGCTTGGGAGAAACAAAACCTGAAAACACTTAAGACTGTTGAATTTGGGAAGGGAATAGGATGATAAGAGTTATATAGAAAGAATCCAGGAAGTGGCTCCTTTATTTCCTGACGGCAATAATTAATTAATTAACATTACATTCATCTGTCTTGGAAGTGGGTCTAAGGAAAATGAGTAAGATTCAGTTCTCTTGGTTCCCTCCTTCCACCATGTGGGTCCCTAGTGTCACTCTTAGGTTGGCAGGCTTAGCTGCAAGCTCCTTTTCCTACTGAGTCATCATGGCAGCCCCAAAGATGCCACGTTCTTCACAACACTGGCAAGTCTAAAATACCAACAGGGAGGCAACCCAGAAACTAAGATCTGAAATTGATTATCTAGGGACTGGGGAGCTGGCTCTGGGAGTAAAAGCGTTTGCCCTACAAGCATCTGAAGCTTAGTTTGAATTCCTGTCACCTGGGTAAGAAGCCAGTTATGGCCGTGCACGCCCATAGCCACACCACTGGGAGCAGAGACAGGAGAATGATGTCTACAGCTGGACATAGCACCCACCTAAGAGGCTGGATATGACTGCACACATCCATAGCTGCAGCACTGGGCACAGAAACAGAAGAATGGCTAGCATACAGCTGGACAGTGGGAGGTCCTGTCCACAGACAACAGGAGGAAAGCAGGGAAGAAGACACTTCCGCATTTGAGTTCAAGACATGAATTAGTTTTCTTTAAAGCATAAAGTTTAATACTTTAGCAAAGTTAGTATGCTTCTGAGGAGACAAGCAGAGCAGGAAAGGTGCAGAATTACCCAATTAGGAAGACATTTCACCATTTAAAATAATCTGTAACTAAAGGAGAAACTTTTAGAAACTAGACTTCCCATTGGTAAATACTCAGGTTTTATACAGCTATTCTACACACAGGGATGGTTCATAGAGATTTTCTTTGTGGTATCTCCAACCCTTTGACATTATATTGTCATCTACAAAGGTCACACTCAAAAACAATCATGCAATTAAATTTTTAAAATATCATATGAGGTTATAAGTTTATGGCTTTGCATTAGGCTGAATTCATTGGTATCCCAGAATGCGTAGGTTAGGCATGCCCAACAGATAGAGCAGGGCTTGAGGTTGCAGACCTCCCCTAGGACAGGGCAGCAATAGCAGGGACATGCACACAGGTTGATTCAGTTTGGGAGGCAAGTGATAGAAAATGATGACAAGCAAGATGAGAGTTGTTTTTAAAAAGAAAAGAAGAAAAGTGATTAATCATTCACAAGAGTTCAAATGTACAGAAAATACCAAGGCATCCAGGCTTGGTGAGGAGGCTAGTCAGGAAACCCCTAGCAGAGACAGGATGTCACAGTGAGAATAATTTTTTTCAGGGCAGATGGTGAGTTCTTTCTTGAGCATAGTGAGAGTGAAAGGAAGGTAGATTGGTAGGGAGCAGGTGAGAAACAACTCAGGCTGTGCCCTCGTGAAGGTGTCTGCTTTGCTGGAAATTTTTCACCATGGTTTTTGCCAGTTTGTGTAAATTTCTGACTCAAAGCCAATGGTGAGATCCTTATCAAAACTTTGCACATCCTCATATATATATATATGTATATATATGTTTGTGTTTAGTACATATTATGTACTAAATTATTCACAAATAAAAGTCTGAGAGAAACCGTGACTCTGAATGCAGGAGAATATTGAGATAAACACAGGAAGTCAAGAGCCCACAGGAACAGAAAGAGCTGATGGAGCTGGAGAAACTGGGGACACTCAGAGGGAGAGACACCATCCTAGATGGATGACCTGGCTGATGAAGAGTGTGATATCAGGATGGGGAGAAGGCATGCAGTGTTTTGATAAAGTTCTACTGATGGACACTGATCCTGTCAATTTAATTTAGAGTGTTCTATTACAAAGAGGCACTCACAGAGGTAGGTAAGTCCCTCCCGTGAAGAGTGTTCTCCCAGGGGGACATGTAACACCTGAAAAGCCTGAAGCCTACAGTCTGTATTCCATCTGTGCCCTGTGTGTTCGCCTGATCCCGTGTTATAACAGAATACCACGAGTGAGGTGAAGTACAAATAGAGCACGTCGTGTACCAGCAGCTTTGGCACCTGGTAAGGCCTGGTCTTTCCCTGTGGGTGGATTCCCTCAGTGTTGTGTGCTCAAGCGGCAGTGGCAGGGATAGCACTACTCAGAGAAACATCTTTCAGTTCATTGGGTCCAGGCCTGAGCTTGTATCCTCAGAGCCCTGCAGAGGCCTCACCCTCGGAGACGACGGCTCAGCAGTTAGAATTCCAGAGAGCAGCTGTGTTCAAATCACAGTGCCCTGTGAAACAAACGGTCAAAACACGTCCCACCTGCAAGAATGTTGACAGAAAGAAATATGCAGATTGCTTTTATCTTTTTCTGTTTTCCTCCATGTTTGATGGGAGCCCTATTCTCATATATTGAAGATGCAGTCTTTTAGGGGTGAAGAACATGTAACCACAACTGGAAATACGGAGAGGCCGAGCTGTGTCATTCAGGGATGACCGGCACCACAGTGGATCTTTCGTGTTCTCAAAGATCATCTTAAGCACGCGTAAATGTGAATGCCTTTGTGTTTCTTCATGTCTGCAATGTTGCCAGATGTAATCCTCCTTTAATAAACACCAGTTGGCTAGATGCCAAGGCCAGACACTAGGCTCAGAGCTTCATGGAACGCTTGCTGTGGACAGCAAACAATGGAGAAACCCAACTCCAGCTGGCTTAAGCCAGAAGAAAATGTTCTTTCCAGTAAAACAAATGGAGAAGCAATTTTCCTGCAGAAGTGTGTCCAGTGTTCATAGATAGCACACCACAAAATGATGTTTTGTTTTAATTTTTCCAGTGACTAGAAAACAAGAAATACAGAGATGTTAGGTAAAGCGTCAAGTTAGCTAACATGTTGTATATTGTGCTGCACCTTCATTTATGTATAAATATACATTTAATGTATTTCATTAAAATGCAATTTCGAGTGCAGAGAATAGAACAGTCAACACAAATTTATTTTATTATGATAAACATTAGTGAATGAATGAAGTTTTCTGAGTTCCAAGGTAACTTTCCTTATGCTTACAAAAGGAAAATTCGCTCATTCTTACCAGAATGTATGTATGTAGTTCACAACAAAGCAGTTGGACTTTGTTTCTAAGCTTAACTCTGCCATTCATAAATCTGCAATATTTATTTTTTGGCCAACTATTTCCATTGTGACTGAGTTTGGCTGATGTAGGGACAGTGTGGAGTGGTGTGTGAACAGAGACCCAAAGGCCAGGGATGCAGGGTGAATAGCCGCTCAAGAATTTAGCATGACTATGTGTCAAAATCTCTGCAAACAAAACAACCAGACAGACTGCAGAAAGTAAAGGGCAGGTGAGGTGAGAGATTGCCTTGGAGGCTGCAGATACCACACAAACTCCTCTGCCTGAGGGAGACCATGAGGAAACTGAGCAGAGATGCCTCTGCCCTAGATGAAGAAGAGGGTTCACCTGAAATATGCTATGAGCTATTTTAAATGTGTTTTAAAGAATGGGTGTGCCACCCTGCTTCCTGATGCTGTGACAAAACCCCCAAGAGAAACAACTAGAAAAGAGGAAGGTTCCCTTCGCTCTCACTCCACAGTCATCGTGACTTTGGACCTGCAGAAAGGGAGTGCATCACAGGAGTGTGCTCTGGACCCCACTTAGCCCATAGCAGCCCAGAAGCCATACTGGAGGGAAGGAACTGAAGCACTCACTTCCTGCAGCCCTTCCAGACACAACTGTTTGGGGGAACTGGACCTTTAACTTATGAACTTCCTCGGGGAACTTCTTGAATCCAAGTCCCCCGCAGTTACCTTGTGGGACTATTTCATCAAGAATTTCTGATTTTCCTCTCTGGGCTGCTGTTATTTCTTCCTAAAATTATAAGTTGCTCTTGTTGCTGGGAAAACTTGGTATTTTGGGGAAAGTCTTTCATTTCAAATAACTTAAAAGACATAAAACTTTCTATGGCTTTGTTTCTTCCTCAGGCATTTCTGTCTCTGTAGAGCGGGGTCACTCAAGGCTCTCACCACTGTGAAGCCTCCATGCTACGTGAGACACTCAGTACAGCTGTCCATCTGACCACTGTCTCTGCACTGTTTGTCTCAGCACAGTGGGGATAAGAAGCGACTCAAAAATTTAGTGACTGTGTGCTTCTGGAAGGATAATAATAATAATAATAATAATAATAATAATAATAATAAATGGTCACTGTTTAGACAACAGTGGTGAATTGGATAAAAGTCCCTTGTTTGGATCTTGGTCGCATGCTGCAAGTGGTTTTCTTGGACACAGAGGGGAAACCACCAGCAGGGGGCTTTTAAATGCCATACAGGGTAGGGGCCCCATTGTTGCCTCGACATTATTTAAAATTTCTATGCATTATTAGTCATGTATTTAAAAGAACAATCTCGTGCTAAAATAAAAGAAAAATAGCCTTGCTGGTTAGTTAGATCTGCAGTACCACATGGTATGTTTGACTTGCATGTCTGCCTCCTCCTTTGACAATGTGCTTTACCATGACAAGTGTGGGTCAGGGAGTTAGGAGTAGTGGACGCCCCAACATCGTCTTGTTCTCCCCACATCAGAAGAGATGGGGTAGGTGCTATCTTCCCTCATGCTGGACACTACATATATGATAGAGGGCAGATGGATAAATTTTGAAAAGGTACATATCAGATAAAAGAATGCCTGCAAAAATAATGCTATTTTTAATTTAGCCATGAAAAGATTCAGCTTTTTTTAAAAAGGGGGATTGACACTACACACACACACACACACACACACACACACACACATACCAAAGAAGCTGTATGAAAAGATGATCCAAACCATATGTCATCAGGAATGCAGAGTAAATGATACAATGGGTGTGCACCTGTTATTACAATCACAGTTCAAAACCTGGCTATTCCAAGTGCAGACAAGACGTAGACCAACACAAACACTCACTGATGGCTGAGGGGTACAAATGGCCTGGTCACCCTAGGAGACAGCTTGGCAGGGCTTCATAAAAGTAGATTAAAATCCACCTACTGATCTCTTGAGAATATTCACAAAAGACTTCCACACTGCCCACATGACATCTTTAACATGTATGAAGCTGTTTTCTTCATGATTAATCAATGTTGGAGACAAGTGGGAATCCACTCATGGATGATAAACCATGTCGCTCCCAGACAGAAGGTTGTTGATCAAACCCCAAAAACAAATGTGCTACATGCATAGAAGGGCAGGGGCTGAGAAAGTGTAAGAGAGGATGGATGTGATCACACATATGTGATCACACATGCTTCCATACCTGCCCGGACCTATAGCGTGTGTCGCACTGACCTGACTTCTGATGGACATTTGGAATTGATGTGACCATGACATATGAGGGAACTATAAACTGTGAAGCACCAGAACAGCCAAAACTATGGGAGGGGATGGGTTGTGCATGTATGTATATCACATGCGAAATTTCTCTACTTTCCTCTTGATTTGGGTTGAAGCAAGAAAGTTCTCTAAAATAAAATCTGTTAGAAAATCGAAATGATCAAGAAAGATATTAGATACAGAAAATGCAGTCAGAGGCAAGAGGACACTACATAAGGTCCATTAGCCCTGCATGTTGGTCTCCTAGCATGTCTAGTTATGGACCAACTAAAGAAAGATTCTAGTGTCCCAGGGAAATGTGGAGCTCTTCATAGTGGCCATAAAATGCTCTCAGGGTTTCCTCTCCCAATTGACTGTGTTTTTCTGAGTATCTGTAGCCTTCAGTGTCTCCCTCTCTCTGAGAAGGGAGTTGAACTGGGAGACTGTGGTTGAGACCCTCTGCCAACTCTCTCAGACACAAAATGGTGGGAGCTTACTAAGACCCCTGTGTGGAGACAAATCCAGGGTAAGCCCACACTGAGAACCCAGCAATAAATTCTTGTTTTGCACACACTTTCGGGTAATATCCATTATACTAAAGGCCATTTGTAAGGTTTCCTGATCGTGATTTATTCCAGTCTGGGATTGCTTTCTGAAGGGATAATCTCATTTATGATATTGCCTTTTTAAGATGGAGCAAGCATTATACAGAAAGATAAATTTACACTGCCAACTAAATGCAAATGATCCCTATTTTGAGAAAAGCATTTCCAGGCTCTCTTATATACAGAGCCGTGGATATTCTAGTTTGTCTAAGGGTTAGAGACAATAACCATGAATAAAATAAGTTGCCGCTGGGGTGTGAAAAACAAAACATTGTATGAAGGGCAAATTATACCTGGATTGTTCTAGAAGTTAATACCTGGCTCCTATTTCATCCGTGTGTCCAAACAAAGTCATCTTTAGAAGGGGCAAAATCACCCTGGAAATCAGTGCTACATCTCAGTGGGAAGGTGAGATAGGGTGGATGCTTCCTATTGGAAAACCATTCCCCCAGGGGTCAGTGTCCAAAGTCATGATCTAGAGGGCACAGGAATAGTTTATCAATTCTCAAGAGAGAGGAAGGAAGGGAGGAAAGAAGGAAGGGAGGAAGGAAGGAAGGAAGGAAGGAAGGAAGGAAGGAAGGAAGGAAGGAAAAAGATGGGAGACAAGAGGGAGGAAGAGGAAATGAAGGGAAGAAAAGAAATGAAGAAAGAAAGGGAGGGAGGAAGGGAGGGAGGAAGGGAGGGAGGGAGGGAGGGAGGGAGGGAGGGAAAGAAAAAGGAGCACCCACATGATTTCCAACTTTATGATAATTTCCTATATAAATTATAATCTTTTTTTCTTTGTACTACCAAGAAGCAAAAACTGCAGTGAATGACATCCTACATGAGAATTGCTATTGAAGATGAGGAAACTCGGTTTAGGTTATCCGTTCAACCCCAAAGCCAGACACTGTTGGTCATCTAACAGAATACAGAGATAGTGGCACTGTCATCATAGCTGGGCCCTTTCCCTCTGAGTGCCCACACTCCTTGCCAGCAATGCCTGGCACACTCCACCATAGATAGCAATTCACACTGAATATGAACCCACAACCCACAAATAATTTTGAGTTGGAGTCCGGTCCTCAGTGGAGGCTGAGCCACTCTGTGACTTCTATTCTCTGTCAGCTGTGGCTCTGGTGTTTCTTGACGGGGTCTCAGATCACTTCTGCCGTGTCTCTGAAGTCAGTACCCAGTTCTAAACCCGACATCTATCACCCCATTCCTGTCTCACAGATCCCATAACTACTCACTTCACTTGGAATATAGGCCACAAACCACAAATCCCATGGTCATTTCATTGCCTTTCCCTTCCCTGCTGCCTCCCACTCAGGGTGGCTTCTGCACAGGTCCAAGGATAGACCACGCCTGGGTCTTTGCTCTGTGGCCTCCCGCTTCTGGTTGCTTGCCTATAGTCTACAGCACATACCTAAGTTGCTACACAGCTCCTGTGTACTTCAGGCCCTTGTTTGCCTAACCCTTCTGGATGTGGCATAGCATCAGACCACCATCCCCAAAAACGTGACTTCTCTCTATGTCCCCTCTTCATTCTTTCTACTTGAGACTTGAAAATCACTTATGTGAAAAGATTTTCATTTATAATAAGCAACCTCAAAACACCCTCCAAGTATAAAAAAAAATCCCTGTATTAAAGAAACTAAAATGAAAATTAAAAATAGAAAATCAAACATAAAAATGGCTAAGGCTTATCATTCAGTTCTCAGATTTGTTTAAAATGGTAATTTCTGCTTGACAAGTATTTCTTAATTACAAGAGAGACAGAGAGCTTAGTAAACCTTTCTTTGCTGTCTCTCAGCACCTAACAATTTTTTCTATTTTGCTTAGAAAGATGCTCTATGGAAGGTGTTTTCCTCCCCCATGTTAACAATCATGGTCTGACACTGAGTGACTGTGCCAGCTCTGACTTCAGGTTGGCTATAGAAACTGGATTTGGGGGCTTCAGAATCTGGAAAACCCCACCCCCACTAAAAATATAAAGCCAGAGAAAAAATAAGCCTCGGTGAGTGAAAAGAAGAAAAGTGGAGAAAAGATTGGGGCATTGTAAGCCAGAAGCATGGCTATGGCTTTCACCTTTGGAGCTGCTAAGGGCCCTGTCTTCACCAGATGAACAATGGAAATTAAGGGGCCAGCAAGTCAGAGATCACAAAGCAGCCTTTCACACAAACACAGTCAGCATCTGAGTGCGTGTCTAGAGAATGTTTACTGACACCAGAAAACGTGCTCACTGGTACAGATACCTGGACTAGTTATGTCAACAACACTCCGAGCTGCTTCAAGCGCTACTTCTTTTGACTCGTGGTACAACGGAAAGAAACCCATGGGAAAAGACAGCCTCACTCAGACAGGCCCCCTGAGTGTGTGGACCAACAGAAGAAAGGCCACAGCAAGCAAAGACTGTTATAATAGAGGAAAGATGTCCATTGTTACAGGGCTGTCTCTGCAAGGTTTTCCTATCAGACTTCTTTAGTAATTCAGGTAGTTGTTCTGTCTCTGAACCCCAACTCTATGCCCAGGCTCTCAAGGTGGCTAGGGAAAGGCAGGACAGGACCACACTGGAAGGGTTGTCTTCATCATCTGAGATTCCACTAACACTGGCCCAAAGAGAGCCCTGACTAGCTTTGCTGTTGCAGTTTGTTTTGTCGTAGGTTTTGTTTTGTTTTGAGAGACGGTGTAATGTCTCAGACTCACTATGCAGCTAAAGGTGACCTGGAATTTCTGATCCATCTGCTTCCATCTCCTGAGTACTGGGGTACAGGGTATCCCACCATGCCTGGGGGTGCAGGGTATCCCACCATGCATGGCTTATATGTGCTGGAGATTGTGTCAGGGCTTGGTACGTGCTTCTCAAGCAGTCTGCCAACTAAACTAAAGCCACATCAACCTCCTTTTCTGAGAAAGGCTTATTAAGAATGCGTACCTCATTCACTTATGAAGCAGAATTTGTTACCTGAAATAATCATGCAAAACAGTGATGGGGAAGATTGCCCTTTAATAATGTTGCCCATTTTATTACTGAAATAAAGGAATTAAGCTGTGATGGAAGGAGCTTCATGAGAAAGGATGTAACCATCTCCACTCTGGTCCTGATACATGATGTTCAAGTACGTTGTCTGGCCTCTGCAAGCTCCTGTTTCATTCACCAGCATCTAGGAAAAACACTCCACTCTCATTGTTCCCAAGAGGGTCTGCGGTCTGCTACCAAAGATACAGTGTTGCCAGTGTGGGCATGATTCCTGGTTTTGTTCATTTTGGGGGCTAAGAGAGGTTATTTGTTTTATGTTGTTTGTTTGTTTGTTTTGTTTCTGAGTCAGGGCCTTTCTATGTAGTCCTGACTGGCTGGGAACTCTTGGAACTCTACCTGCTTCTGACAGTGGGTGTTTTCCTCTCTGGACCTCAATTCCATTCATTCTGTTAGCAATCAGGCACTGCCGCCCACCTGTGCCAACCTCACTGAGCGCTTTGATAAGAGCAGCGAATGTGGACGGGGCCCTCATGGTCTCTCTGCAGAGATTACCAGACAATAAAAAGGACCACTTTCAGGCAAAGAGCAGCAGGCACTATTGCAGAACAAGAGAGGAGTAAGTAGGAGAATCACATAAAGGCAAATGGGTGAGTATGATTTCACCCATTTTGCTTAGTTGTTATCAAACCGTATAAATACCCATAAGTTTCCAGAATCCAAAACAGCCAACAAGACGCCAGTGGTCAAATAGACCAAGAAACTGTGGGGCAGACACTGTGTGTTGCTCTTCACACCTGCAGTGTGACTCACGCCCCAGTGGACATGAGATGAAGCAGTCAGCATAGTCTTACACTTAGGCAGTTTTGCTGAGACAGAAGTAGAGTCGGGGCTGTAGGAGCAGAAGGTGGGGATGCACCAAGAAGAGCTTCGTAAGTGTGTGCAAACACTCTAATGAATGGGGCAGCCCTGGCCTGATGTTGGACAGACGGACACCTGTTCCCTAGAGGCTTGTGGAAGAAATGAAGGCGTGAGGGGGCATGTGTGGAAGATTAGAGTTTGATTGGTTCCATCATGCACACATGCATTGAACCACCACACTTTAGCCCATAAATATCCACGATTATTAGACTGTATTTTTTTTTAATGTACTATTGGGTATGTCAGTTTGTTAAAAAAGTAAAACCAGGATGTGGTAGGACAGGTTTAAAATCCCAGAACTCTGACGGCAGAGGCAAGAGGACCAGGCATTCAGTGTTATGCTGGGTTAATACAACAGACTGTGCTATGTAAGACCCCATCTCAAAGAGACACAAGCATCCAGTGTGGTGGTGGAGGCCTTCAGTTCAGCACTTGGCTGTGGGACGCAGCTGGAACTTTGGGAGTGTGAGGCCAGTCTGACCTTTGTAGTGAATTCTAGCCCATCCCTGCCTCAAAACAAATACATAAATAAGTAAACAAAAGGAAGAGAGAGTAAAGAACAATGATGGACAGGGCACAGAAACCCGGTGGGTGTTGGCTGTACTCACTGTCGGTCTGAATGGGTCCAGTGTCCTTATTTAATTGTCTGAAAGGGCATTTGAATCATTTTTTTTATTTACAGGCAATTTTACTTACCAAATTTTGATCATTACAAAGAGTTGAAAATATTTTTAAGTGAATCCTACTGGAATAGTCTATATTCAAGTTAAATCTACATGAGCCATGGACACTTACAAATATGTACAGTATATCAAGCAAGGCAACAGACTTTAATAAGCAGAAGCCCTCTGTAGACAAGGAAACCAAAGACAATAGTATATGCATGTGAGCACCGGAAAGGAATCCCTACCTACAAGAGTCTGATTTTCTTCTGAGTGAGAGGGTACAGATCATCCAAGCCACACTGAAATCCAGCAAATAAAGCTTGCCCGCAGAGCTGCTTAAGCCATTGCTCAACTTGAACCAGGATTGATGTGAAAATGGCTCTTCCGTGAGCATGTGTTTATCTTAATTGCCCATCACAATGCAAGGTTGGATGTCAGAAAGATCTAATAAAAGTGAATAAATAATGCCTAGATTCCTATTAAATATTTAGTCTGCCTGGAAGACAAACAAGCAGGTGAGATCCACTTTGTTGATAGCTTTGTTTTCCAGATTGATCCCATTGGATGGGAGAGTGTCTGGCTTTTGTCCAGCTGGCCTTGGTGAGATGCTGATGGTGTCTTTTGTTTTCCTGCTCATTAACTGCTTACCACATGCAGAGGGAACAGGGAGCAGGGTCTTTCCTGCACAACCTTTTGAGCAGGAGAGCTGAGTTTCCAAGCAAATGTTAAAAAACCCTGAGTAACTGGATCTCAGGACTAAGATGGCCACAAGAACCTCCTCTGGAGGCCAGGCTAATGACCTCTAAAAGCATCCCAAACTAGGGTGCAAGCCAGTATATTCACAGATACTGTAGGTGGTGGGGAGTCAATATATCGGCAGATGCTCCACAGACTGCATTATTTTTCTCCAGGCTGAAAAGGGACCTCATGGGCCGATTCATGAAATGCCCTAAACATCATGCTAGGGCTTTTAGATTTTGCTTTCTAGGGTTTGCCTCTAACCCAAGATCTGGAAGGGTGATCACAAAAGGACCATCCTCCCAGGCTCTCCAGGCTGTGCAGGGCCAGCTGCAGTAGCCCAGTGATATGCATGCGAAGCTGAACATTCTCCTCTTAGCTGCAGTAATTGTGTCTTTTTATAGTGAAAGGGATCAATAGAGTAAGTGTTGGTTTCTAGAACAAAGCAAAATGGGAAAGAGGGAGAAAGCATACATTCATCTTGTGGGACTTGTGAAGGCTGCAGTTCAGCAGCAAGGGTCTTGACAGCTTCCCTGGCTTTTACGTCTCACACCCTCAGGCTCCCTACAGGTGTTGATCTTTACCTCTGTGGATTCCAAAAGAAACTTTCTATAAATACCATCATTATCTGGTCACGGGGATGACTCCCACATCTTTCTTTAAGATGTCTGTGACAAGTTTCAAAATGTATGCAAGACACAAAGGCAATGAGACTCCAGTCACCCGTAGGGGACCCAAAAGGCAAGCAGAAGGCTCTGGAATTATAGAAGGCTCAGCCTCCTGCTAGTCCTACCTTCCCCGAGGCTCACTGCCACCAGCTGCAGCAATTACACCGAGGTGACCAGACACCTCCATTCTATAGACAGGACTGAGCTAGAGGTGGGGAGAAGGCTTCGCCCCAGTGCAGGAAGGGTGTTGGCTTCAGGCAATGACAGCGGAGGAAGCCAGCAGGAGCGGAGCATGACTCTGGAGGAGACAGTTGCTAACCTGCCTTCAGCGCTCTGCAGTCTCCAGGGAGACAATTAAGGCACTGTCACCAGCCCCTGTGAAAGGTGAAAAAAATAGCTTTTCATGCCCAGTTGTCAAGGACCCTGATGAACAGAAGTACCTGCCAAGCTCTCTGCCCTAAAGATAGGATTTCCAGTGAATACCAACAAAATTTACTGCAAAAACACACAAAGCAGTCTTCAAAATGTTGCTCTTATCAACACCATTAAGTAGGATTGCCTGTTTTTAATATTCCTTAAGCTGAATGAATCAAACAGTTTTTTAGTGTATGGGCTGTTCACCAAAAGCTTGGCTAAAATTAAACGATTCATATCAAGTTAGTACAGAGAAACCCTCACTCCTTATAGACACGCTCTGTGAGGGGACTCCTCCTTCCAGGCATGAGCAGAAACTATTAGTTTTTCTTTTTTGCCTGAATAACTTTGGAGGATCCCTATTGGACCCTTGGTTTAGCAACTCACTAAAATCCTTTATAGGACTCACTGGAAGCTGAGTCAGTGGGTACAGTTTATTACAGCTGGTGAACGCACATGAAGAGGAGAATATGAAAGATGGTTCTACAGTAAAGACTACCACTGGCTGCTCTTCTAGAGGACCAGGGTTCTGTAACCAGAACCCATGAGGGACACAGCAACCATCTGTAGCGCCAGTTGTGGGGGCCTTGCTGCCCTCTCCTGGCATCTGCCAGCACCCGCATTCTTGTGCACAAACCCACTCCCAGACACATAAATGTAGAAACAAAATTTAATCTGTAAAATCGGTCCAGGGAAGGACGGCAGGCTTCATTCAGCAAAAGTTCATGGGTGAGTCTCCTGTTGTTTCCTCCCCCTGAAGCCTTCCTAGTGCCACCTTCCCAACCCACCTGGAGCTGTGCCAGCCCTGGAGGCTCACCTGACTGTAATGACTCCATCAGGCAGCCTCATGACTCTCAGCATGGCTGACCTGTTTCCAGTCTTCAGGGGTCACACAGATACATTGTAACCCAAGGCTGACAGTTACAATGTTTCCAGTCTTCAGGGGTCACACAGATACATTGTAACCCAAGGCTGATGGTTACAATGTTTCCAGTCTTCAGGGGGTCAGACAGATACATTGTAACCCAAGGCTGACAGTTACAATGTTTCCAGTCTTCAGGGGGTCAGACAGATACATTGTAACCCAAGGCTGATTGTTACAATGTTTCCAGTCTTCAGGGGGTCGGACAGATACATTGTAACCCAAAGCTGACCTGTTTCCAGTCCTCAGGGGGTCATAAAGATACATTGTAACCCAAGTTTCCCCAAAATGACATTATTGCCATATCTCAGAGCTGGTGGACCACACAAGGTTAAGGACATTGGCACAGCCCAACATCAAAGCCAGACATCTTTTGCCACAACAATAATTGAATCTTATTTTCTTGAATTTTAATTTTTATTGCCAAAACTGAGAGTAGAAAAGGCAGTATGGAGTGCGTGCGGAGTGGGTGCGGAATGGGTGCGGAGTGCATGTGGAGTGCAGAGTGCATGCAAAGTGGTGTGGAGTGTTTGCGGAGTGAGTGCGGAGTGGGTACAGAGTAGGGTACGGAGTACGTGCAGAGTGGGTTCCGATAGATATGAGGTGGTGCAGAGTGGATTCAGCGTGGGTGCCAGGTGGTGAGTGGGCACCAAGTGAGCACTGAGTAGATGCAGAGTGAGCTCAAGCTGTGCGACCAGAGGGAGGACAAGAACCCAGAGCTGGAGGCCGCAGAGGACCCGGTGTGAAGGTGGGCAGAAGGCTGATGGGAGAGGACCTGCAGAGTGGGAACAGGCGCTCGAATCACAACAAAAGCAGATTTCATTTTAAAGTTCCATGAAAATATATATTTTATATCTAATTTTTCAATAGAGAAAAACAACTACCCTATGTATAAAGTGGCAGCTAACTTGACTGAGCCCAACTGGCTTAAAAATCCCAAGTCTTTTCGTGTTACTTTTGAAATTAGTGCATTTTAATGTCTTCATTTTTACCTCATATACATATACACTAATTTAGAGGAAGAAGTCCAACCTCCATCACCTTCTCAGCTCGTTCCTCAGTTGTCCCTTTTGGGCCATCAGATCCCCTCTGATTGTGTCCCAGGCTGCAGATTTTCAGCTCAGTTTGCAGTGGGCTGAGTGCCTCTGATCAGGGCTTGTTTCTTTTCTCTAGATAATTCTAATTCCACTTTCTGCTACTTGTGCAGCCACCTGTTCCCCTGCAGATTCTGAAGAATTTTTCTCTACTGAGAAAGTTAAACATCTGTTAATGAAAAATAACCAGAAGTAAGGTGCTTATTAGAATTTAATTAGCGCACAAATTATGTTTTTAAGTAGTGTTCACTGTTGTCCTGCGTACAAACAACAGCGGGCTCTATTTCACAAATTTTAACTATTCCTGTGCAACAACCAAGTTATCTTAATGGGTGTCCAGATGACAAATTAGACAAATGCCTTCCCCGGAGTCATTTTCCGATAAAGACACATCGCTTAGTTGCAAGATGACAAACTATGTGTTCAAGTGACAAATCTTTTAATTAAAATTTACAAGCGGTTAAATGCTGTTTGACCCAAACGGAGGCCGTTATCATGAATCACTTTGAAAGGATGTTGGGCTTTTCAGGAGAATCGATCCTGATGGCCGGAGCCTGCAGAGCGCTGAGCAATCCTCCGTGTCCAGTCCCAGCTTCGGATTCACAGCAGCCTCTACCTAGCTGGTTCAAAGAGCTTCCATCTAGTTGAAAAGAATTTAAGAGTTCCAGCGAGTCTTTAAACTCTATTCAGCTCCATGAATATTTAATGTCACGTTCGGTGTTCAAGCAAAATGTTCTTCCATCTTAAGAGAAAATAGCTAAACTTTTGATGAGTTATGGTTTTTACTGCATATGCAATCATCTTTCATGAGAAGGCCGGGTAGGTTTTATTGTTTGAGAATAAAGGTGGCCATTGCATTTACTCACCAATACAGTAAATGTAAAATTGCTTAAGTAACATGCTTTATTATTTATGCTGGCAACCACATAATGTGAGGGTAGTTTCATAAGAAATATAAATTAGACAAATCTCATGTGCCCCGGGTTGTGGAGCTGTTTTACAGCTCTGACTTAGGTGGTGCCCTTCTGCCTCATTGTCTATCGCAGCACAGATGAAACACATACAGCACAGGTCCCCTCCAAACTGAACCACACACCCTCTGGGGAGGGGGGATGCTTTCATCCCAGGTCTCTTCACAAGACATTTTTCTCCACGTCAGGGACGACGCCATCTTAGAATAACCCTTATTTGGTTTTGGTATTAAGACTTTTAACATTGGTTGATGCCTTTGGTCTGCCAGGCCCCTACACACACTGTAAAACCCACAGGCAGATGCACACATCAGCACAGGGTGAAAATAGTAAACATGAATCCTTAAAGCACACAAAAATGACTCAAATACAATATATACAACCTCTCTTCTCCGGTTATTTAGAAAAAAGGAAAAAGTTGCCAAGTCACTTAAAGTTGTTAAGATTATCATGATATGATATTATTTCATAACCTATTCTGGTTTTAGTCTATAGGAAAACAACCAAAGGTGCATCCTCAGATGTGTTTTTAAAAAAAAAAAGGCATACTAACTAAGCTTAGTGAACAGCTGGCATTTACTAGACTATTGCAACAATGTATGTCTCCCAGTTTACTAGACTAAAAAGTAACAATGTATGTCTTCTAGTTTACTAGACTATTGTAACAATGTATGTCTCCCAGTTTACTAGACTAAAAAGTAACAATGTATGTCTCCCAGTTTACTAGACTAAAAAGTAACAATGTATGTCTCCCAATTTACTAGAAGATTGTAACAATGTATGAACTTCTCCTAGATTACTAGAATATTGTAACAATGTATTACCTATCGTCTGCTATACAATTCCTTTTAACTAGTAAAAAGCCAATGAGCTTGATTTACAAGGACATCAATGATGACCACAGCTCAAATATGCTGTAAATAACCTGAGGACACACTGGAGATCCCCCTTGGCCAGACTGCAATAATGTTGACAAGCAATTTGCTTCAAACAGGATAATATTTTATAAATGGTCAAAAGCCACAAATGTTTGATCCTTAGTTGAGATTTCCAGTGGTTTTGGAAAATGCAGCTTCTAATTATCCATGCTACTCACAAATATTTGTCAAAATGCAAATGAGAAAAAAATTCTACTAAACTAAAATAATTCATAAAATTGCTTCGTTAAAAACGACTTACTTTCAGCGCACTGAGAAACAAGGGACTCAATTAGCAATTACTCCTGAGGCATCACTGTCACCTGAAGTCCACAAATGATGAGTGATGGCCTCAGAGCACCTAGGTTTCATCTCGTGTCCAGTTTTCAGTTTTGACACCTGAAACTGGCGGGTATAGGCTGGTACCCGTCACACTGTGGCCGACTTGGGGCCTCTCCATGAATTCTTACTAGACTGGTCTGTTGTCTACTTGACAGAAAGAAAAAACTAACCTTTATGTATGCCCCCAAATGCCTGACTTCTGAAAGCAATTCCATCTTACTTTCTTCTTGAGTATTAGTTTATAAGCTATCACGGACTATGTGTTTATGGTGTGTCTATACAGATAGTGAAAATAAACGCTGATACTCATACAAAAGTAAACAATCCCTGTCACCCCAAAACAGGGTGTAGGGGGCTAGGGTTGAGCTCATTTTATGTACCATGTACAAAGCCTACGTTTGTTCCCTAAGGCCTCATAATTCCAGCATGAAGGATGGTGAAGCAGGAGGATGAGAATTCAGTGTCACAGAAGAGTTCAAATCTCATTCTGCTACTTTTTCCCCCACTGTGGCAGCTTAACTACGACTTGAATTTTTTTTTTTTTTAGATTGATTCTCTCCCGCAAAGGGGCCTCTGAAGAACTAGAAAAAGAAGAGTGTAGAGTCTGCCTGGCCATGTCTAGCAACCAGTTTAGAGGAAATCCAGGTTCTGTTCCCCATCCCTGAATTTCACTCTCCTCCAAGCGCTCCTCAAATGCTGACACAGCTGCCATCAATAGACAGGTTCTTTCAATCTGAAACCTGTCTGTCTTCTCAGTGAGTGTTATTGGCCCTGGCCTCTGACAGGGGAAATAGGGACTCTCAGCTTGGCTCAGGGAAAGGCTGCCTGGGTCATGCATGAAAGCGGAGCAGGAAGACAAAAGTGAAGCCAGACCAATCATCTATGGTTACTGTCAGGTGTGGTTCATGGGTGGAAACATCCTCTCATCTTTGGGCTGTTGAAGCCATATCTTTATAAGTATAAACCCTATAAAAAGAAACTAAGGTTTCTCCCGTCTTGGATTGGCTTGGGGTCTGCAGGGAGAATGTGTTGCTGCTCTCTTTAGTGAGGGTCAGGGAAGACCTTATGGTTTCAAAGATCTCAGAACTGATGTTTAGAGTTAAGGTGTCAGTTAGTTGAGGTAGTATTTTCAGAGTAATGACTCAAAGGTGAAGGAGGTAGGGTTTATTATTTTACTTAACCACAGAGCACCCAAACAGTAAGAAGCAAAAAGAAAGAAAATGTTCAGAGCTGATAAAGAACTTGAGGCTTGAAGTCTGTGAGCTGGTGACATTTGCACATCAGGGGAAGGCTCTGAGTAATGAGACGACTTGTTCGAAGCGGCAGAGAAAAGATAACTCTGTCAGAGACACATGGGGCCGATGGACATTGGGAGATACTGGGGCATGATAAAGAAAAGCAAAAGCCATTTAAGTAACAAATGGCCAAGCTCTGGGCCTAATATAATTCTATGACAGAGATGTATTTGATTAACACTTGAAATTGGCCCTAGGAAAATGTGTCTCTTATTACCAGGAATAAGGTGGAGCCATTCCTTAGAGTCTCCTTTGCTTCGTAACTGTGGGTGACTGTACTCTGCCCCCCACGTTCTATACCATGAGGTAGGAACTCGATCCCCAAGTCCCAACCCCCTGACATTTCTGACTTCTGTGTGATTAGAGCCACATCAAAACTGAGCAACAAGGTAGCAAACTGAATAACAACATGTAGAATGCAACATTTGCCAAGTAAAATGAATATTTAATGAGAACCTGTTTATAGAATGCTGTGGTGTACTGGATTTGGGGGCTTATTGCTAAACATGTAACTCAGTTACAATCATCAAAGAACTTGAAAGCCTGCAAGACATGAGCAGATTAAAACAGAACAAAATACAATGTGGAGATGAAGGGACTGTGCAGATAACATGGGGACTCAGGGCATTTACAGGATGCAAAGGCTTCTGGGAGCAGCCAGACCTCTAACTGCACCATGTGATGGTGTTGTTGGGTTCTCTTCTTCCAAGGCATTAAGGCACCTGGGCCAGGAATGAGCCTGAACTCTTTAGAGTAAGCTAGTGGGACAAGCACAGGACACCAGCTCTGCAGGCCGCAAACACTGGGCAGCATTGTCTGTGTGCTTGGTGATAAGGTAGATTATCTAAACTTTCATTTCCTTTTTCATAAAATAAAACCACATCCAATTCCACACATTTATTGTGAGGATTAAAAACTATGTGGCCAGCAAGATAGGTCTACAGATAAAGATGCTTACAGCCCAAGTTTCGTGACATGAGTTTGATTGACAAGAACCTACATGGTAGGATAGAACAGACAGAACATTATCCTCCTGCCTCTGAAATGTTCACTCTCTTGTTGCATCTGCAAAGCAAGAGCATGCTAAAAAGTCCTCTGGATATGAAATCCCACTTCCTTCTCCAGTGCTCTAGAACTATTTGTTTATCCTCTGAGAGGTTTAAAGCATCTAGCTATCACAATTAGGAAGGGAGAAGAAAGGGAAGGAATGTCTTAGTCACTGTTCTGCTGTTCTGATGTTGTAAAGAGATACCATGGCTAAGGCAATTCTTATAAAAGAAAGCCTTTAATTTGCACTTGTTTATAGTTTCAGAAGGGTCATTTGTTTATAGTTTCAGAAGGGTCATTCATGATCATCCTGGTGGGGAGCAGACAAACACGGCCCTGGAACAATAGCTGAGAACCTGAGAACTTTACATCCTGACTCCCAGGCAGAGAGAGAGAGAGAGAGAGAGAGAGAGAGAGAGAGAGAGAGAGAGAGAGAGAGACTAAGACTTGTGTGAACTTTGGAAACCTCAGAGCACACTCCCAGGGACATGCCTCCTCTAAGGAATCCTTCCCATATAGTTCCACCCTCTGCTAACTAAGCATTCAAACATATGAGCCTATGGGGGCCATTCCCATTCAAACCACCTCAGGGAGAGAGGGAATAAGTCTCCAAAGCCTTGGGAGGAAAATGTTCCAGTGGTTTCCATCAGGGAAGCAAGACAGAGACGAGCATCCCACTCTGCCCAGGTCTGAGTGGGTCCCCTGTGCATGAGACTTTTATGTTGCTTTAGAGAAAGTCCTAGGCAAACTGTATCTGATCTGTCCTGTCTACACCTCTTCTGACTGCACTATCAATCTCCAGAAAGCAGCACACAGGATGTTAACATCACAGCAGTGATGGTGTTCTTCCAGTCTTCCAGGACCTTCTCCAACCAGGAGAAACAAGATGGGGTGTGTGTGTGTGTGTGTGTGTGTGTGTGTGTGTGTGTGTGTGCACGCGCGCTCACACACACACATCTGGCTTTTCCATTTCTTCACCATGTATGTATAGACATTCCAATATTGTTTTCTCCTGAAAGTAACTGTGAACTTCCTCATGTTCTGGGCTCAGATGGCATTTGACATTAAATTAAGTTTGGGGCAAAATAACACACTTTCCACAGGGCCAGAAATGGGATAATTTCAAAGTCAGTGCCTAAATTGAAACTCAGGGGACTAGAGATGGCTCAGCAGTAAAAAGCCCTTGCTGTTCTTGCAGAGGACTGAGCTCAGTTCCCTGTACCCATACAAATCTTGTGGTTTGTGACCATGTACACCCCAGCTCCACAGGATCAAATGTCCCCTCTTCTGATCGCATATGCACAGACAAATACATACACATGATTAAAAAGTAAATCCTTAATAATAAGTGTTGGGGGAGGCTGCTTGTTGGGAGGCTTATTTTTCAGCAATCTAGACTCCAGACTCCCTAAATAGCCACAGAAATTACATTATTTGCAATACCGTTTGGCCAATAGCTTAAGCATATTGCTAGCTCTATCTCTTACATCTAGAATTAACCCATTTCCATTACTTTATATTTTACTACTGGCAAGGTTCCAGCTAGCAGCTTGTGTCTTTCTCCCCTGGTGGCTACATGGCATCTCACTACTCTGCCTTCTTTCTCCCAGCATTCAGTTTAGTTTTCCCTGCCTAGCTCTACTCTACCCTATCACAGGCCAAGCCAGCTTCATTATTCATTACCATTAAAAACAACACATATACAGAAGAACTTTTCAAACCAATTAAGTAGATAAAAAAATAGCTTGCTAGTATAGAAATGCCAGAAGGGAGTCCCTCTTACAGATTGTACCATGCAAAGCTTTGGCACCTCCCTATCTGTCCATGGTGCAAGCTCACACAGACCTGTAAAGATGTCATAGAAACACTAAGGGAGGAATCAGAAAATATGCTATATCCATAAAGCCAGGCTCTGAACCTACGCCTGTACCACCTGCCCCCAGATGTATAATGACCTCTGCAGGTCATATTGTTACCTTGTTACCAGGCTGCTGTACTTTCAAAAGCTATTGAGATACTTGGGGTATGAAAGGTGCCATATAAAACTGAATTTAATTCTGCACTCTTCCAGTAATTTGCCTCATAAATACTTCTTGAACTGGTGAAATACTTCCGATTATAGGAATAAAACTTAGGTATTCACAACTTATGTGTTATTTCATCTTCTTGGAAGCCAAAGGGCTCTTCCTGTGTTCGTGATGCCCAAATAAATCCATGGCAGACAGTTTTACAGCAGCTGTTAGCACAAGTGGCATTGCACCCAGAATCAGCACTGTTATCTTTTGTGTTTCTCTTGCAATTATTTTATGTATACTTCCAAGTCATTTTGTGTAAATGGGATCTATTTTTCATCATTAATAATTCATTATCTGCCCCCCAGAAATCTCATAATTTAATCCACAAACCAGGAAATACTTACATGCGAACTTTAGTCAGAAAAGGCTTCTGAATCTCATTAAGGAGGCAATGGGCATACACATCACATGGTCCTGAGGCAGGAGCACGGCTCTAACAATCGCTCGGGTCTGTGGCATGTGCCTGCATGGCATCGTCTTCTCTGAACACATTTAAAATAGCTCATAGCATATTTCAGTGCAAACCCTTCTAGGTCCAGAGCGGTCACTGAAAACCTCTGGTGTTTTAGTTACAAAAGCTAGGGATTACTTCCGAGCATCATCATGATGTACATCACTATTTTATTAGTTTTATTTGTTCATATTTGATACATTGATATTTGATCATATCTTCCTCCCACAGCTCTTCCAGGTACAACCCCTCTTCCTGACCCTCCCAACTTTATGTCTTCTTCCAGGTACAGCCCCTCTTCCTGACCCTCCCAACTTTATGTCCTTTTTTTTAAAAAATCCCTTTAAGAAGACTAATTTGTGTTTCTCAAATATTCCACCCCCTCTTTTGCAATGATCTCTGAGTCTTGGGGAAGGGTACAGTATATATACAGTATATATACTGTAGATATGTTCCCTTTGAGGCTGAGCATTCTGGGGTCTGCTGTTCTCTGCACCTTGGCCAGTTCTAAGTCTCTCTGTTTATCACCATCTGCCACAAATAGAAGCTTCTCTGGTGAAGGCTGAGAAGTTCACTTATCTAGTGTTACAAGGCTAAGTCATTAAGAGTCAATTTACTATTACATGTATTCTGCACTGTACTGGTATGTTCTCCCCGGGGCCTACGATATGTCCACTCACAGCTTCTTAGCCCAACAATGTTGCCGGGTACAGATGGGGTTCATCTTGTAGAACAGGACTTAAATCCAGTCATAGAGTGGTTGTTTACTCCACCGATGCTTGTGCCACTGTTGGCCATGTCTTGCCAGGCCTGCAATTAATGTGCATTCAGAGTTCATAGCTGAGTAAAAGTGAGGAGAGCTTTTATTCTCTGGTGGTGTGTGCATAGCACCTTCCAGCACCATGAAGGCTAATCATAAGGAGTAAGTGTCCAGGTCAAGGCTGTCCTGATTTCACCATGTTCTAGACTCAATCAGGGATGTGGTAACGTCAGCAATGGAGTCTTGCTTACACCACCGTGTTCTGGACAGTGACCTAGAGCAGTGGAGATAACTTGTGATGTTTGGGGCCTGAAGAATTATGGCCCAATGGTACCAAAACAATTAACCCATTTCCAATATTGGGGTTTTTTATTTGTTAATGTCTGGTGTTTAATGGGCACATTATCGCCCTGTATAGGGTAACTCCATTATATCTCTCTCTTGTGTGTGTGCATATACATGTGTGTGTGTGTTTCATCAAAAGCTGTCTAGAGATTTTAATCCTCCCCCACGTTACTTACTCCACCCTGCCCTCTACTCCCCCACCTTCTTGTTCCATTATTCCTTTATATACTAGTAAATGCTATCTCCTCTCCTGTCCCCTGAGAGCCTCTCCCCATGCACCTTAGATCATGAGATGACTAAGGGAATGGAAAACAGTCATCCAATTGAATATTTAAACTAGCAGAGGGTGGCTCTGGCGATTACCTGTGTGTAACCGTGAGGGTGTACACAGACACACCCATGGGGGGGGGATGCTTATAACCTGACAGTTGTCAGGTTGCAATGGCTTTGTCACCTTGTGATAAAATTGCAACTGCTTTCAGTGTAATAGGAAAGAATTATCCTAAGACTTTAGAATGAGTTTTATATCTCTCATCAGGGCTAATTTCAAGTCCCTCTCAGTTCTGGAGATATAAGGCCTCAATGAGCCTAGAGCCCTGTACGGTATGACCATCGCCCTGCCCTGAAATGTATAGTGAATATTTTCACTTTCGAAAATCAAACCACTTGAGATTCATTATTTTATGGAGTTTTTTATTAGAAGGTGAAATAGGATTAACATATCATTCAATGGTATAATTGGATACAAAATATACTATTTTAAAGGAAATTTAAACACTTGCCATAAAGCTCATGTTACATTTCGCAAGTGCACACCAGTGTGGGACAGAGTGTTGGTGATGACTCACTGCCTAATGTCACCACCCTCAGCGCCATAAGCAAGCAGAAGCCTGTGGCTCAGCTGGGTGCCTCGTGGTTCCACTGTTTTTCCTGAAATCTTTGTTTTTCTCATTACAGAATTGTCTAAAGTGAAAAATGAGAGCCAAATAACCCTGAACTTTACTAAAACATTCTATAACAGTTCAAGGACATGTGCGCCTGCCTGTGAACCAGCCACTCCATGCCCCAGGATTCCTATAACAGGAAGTCTCCAGAGTTAAGTGCAGTGGTTAGAGTAGCTCTGCACAGCTCAGCCTCAGTGCAGATGAGCTGTCACAGGGTTGGTCCCATTTGCTGAAGTTTTGAGCAGAGACAAAATTAGCACCGTAGTTTCTTCTTGGAGTAGAAGTTACTAGAAGGGGAAGAAGCAACTGAAGGGTGTGGTAGCATTTCCTTTGTGACAATTATCAAGCTGTACTGTTACACTCTATGGACTTTTCTGTCATGCTGCAATTTCAAAGCGTGTATTTTAAAAACTAGTAAAAAAAAAAAAAACCTTGAATATAAGAATGCAATTGGCCAGATTCTCTCACAGATGTACACCAGCCTAATGGCCTTATCTTTAATTAAAATTCAAGTTTGTCAGCTAAATCTGTAGCCCCTTAAATTGGTCGTAAAGACCTGACCCACGTCCCATGTGTCCGTTCTGAACTGCATCTCCTGGGTAGTAGAATCCACAAGTCTTAAAAGCCAGCGTTGTCAAAATCAATTCTTCTCACCTCAAAATAATGAGCCTGTCGCCCAGGATGGCCTCCCCGTTCCCTGGAATAATTCACCATCCTCTGACATTTAGCAAAATGTGGTGTATTTTCCCTGTTTCTAGAGTGTCGGGGGAGCTCCAGCTGTGTTCTGTCTGTTTTCTTAGGACAAACAGAATCCATTTGGCACACAAGCCACAGGGATGCCTCCTGTGCCCTCTGTCCCGTGGGCTTCTGAGAAATGATTTACAATGGCTTTGGCCTCCATCGAGGCAGTGCAGCTTCTGGGAGGAGACAGAAAGGGTCTCCTAATGGGTTTGAAGCTTGTCTTGTGGCAGTGCGACTCAAATTTCAGTTTCTGAGTTGCTTTGGTTTTTAAAAACACTAGGAGTCTTCATCTCAGGGCCGTTTTGTCAGTTTCTTAGGCATGGTTAATTTAATATGTAAAAGTGTGAGGGAGAACTTGAAGCTCAGATATGATGTGGTCTCTGTCCTCTCTTATGATTCTTGTCATAGGAGTCTGGGACCTTGAGTGACTGGGGCTTTGCACTGTGGGCTTACTCCAGGAAGATATTGCAGAGGCCACTCCAGGATGCTGAGCGTGGCTTGGCCACTGGGCTTGTCCCCATGGGTTTTCACCTTGAGCCTGCTGCTGCAGCATAAGAAAAAGCCCGTCAGGGGTTTCTCCCTTTATTTGTGAACATTTCCTTGGTCTTTTTCTCCCAGCATTTTAAATTTATTTCACCACTAGGATCCACAGTTGAGGTGAATTTGTCACCTTTGGAGTATTCCCTAGAACTCTCCATCATCTGTGTGAGGACCACGTGGATAAATTCCTTTCCTTCCTGACATTACTTCTATGTCAGGATTTTATAGTCTACAGCCTGTTCCTAAGAAGCCATCAGTCTTCAGCTAACTGGGAGTAGAACAATATTTGAGATTTTTATCATTGGATTTCTTCAAACAATTCCAGACTTTGCAATTATATTACCTGGCATTAATTGCCATTGATTTAAGGCCATCTCGGCAACCCAGATTATTTTTATTTATTTAATGAGCTGGTATCTTAACTTCTAGATTATTCTCCATCTTTAATATGCTGCTGTTGCTGAGGAATGTGACCAGCAACATGCAGGTAAATGTTAGTGTCTGTGGACACCCTCACCATGGTCCTTGACATCTCATCTCGTATAGAGGGAGACTAGGAGACTGCTCCTGCGTTTCCTGGCTGCTCAGACCTGAATAATCACACAGAAACTATATTAATTACAACACTGTTCAACTTCTTAGCTCAGGTTTCTTATTGACTAGCTCTTATATCTTAGAATAACCCATTTCTATTATTCTGTGTTTTGCCACGAGGCTGTGGCTAACTGGGTAATGTTCCCATGCCGGTCTCCTTCTGCAGCTATTTGGCGTCTCCCTGACTCTGCACACTCTCTCTCTCGATATCTCTTCCAGCCTAGTTATATTCTGCCCTGCTATAGGCTTCCAACCTGGCTATATTCTACCCTGCTATAGGCCGAAGCAGCTTCTTTATTAACTAATGGTAATAAATCATATTCACAGCGTACAGAGGGGAAACCCACTTCGATCTGGTTCAGATGTCAGAGCATTGGGAGTCACATTGGTGGAGTACTACACTCATGAACCATGCTCCTACATGGCTATACAGATATATGTATATATTCCTGTCAACGAGTGTAAACAGGGAGAGAGCAGAGTCACACGTGTTGCCAGACTGTGCTGTAACACTCCTTAAAGCCTGGGATCATGGTCCATGCAGCAGCTCAGAGAACAGCCATCTGAGCTTGTGATCACGATTTTGTCGGGGGGGGGGGCTGCTTCTGTTCTATGGACCCCAGATGGTCTTACCATCATACTCCACCATTTTACTTCTCTATCGTACTCCCCATGGCAGAGCAGGTGAACACCAATGGGCATCAGTGTCTAGACCAGAAAGCAGCAAACTTCTCCTAAAGCCAAACGGCAAATACTTTACCTCTGCGGGTCTTAAGGCATCAGTGACAAATATGCAACGCTTCTGCAAAGACTCAGCTCTGAAATGGTCACACGAAAGTGGCCACAGATAACTTGTAAATGAATAAGCATGCAGGTGCCCGTCCATCCCTCTTCTGTTTCTGCATGGCTCTTGAGATAAAAATAGGTTTTACATTTTAATGCTTTTTAAAAATCAAAAGAAGAATAATATCCCATGACACTTGAAAATTATATGAGATTACAGTTTCAGTGCTCATAAATAAATTTTACTGGACATAGCTATGCCTGTTCATTTGCATATTGCCTATGAATACATTTGCATGGTAATGGTGGAGTTCGGTATTGACACCGTAGCTACAAATGACATGGAATCTTCATATTCTCTGGTCATAACAATCCTTATATCCTCAAAATATATAAAAAACAAAACCCTAGTTTGGGGAAAACTGTAGATCCTATGATTAAATTTGATAATGATACAGGAGAAAAGAGACATTATTTTATACTCCTTAGTGAGACAGTTACCTATAATTATTGATCCAAGAATCAAACACGGAAATGATGCTGACAGGTGGAATTAAAGATGTACGTGAATCAGTACAGATAAGCAGCTTGTCTCTGTCAGCTTTAACACAAAAATCAAAATGAACTTTTCACTCATGGTCTTTTTATCCTGAGAGTCAGATGTGCCGACAAAAACTAGGAGATGTACAGGAGCCGGCCACGAGGCAGCTGTAGGTTATCATCGTCTATAAACTGTACAAGTCAGAAGGGGATTACTTGTGATCATCAGAAAAGGAAAATATCTTTATCACACAAAAAAATTCCCATCAAGATTAGACAAGGTTCAGCCCACTGTGAGCTTTCTCTGGAGACAATCTGAGCTATGAAGCAGGCCTCCAGCTCAACTGTGTCTGTATGCACAGTGGCTTAATAATTTCACTCAGGAAGTGATGGTGGTGGCCACAAATCCGTACATTCTCTCTCGTTTGCCTTCGACACCTCCCCAAAGTAATAAGCGTTTGGTGACTATGACATACTAGTGCCTAAGGATCACAGGTGGCAGACATATAAGGGATGACTTCTGACCCCCAGCCACACTGTAACTGAGGGAAATCACTCATAACTAATGGAAGGGGATTTATGTAGATTTAGAATAAAAGACATTAGAAAGCGAGAAATGTGCCAAAAGTCAAATAAGCAAGATGAAAAAATAAAAAGATGGCAGGTCACAAAGACCCGAAGTGTTTAGCAAAGGCTTCCGGTAGGGAAGCAACTCACACAAGGAATTTGAAGTGTGGAAAACACACAGGGCATTTGATGAATAAATAAATAAGCTTTCAATGGAGGTTGGGGAAAAAAAAACATGAATTCATGGAATTGTTGACCTTTTAGACTGCGGTTCTCCACCTAGCTGAGACGGAGAAGTGAAAGTTCTCATTCCTATATCATGCCTTTAGCCAAAGAAAGCCTCGTGGCTAAACTAAATTTTGAGGCAAAAAAAGCACACACTTCTCTCCATGGAAGGGTCCTCAAAGGTGCATGGGGAAGACCACAGATAAAGGGGAAACTGAGACTTGAGCCACTGGATGGTATATGAATGTACATTCATATACATATATGGTATATGAGAGTATATGAATGTCTGTGAATTTATTGGCTTCTAATTCGTCTTCTGTGTGCTCAGCCACATAGATTTCAAATTAGTTACTATCTTCACTTTGCCTAAAACAATTATTGACCTGCCTACATGCTGGTCTTGTGTGTGGCCACATGCTAAGACACAGTCCTGCTGATAACTTCTAGAAACATGTCTCCTGGACAAAACTGCAGGTCATAGATGCATTTGCCTGTTCCTGAGCAGCAATGCAGACACAACACACAAAGTGAACAACCCACAGTTGCTTCCTTTAACAGACTGCCTTGTCCTGTTCTAAAACCTGGATGACTGATAGGTCTCCATGACTCTGATCATTTGAGAATATTAATATTCAAAGCCTCATGAAGCTGCCCACCTGCATCAGCCAAGTTGATTGAGGTTATAGGGCCAATCAAAACATGGACACAAGACTACTGTCCACAAATATGGCATTTCTAGTTCCAATAACAGAAATGCAGACCAATGCCAGGTCTCTCAAACCTTCATGGTCATCTGAACCATCTGGGGATCTTGTTAAAATGCAGATCCGTATGCAAACATCTGAACGAGACCTGAACCTTGTCCCTTCCTACAAGCTCCACCTGCTGCCAGTGCTGTTGGTGCCTGGACTACGTGAATGGTGAGATCTGAAGGAATTAGTGAGATATACAGTGATTTCACTTTAAAAATACATGAGAATTAACATCAATGTGTTTATTCCAATTGAGACGTTTGATGTATCAGAGGCCAGCTATACTTTCCTTCACTGATAACTAGTATAATTAGCATTCTGGGAACACATCACTTATCAGAATGACACCTTATTCATGCAAGGGCAACGACTTTAACTATCTTAGATTCAGTTGCTAGCAATGTGAATTACATACAGAAAGTCAATTAGACAAATGCACAAAATAACTTTTAGAATATGTTTATAATTTCTCAACCCACAGTAAATCATCAGCTACATTGACTAAGGCACATATTGATTTACTCATGGAATAAAGTACAGTGTAGTGCCATGAAGGTATTAAATGTTGAGTGCTTCCTAGGACAGAGCTCTGCACATCACATGATGGGTGACACACAGATCCCTTCAGAATGAAGCTCAAACAAGTTCTAAACAAGGGCAAAAGAGTGAGAAAAAAAAAAAAAAAGAACAAACCAAAGTGAGTGGTGGGGGTAGGGGTAGGGGACTGGCAGATTGGCTGATATAAGAATCCATGAGCAGAGCCTTTATTCTTAAAATTTCAAAGATAAGCGTGTGCAGCCATCTTGGGTACATGCATTCATGTACTGCAAAGTGTACCCAAGAATAGGCAATGCCTCAGCATCCATTTGAACACAAGAAACCCTTGATAGTTTGTAGTCGACACCTCCCATTTTTGTTCCTGCCTGAGCATCTCTCTTCCAGGAGCCTTTTGAAGTGTGGGGGCCTGTCAAGCGAGTCGATCTTTGAATACACAGAGACTCACTCATAATCTCCCGCTGCCTTTTATGTTGCTGAGAAAGTAGGATGCTTGGTGTCCACAAAGGGATAAAATAAATGATAAGAACACAATAAAGAATGGAGATTAGAAAAAAGTAGAATTTGTGAATGTGCTCCCTTTGAAAAGCTGTGGGGGACTTTGGTGCTGTTGTGACAGCCTAAGGGTGGTGAACATGAGAGTCCACACCTATCCACGTGTGACTCTGGCCATCACCACTCCTCATTCCTTTACACGCCAATGGACTCTGCTCCACTGTGCCATCGCTGCCCAGCCAACCCCAAGACCTTTGGGTTCAACACACTCAAGTTTTGACAAAGAGGACACTCACTAACTGGTGTCAGGTTATCTCATGACTACATGGCCTCATTTCTCTTGTGAAAGATAATATGGAAGTCTTAGGCTTTCTCATCAGCCAGAATTGTAAGCTTGGGGTTCACCAGTTCACAACAGACCCTTAACTTAGAGCTATGGTCTCTGAATCTTCAAGACACTATAAAATTCTATTGCACTTATGAAATTCTTCAGCCTGGAAAAAAAGAAAAAGAAAACATATACACATAAAAGTCTTTCTTTATTGCCTTGAAAGAAGTTCTTCATCCCTCCTTTCAGTGGGATGAGGATGATTATGTTTGCTTGGGGAGCTTATTATTATGCAAAGTACTGTTTCAACACCATGCAAAAAATGAAGGTTCCGGAACTCATCATTCCTGAAGTGTCCTCATAACTAGGTAGAAATGCTTCACAAGGGAAAGAGGTCCCGGTGCTGATGGATTCTCTCATAAGATGCAAACTGAAGTATCTTTGCAAAAGATCTATTAATTTCCCCATGCCAAATTTGCGCACAACCCCAGATATGAGGACACCTGTGATATTGTATTTGTACACTGCTAACCTAGCAATCTTTGACTAAAGGCTTGGAAGGAAACACTTGTTCGCCTTCAAATCCCTCCAGACAGTTTACATGGCTTTGTCTGTCGCCAGTAAACCTCATTGTGTTACATGGTTTAGTAGCTGCATGGTTAGAAGCGCAAAGCAGTGGCCATAGTTACCAGAACCGGACTCAGCCACCATGTGCTGCAAAGCATGCAGCCTCTGTGAGAAAGCCTCTCCAAAAGGAAGACCCTGCTGACGTGAATCTTACCCATGCCTTGAAAACCTATTGTTTGATGAAATGGATGCTTCAGGGCTGAGGATATAATTTGGTTCAGAGTGCTTAACTGACATACACAGAGCTAAAGATCAATTCCCAGTACCACAAAAAAAAGATAGAAATAAAATATAATTTAAATATGAAATCCATATTCCATATTTGTTCTCCTACCTTTACCTTGATAGGAATCCATCCTTCATTTTAATCAGGGTTCACTGGTTTGGCAGCATCTTTGAGCACATGCCAGAAAAACTTTTAATTAAAGCTTAGACAAACAGTCTCCTTCTTTCCAAATATCTCACATTTGGCCAGACCCTCACACTCATATTTCCCCAACTACAAAATACACGAATACCTGTGTAGGAGTGAGGGCCCACCAACCTTTTAATGGCTACCATTTGTCTGGCTGCAGAGGAGAGTGAACTTTGTTTGAGAACAGGCTGGAAAGTTCCCAGGGTGAGAAAAAGGTGGACTGTACAGAGGACCTAACAGATGGGAAGTTTCTGATGGGTGACTGTCTGGGCTGACAACTTAGAGGCCGCTGGCCCTGGGTGGTGACTCCGCTGTCAGCAAAGAGAAGTTTTACATAGACTCTCATCAGTGAGGACTTCATCCTGTAATCCCCTGAGTTTTTGAATTAAGATGAAATGCAATTTAAACCTTGAGGTCAACTTTTAGATCTTTCCTTTTGTTCTTAACTGTACATTTTTGGAAACTAAGAAAATCTTCTACAGCACATAAACCAATTTAAATACAAAGTGTGGGTTTCCTTCTACTTAGGAAACCATTTTTCACTGAGTTTAAGTTCGCTGGAAGTAACTGGATTACATTTGTTTATCAAAAGTTTTCCTAAATTACCCAAAAACATGATTGTCTTTGTCAACATAACAAAACCCAGAGTTACCTGGGAAAGAATCTTAGTGAGGGACTCCCTGCATTGGGCTGGCTCATGAGCAGGTCTATGGGGCATTGTCTTAAGTGAACTGGCGTGGGAAGATCCTGTCCACTGCAGGCGGCGTCATTCCCTAAGCAGGTGATCCTGGACTGCAGTAGAGTGAGGAAACTGACTCACACACAAACAAGTAGGCATGCCTGCATTTCTCCCTGCTCCATTGTGGGTGTGATGTTGCCAGAGGCTTCATGCTACTGTCACTGTGGCGTCCCCACAGTGATGGATGGAATTCAGATTGTGAGCTCTCATCAATCCATTCCCCACTCAGTTGCTTATTGCCAGGGTCACGTATCACAGCAATGGAAACGGAAGTGGGATGCACAGAAAGTCTTACTCTTGCTTTTTAAGGTTTTTTATATTTTTTTGCTTCTTCTTGAGAAACCAGCATATTAAAAGTGTTAAAAGACAGAGATCTCAATGTTACAATAAATGGATTAAATCTATGACCCCCATATCTCAATTTTCCCTGTCTGTACATGGAATTTTTATGCATAAATCCATGTATATATGCAGAATTCTTAGACTAGTATTTGAGTAAAAGTTTCTGTAAGACAAGCTGCCTGGTTGATCTGTTCTTAATGTCAGCTGCTTCCAATCAATCAATCATCTATCTCCCTACATCTTCTCTCCACTGAACATACATTAAAATTATGCCTGCTACCCAGGCTTATTAAAGTTTATCCTCACTGACCTGACACAAGGGAATGTTATGGGCAAATGAAAATGAGCTGGCTTTTGTTTTGGATTGTTCTGTGAAGCACTGGCTTGAAACGTGGCAGTATACATACACTTAGATGGGATTCAACACAGGCTGTATGGGCATCAAGTGGGAAACCTTAAGCCCACAGAATAGATGTGGCCCTCAACTTCCAGGCCCCTTGACAGAAGGCTATGAACCATGGCAGACCTTCCCTCTACCCTTCCTTCTGCAGTGAACATGGGAGGCTCTTGCCATGTGTGTGTGTGTGTTAATTGTTGTGCATGTGTGTGTGTTTACTGTTGTGCATTGTGTGGATGTGTGTGTGTTGTGAGTGTGTGTGTTACTGTTGTACATGTGTGTGAATATGGGTGTGTCTGGTGTTGCTCTTCCCGTGTCCCATGTACGAATGCGCACATCATGCATGAGAACTATCTCTCATTGCTATGTCCTGATGTCTGCAGGTTGCTGTCTCTGGCAGTTGACACCACACCATGCTCAGTGTTCTATCTTTACGTGTTCTGTGCATGCCATTATTGGTCTAGTAATTTAAATTCCAGAATGTTCAAATTAGAATGTCACAGTCTCACCTTACAGTTGGCACAATTCATTAATATGGAACCAGATTTACGTGTATTGCTTCCTGAGTTTACTGAATAAGAATGTTTTCCTTAACACACATTTAACCACATTGGTAACACCAGGAGTGAAAACACTGGCTTTCTTTTCCCACAAGTCTTAAGAGAAAGAAACATTATGTTAGTAACTAAAACAGAGCTAGCAATTTCAGTACAGTTTAAACTGATTGACTAATGTACTTTATCAGCAGTTCATAGGGATACAAAAGAATACAGATAATATTTGTCCTTTCTGTAAATGTATGGTAAGAGGTTAGTGTTAGAGGAATACAAAATATGAGACACAAATTTCAAAATCAATTAGAATATGTTGGTCCGGGCCTAAAATAGCATAAAACTGAATGGATTAACTTAAGCACCAACAGGCTTTCTTCTCCAGAGCAAAGGGAGGCTGAGAATAAGCCCTTCTGCTCGGTGCTCAATGATACAAACTCGTGTCTCTGGTTCCCTGTTCGTCTCCTCCACTCTGCAGGGAACTCCATACATGAGTAGAGTCTCAGAGAGACACCTGATCCTACACATGTGCCCCTGCCCAGGCAGGAGTGACATTTCAGATTAACGAGGACAGCAAACCCCAGTTAAATATGAGCTGCTCGGTGCAGGAGCTGGGGAGAAGGTGAGCACAGCCCCTGACTGGTGTGCCTTTGAAGGTGGCTTTCAAAGCAGGTGCTGCACCTACTGTTAACCCATTGGAGGGCAATAAGAGAGGCAATTAAGCCTATGATAAGTTAAGAGGTGATGCTGTGTTTTGGTTTGTTTTTTTTTTTTCTTCATCTCACACAACCATTTGAAAACTGATTTTTTCAATTACACCTCAAAAAATACCTGTTCTCACTCTGAGTGTTTGCAAAGCTAATGTATCTTGGATCCAGAGCTTTTGTGTTTACAGACCTGAATCTGATATGGTAATCTTAAAGAGATAGCAAGCACATGGTAAGAAAATCAGATTTACATAATTTTCTGCTTGCTTACAGAACTCTCCTGTCGAGAGTATCTTTTATGTTTGGGAAGAGTGTTTATTATGATGAGATGAAAGGCCACCTGCAGAGAAGTGCATTGTCTTCTCATTTAACTTCTCAAAGTAAACTATGAGCTCATTCGTCATGGTGACTTAGTAATCACTGCTATGATCGAAAGCCACAATTCTAAAGAAGGCCACATTTTACCTCTACATAAAAAGATTTAGGTTGATTCCATACGTCCCTCTGTGAGGTTTAGGCACTGTTATTTTACGTGGCAGGAACACTGGGATCCAAGCTGCATTCCCTCATTCCATCCCTGTTCTATTCCTGCCAGAAGCGTTAAAGAGCAGCTGAAATGGAGAGATGGTTTAGATACCACGTTGAACTTGAGGTTTTGCAGGAAGAATGAGTCTTTCGTGTGTGTGTGTGTGTGTGTGTGTGTGTGTGTGTGTGTGTGTGTGTGTGAAGTGAGCTGAGGGCCTTCTCTCTTTCACTCTGTAAATGGATGCTTTAGTTGCGGTTAACAGTAAGTGTTCCAAGTGGAGCATCTTTTAGTTATAGGCTTGTGATTCCGAGGGAAAGAGGAAGGAGTGCTGGGATCCCCAGGACCCTCTTATTCAATCGTGAGCCTCTGGGAAATGTTTGATTTCTGTCCTGATTTTTGCCTATGTGTTGTGAGCTCCGTGATTGACTATCCTTTATGTCATTCTTTTTCAATTCTGTTTGCACAACTTTGTCACGGTGCTGTAATTTTATATAATCTGCATTTGCTATCTGACAAAAAAAAAAAAGAGTTAGAAAAAAAAAAGCATGAATGTGTCCTGACCAGGATTAGTTAGTTTCTCATTGAGAAGAGTTCAGGTATGGGTTTATTACATGGAGCAGGAATGTGTGGGTTTACGGGGTTCAAATCAAGCTTCCTCTCTGAATTCTGTGCAAAGTACGTGTGTATATGGAAACATTCTATCTTCCAGGGTGTGGCGAGGGACCGGAGTAAGCTTGGCTTTGTAAGTGGCTGGTGATTGCTTCTTTTCAGCAGAACATCAGCTTAGTCTGAGTTTCTAAGGGATACCTTCATGGTTAACCACTTTCATGGGTGGGGAAAGGTTTGTAGAAAACTTGAGCTATAGATACAGCCTGGAATTATGGGATGCTATCTAAACAAAGCCCTGGCTATGAGGCTTTATTTAAACCACAAGCACATCTGCCCTGCCACACTTTCTAAGGTGCTAACACCTCCTGGTGTAGGAAGAATTGCTCAGAATTGGCATTCCTTCTGAGAGCCAAGAGCTACAGTGTACTGTGTGGTAATGAGGTCTCGTGTAGCCCAGGCTGACCTGGAACGTGCTATGTAGCTGGAGATGCCCTTTCTGCGGTCACTCCAGAGGTGCATCTGTCTCACGTCATGCCCAGGGCTCACAGTTTGATCAGATCATTGTTCCACAGGCCGGGCTGCGCCTGCCTGTGGGCCCACCGTCCTGCTCACTGTGGCTGCTGTCAGGATCCAGTTCTATGTGATTATGGGTCTAGGGTCTTGGTTTTCCTGTAATTGCTGACGTCTAAGCTGACTTTGCGAAAGGGGGAGGGATCAGCTTCCTCACATAGGCGTCTCTGAGAATGGACCATTCCTCCTTAGGTAGCTGGAGCTAGAGACTAAAAGTCAAAGCACTGTCAGAGAGATAGGGGACCAGGTCCATTCCTAAAGAATGCCCCTGACCCAGAGTCCCACTTATCAGCATCTGAGAATTCCTCACTAGGATCAGATCCTTTTACAAACTTTATATGTAAAGATGGATACAAATGCTGTCCTCAGTCACAGCAACTTAAAGGTGTCAGTGACCTCTTTGTGGGGGTAGAAATTTGAGGTTCACCGTACTTCAGTATTTTGTTCTTCTTAATTATTTTATATTTAAAATTTTCTATATAAGCCTATTTTGGCAAATAAGAAAGAGAAGGAAAAGGAAGAAGAGAAAAAAAAGAAAAGAAGAGGAGGAGGATGAAGAAGTGGCGAGGAGAGTGGTGTGTCCGTAAAGTCAGAACCAGCATAACTTGTTTCGCAGGCCCTGATTTAAAGTGTGGTAACTGTGATGTGACAGCCATCTCACCCCTGTACTAAACACAGATAATTTGTCTCCCCAGGAATAAAATACAAAAAAGCCTAGTTTTCCCAGCGTTTCTCTCTCACCCCCTAGAAAATGAACACAGTCTCTCCTCCATAGTGGAGCGACTGAGAAGCAACATCCTCAAATAAACTGGCACCAAAGAAGTGAAAATTTGCTATTCTTCCGTGAAGTTTGTAGCTTTGTTTTTATCTTTAAAATAGCCGGATACCTTTCAAATAGTTTTATTTTCATGGTTCAGTGATGAAGATATAAAAGCAGGTTATACTATGGCCAGAATTCTCCTCTAAACCTCTAATGTCCATCCATGTACAATTTAATAGAGTGTGCTCTTTTCCAGGGCTTTCAAAGACATCACACTTAGTAGGCTCACACAGCTTAGTAACCTACCTAGTAATGGGTAGGAACTTAGAAGGCCCAGCATGAAAAGTTGTAATTACAGGGATAAAAAAAAAATTGGTGTGCTTGTTTCTGATGGAGTTTTCAATCATGGACCTCCTGTCGCCCAACTTCCCAAGGCAATCTTTCTGTACTCACCTTTTCTTCTCATCTTCTCAGACTTTCAGCAGCAAAACCCTTCTCCGGCACCTTCACACTGCCTTCCACTTCAGGGTCAGTGACAGCAATGCAGAGAGGCCTCTCCTGAGCAAGGCCCTCAGTTGCTGGGGTAAAACTCGACCTGTGATGTGCTTGCTATAAGAAACTTTGTACTTGATATTAGAGCCTTCCCTTAGCATTTCTGGCAGAAAGAACCTAGGGAATAAAAGACAAAAGCAAAAAAGAAAAGAGAAGGAAGAAGGAATTGCTCTATACAAATCTCAAGAAAAATAGCTAAAACTATAATGACCAATTGAGGGATATTGAACTCGTCAGTTTATGAATCTCATCAAAGACTCTGAACCCTGTCAATCTGATGGGAGTGGTACACAGATAAGTCAGGTTGGTAACAATTGACATTGATGCCATTTTTTTATACATCATGCACAGGACAACAAACTATGCCGAAGAGATGCGGGAACTGGAATTTGTTTCCAGTGTTAAATTAAAATTTTAAAAAAATTAGTCTGCATAAGCAGGAACAGGACCTGATGAAAAGCTCCATTTGTACTGTCTCTTTGGAAGCAGACAGGTGCCATGATGCTTAAACATGGCAAGAGATGTACAGCCACCCTGTTTCTAGGAGACGATTCAAAGACTGACTTAAACACCATAGACAACAAATAGCTTAATATCAAAGGGAATTTCAAGACGATTGTTAAGAAATTTCCAGGGTGTCTTATACTCTTCTTAGATCCTGTATCTGTGGAGCGGGTGGAAATGTATCCTTCTTACATCTGTTATCTTTGATGGGGGCAGGATTAAAGCAATGATTGCTAACATTTAACATCTTTTCCCTTCCTGGTGAAGGGGGAAAAAAAGTCTAATTTCATGATTTAAAAGAGTTAACTCAAATGCAAAGACGTAATCCGAACCTTTTTATAACGACTTTTTTTCAGAGAATATCCCAAAATATTTTCTTCTTTTTAAGTCTTGCAACTAAACCTAACAGGGGACTTTGGAAATACCTTTCAACATGGATGATTTCAAATGCTCCCTCTAAAGAGGAGGTTAGTTAGAGTGAGTGGGGAAAGAAGAGCGTATTAGAACATGAGCACACAGAGTTTAAACTTGGTGCTGGCTTCAGGAGGCTTGCACTCAGGCACTCCTTACAGGTGGCTGTGCTGAGAGGTGGAAAATGCAGCAATTAAGCCAAACTGACACACCCATGTTCTCCTCCCAAGAACAGGACATTCCCCTAATCCTTTCCCATTCTTCCTTTTCTCCCATCATGACCTCCATTGTGAATAATAAGACAAAGTTTCCCCTTCACTCGAAAACAACAAACATGAAACACAGCCGCATCTCCTGTGGGCTGTGCACACCATGCTGACTTTGGGGATCAGGTCTTGTTGGGGCTTCAGAGACAGATGCATCAGACAGTCAGGACAGTGCCCCTGACCTACTCCAATACGAAGACAGTTCTTCCTGACAATCGAGAACTGGACAAGTCTAACAGGATGGCTCTTCAGCTGTTGCTTTTACCTGACCAAGAAAGACGTGTCCCTGGCTTCCTGTGTTTAAGATGCTGAAAGGTCCAAGCTGAATTCAGCGGGAAGAGATAAATATATAGAACAAACTCATTTTATATTTTATTTATAGTTTAAAATCCCTAAAGACACATTTGATGGATAATTTACAAGATGAAAATTACTTTGATCATATTAGATTTAGAGATACTTTAACATTTATTTACTAGCATTTAATATTAAAAACAATAAGCGTGGTGAAAGGCAAAAATAAGATGCTAAATAAGTTAGTATGGGCCGTGCAGTAGACCGGGAAGGATGTCACACCCAAGTCCAAACAGACACTGATGGCCTTTCCACTTCAGGACTCGTGATAGCTTTGACAGGACCTGAGTCTAGAATGTGTTTTACTTGTTAGATTTCTGGTTTAGTTGTACTTTGACAAAGGATAGATTCAAAGTTTATCTCCACTCTGGAATTCTGGTAACACATGACTTGGCTTAAATGACTTCTTTTCTTCTAGTGAAGAGTGTTTTATTCCAGCAATGTTCAAGCTCCTTAAAGCCAAGAAAGAATTTGGCCTGTCTCTATACATTCAACAGCAGGCACAGAGCCAGGCTCAGAGTGCACCAGTAAGCACCCAGTAAACACATAGTGTGATCACAGTTATCAAAAGCAGCCATTTTTTAATGGAAGATTTTTCTGGTATAAGTCTAAAAGCCCAATTTCCAAGCTTTAGGCTTAAAGGCACACATTTAGGTGAATGATAACTGAACAAACCCTAAAGTAGAGGCAGCTCTCAATGAAACAAACCCATAAAAGATCATGGATTTTCTTAATGGTCTGTGACTAAAGAATCATAGGTACAAAGCTCAAGGCAGGCACCAGGAAGACCTGATGTCAGACATGTAGGCAAACACCTTCTAAATAGTGCTGGAAACCACCAAGTTTGAATATCCACAAAGAAAGCTCGGAGTTCTGGCATCTCAGTACAGAAGCTTACAAAGGCAGGCCCTTTTATTGTTACTAAATCCTGACCATCATCCATGGAAACCACGAGCTACACATAAGCTCTGTTTGCTGTCGACACACAGAAACCAGCTGCAGTCCACAGTGTGAGACCCTCCTGCTGCGGGCCTTGAAAAAGGTGGATCTTCTCTTCTTTTCATCTCTGCCCCTTCTTTGGATGAGAATTGCCTAACTTGACTCCCGCATATGCTTCCAAGTTCCCTCCCTAACCACTGTATTTCCTGCCTTACAAGTCGCATGGCTGTAGGCAGAAGGAGCCTTGAAGCACCAGCATTTGAAGGTTGTGGGAAAGGAGCATTTTATGGTTGAAGTCATAAAAAGTATAAGAACCATGAGTGCCTTTAAATATTTAAGAAATACAGCAAGAGACAGGATTTTTCATTATTCAATGTTGCTGGGGTAGCAGGAACCAAAGAGATGCAGCGTAAAACAGCGGGTGGCGTTCTTGGGATAAGTCTATGAGGAAAAATAAGATTTAATTAAAATTTTAAGACTCTGTCATTATGATTGAGAGCATGTGCCCACCAAGGGCATTGTTAATGTAGACCTCATAAAAACGAGGTTGCTCTGAAGATTGTCGTTAGTCAATGAGACTGTTGTCAGATAATTGTTTATTTCAATTGATTGAGTTACACAAAATTAGTTTACTCTATCCCTACTGTGTGTGGTGCGCCATGCATTGGGCAGGATACGAAGGTGCAACAGACAGTGTTTATCATGGATCGTTTTCCTATTTGTCATGCAAGAGCACTGTCTTCATCTAAGGATCCCTGTTCTAGTTTCATTTTGTTGCTGTGCTTCTGACTAAAGACAATTTAGGAGAGGGAAAGATTTGTTTGGTTTATACTTCCAGGTCATAGTTCATAATGGAGGAAAGTCAGGACAGGACCTCAAGGAGACTGAAGCAGAAACTGTGGAGGATAGTGCTGGCTGGCTCCCACACAGGCTCACACGCTACTTGCTGGCTCCCACGCAGGCTCCCACGCTACCCTCTGGCTCACACACAGTCTCACACGCTACCCTCTGGCTCCCATGCAGGCTCACACACTGTTGGTTTCTTATATATCATCTCAGGACCACCTGCACAGCGGATGGTGTGGCTCACAGTGGCCTGGACCTTCCTGCTTCAATTAATGATCAAGACATTGTCCCAAAGATGCGCTCTAGAGAAAATATGGTCTGGTCAGTCCCTTGCTGAGTCTCCCTTCTCAGTGACTGTGTAGAGCTGACAGTTGGAGTTTACTCCAACATACCCCAAGATGAACAACTCTTGAAGAATTTTAAGTCACACAGGCGGGAAACTAGACTCAGGGAAATGAAGAAGAAATATAAAGCCATTCCAGGACTGTGTTGCTAGACTGGTTCTTCTGGTTCTTTTTTTTCTTTTTTTTTTTTTTTCTTTTTTTTTTTTCAAGACAGGGTTTCTCCGTGTAGCTTTGGAGCCTGTCCTGGAACTAGCTCTTGTAGACCAGGCTGGCCTCGAACTCACAGAGATCCGCCTGCCTCTGCCTCCCGAGTGCTGGGATTAAAGGCGTGCACCACCATCACCGGGCTAGACTGGTTCTTGCTGTGGTAAACAGGCTCCACTCTTCCTGGAGCCTCTGAAGAACCACGTGACTTGACTTCAAACGCCTGCTCCACGTACCACACACAGCTGGTTGACATGGCAACAACTAAAGCACTCAGTCAATGAGATTGAGGCGAGATGCAAATGGTAACAGCAGACATACAGAGAACAGTTACATTTTTCACCCATACTCACTGTCAACGCCACCAGGAAAGATAAAAAGAAAGGAAAGCAAGGTATAAACTTTACTCTGAGGGACAGCCAGAGAGAAAACCATGAGAGTTGCAACCAGGATGCAAAGCTTCCAGAGAAGTCATTGAGGACCACAGGTACAAGCCTGGCCTGGGTGCCCGAGAGCAAGGCAGTCAGATAGAAGACATCTGGACAGTTCTGAAAGACATTTCTGTGTGACTGCTGTTTTCTCAAACTTCTAGACCTTTCTGTTACACAAGACTGTTTTCCAGAAAGCAGATGTCTCTCCGGGAGTCATGGGATATTTAATATTGAAATGTTGAGAGCTGCCATTAGCTAAGCACCTTGGTACTGAGTTTTCTGGTTTGACTGTCACAACACCAGTGGCCATTTCCTCCACAGTCAGACAAGAAAGCAGAGAAACAGGATATGCCTGGTCTCCACTCCTTACTCATATTCCAACGGGATCATAGACAACAGTGTTTCCAGTGTTTCTCCTGTGAGTGTTGCTGTGTGTTTTGGGTATGGCAACCATACAGACAACCAAGAAAACAGGACTTTCCTCTTTAGTGTTGATTACCTCCTAAGTCCTGAGCTCTCAACAGTGCTGTCTCCACTCTGTTGCTTGAGATCTGTGGCAAAACCACAAGATGCAAAAGTTAAGGCATCTGTTCCCTGTTATAAATGCTTGATATCACCGAGCACTTGATCAGAAGTAAATTAAATAAGGCTCTTGCTTTGCAGAAACACCGGCCTTCTCCTAAAGCAGATGCGTGGGAGTAGAAAGGGCAGGTCATGGTGCAGGGGGTGGCTGGGGCAGCAGGCTGATTCCAGTCATCATAGGATGTGACTCGTGGAACGTGCACAGAGGTGGAAACACGGAATCCACTCACCTCCATGTGACACGAACACAGAGCTGAACCCCCACCAGCCTTGTCCATATGGCTGTAGGGCTGTAGCAGGTGAACTCCTTAGATTTCTGGAACAGTCTAGCCATGTTAGCAAGTGGAAGTGGAGAGGGGTGCAGAAACTCGGCCCAGACAGAGTCTGGCTGTAATGACGTGGAGAGTGTTCTCATGTGTGTCTCCTGTAGAATGGGGTGTCGCAGAAGGGGGCCAGGCTGAAGAGGTGTATTAAAAGGTTCCAGGTGACCTCAAAGTCCCCACACACCATTTAGCCTGCAGATTCCCTATGCACCATTCAGACCTCAGGTTTCCCACACACCGTTTAGACGGTATTAGGACATTTTCAGTAACCAAAACATGCTGAAACTATTGCAGAGTCACTAGGAAAAGCAGAACATCTATCTTGTGCGTGAAGAAGGGAAGCGTTTAAATAAGTCAAAGCCACAGCTCAGGTTGTCACTTATCCTTCCAGGATTTTGACAAGCCACAAGTAACACAGAAGGTGAAGGATACATTAAAAAGGAAAATACTATCAAAATCAAACCTTACGAAGCTCTTGATCCCAGAACAGGGCATGGTTTGGATTGGAAAGTCCTACCATGAGATGTCAAGAATAAAATATAATAAAGAAGATAGGTCATCATTAAGACTCTATGTTCATATTATATTCATATATGTTCATAATATAATATAGTATATTAGACTATATAATAACCTAAATAATTTCATATCCCAAAAGCCATAAGTATATAAAGAATCTTTAAAATTCCATAAATTTGAAAAATTCTTTTCCAGTTTGAATTTTCTACCACCTCTTCCCATGAAAGCAGTGAAGACACAGCTCGGTGGCAGGATGGTCGGTGACCTTAAGAACACAGCTGGGCTTCTATTTTCATCTCTGTAAAGTCTTCTTTTGTTTGTTTTTGTTTCTCAGCAAGAATGTGACTTAAAGGCCCAAACTCAAGCCTATATATTGAAGTACTAAAGACAATTATATTGTCTTTTGTATGTGTACAATAAAGACTGCATTTCAGCCACATATATACACACTGCAAAATATGCACAGCACAGTTAGAAAAATGTTTGCAAGACAATCTGAGATGTATAAGGTTACAAAACTGGACCGTGCCAGTTTCAGAGCCACTTAGGATTATGTGAAGCAGCCTACACTGATAGACACTTCATATGTCTATTATATAGAGCTAGCATGTCCACATACATTACTTCACACCAGAGCTAGCATGTCCACATACATTACAACTTCTGGTTCTGGGGAAGCAAACAAAAACCAGCCTAAATAGAGGATGTTGTGGAGAAATTTAAACTCTTGAGATTTTATTTGCATGTCTAGAATGGATAGAATAAGCAGAACCTGTCTAAGGTTAGTTGATTGTTTTTTAATTCTCTTTATTCCAAATTAAAGGTAACAGTCTGAGAGTTCCCTGCGACTCTGAGTAGATAAAAATATTTATCTACAAATGGAAATATTTCTGAATCCGGCAATAATGCAGATTAATTTGTGTTTAAAACCACTGTGTCAGAGAGACCCTTGAGACTGGATGGTACCGCAGGAACTTTGGCAGAAGGGGATTCAGGGACAGTGATCTGAAACACAATAACATAGCCACTGCCAGAAACAAGCTGGGAGGACAATTCTGTGCTCGGGAGGAGAGGAATAGAGAGGAATGAGGTGATTTTCCCCAACCTTCTCCATGCTGTTTCAATGCAGCACACCTAATACAGACAGTCCCATAGGAATCTGGAAGTCTCCCACGGGCTTCTGTCCTGAGCACTTACTTAGTCATTGACTTTGGGGCTGTGTGGAAGGTTGCGCTGGTCCCCTTTGGAGCTAGGTCGGTAGAGCTCTTTGAAGTTACACCTCCCCGGGTTCTGGCTGTTTTCTCTGTTTTCTGATGCACTGCCCTGTGGATTCCTTCCATCAGAATCTCTGGTCACCATGAGCAGTCTAGACCCTCTTCCACCATGAGCTGAACCCTCCTTCCTTAAGACATTCTCAGGTTCTGCCATAGAGACACAAAAGTGACTAATACTGAGGCTTTCTGTAGGGAAAATTACCTGCTGACCATGAGGACACTTTGAAAACAAAAATATAAAGCATTGGGAGCTTCTCCTATGACCCAAGGTCCCTAGTATAAGAAAAATATACCAACCCAAACTTGTCAACCCAATTCCTTCTACACAGGAGGAGAATGTTGGGAATCAGTGGCCATGTATCTCTTTCTTGCATTACCTTGTTAGACACCACAAGAACCCTCTGTGGTAAATTAGGACTTGTAAATTAGGCTATACTCTGCCAGACTCAGAGTTGTTTACAAAGTGGTACATGGTATGTGAGTCTTTGCATGCCCAAGAGCAGAATGTGGTATATAATGATGTTGTGTTGGATGAAACCCGTCCTGGAAATGCGGGCATTTTTAGCTCCACCACACAGCCACTATACTACAATGGTAGAATTCCCTACCACCAATGTCCAGAATGCTGTAGGAATTCCTACTGCCAGTAGCCTTTAAGTTACATACCTACTTGGGCGTGGCCTCTTATTCTATTTATGCCGATGTAAAGCACACGTCCAGCCTCTTTTCTGGCTGTGGAATTCGGTTGCTGTTCTCCGTCCCAGCAGAGGATTGTGACTTGTGAGTCTACCCCTAAATAAATATTATTCTCAATTCTGGGCTAGTATGGGATTTCTTTTAAGCCTTCTTCTTCACTAGAAGGTCCCAGAGGTTCCACGGTGCAAGACGTACATTGTTGGTTTAGGAGGTCAAGGTGCCACAACTATCAGGTGAAATGTGAGAAGCCTCGTTTAGCTGGTCGTGTGGTGCGCAGCTGTAATCACAACCTCCAGCTACCCTTGCACCCACCAGTGGCGTAAGGTGGGAACATGGGTTAGGACAGGAGAATGATATCTTCTGAGTAAGTGCTACACTGTGTGGTGAGGCAGAGTCATGCTCTCAGGGTGACGTACCCGATGGAGTCTGGTTTTCCTGTGTCTAGTGGATGCTCTACTTTGGGTCCCCATTCATCATTCTCCTTTGTATGAGACCTAACTGGGTGTAAATCATTCGGTTCCTAAGGTGTAACTTCCTCCGGAATATTTAAGTGGAGGCCAGTTTTGTCTTGCAGAAGCAGAATTCATGTGACTTAAGTAATCCTAAGGTTGCCACATGAATCTTAAACATCTACTCAAAGCTGGCTCCGTAAGTTAAGAAAATTGCCTGGGCGAGTAAATTAGTATTCAACCAAAACTAAATATTTTTCACTTACATCTGCTCTTTTCTAGTAGTAAAAACTGTAGCAATACAAGAGAAAAACCACTAAGGCTGAAAATAAAACAAAGTAGCTAAAGTGATTGTTTATGACCATTTGAGTCAGATATGCTGTAGAGTGAGCTAGAACCTAGGACCACAGCAAAGGAAAGACACCAAGTTCACACACCATGCAAGCTGGACACTTCTCTCCCTGCCTGAGAGTGGCCATACTAGGGTGGCTCTCTGAAAACCCCATGTGCTGGAATCTATAGCAAAGTGTTCTAGAGCAGAATGTGCCCCACCTGCAGTGTGGGGAGGTGAGCCAGGCTAATAGGCATGTTTTAAAATAAAATCCAAAGAACCCAAGAAAACAAACTCAAAGAGTTGCTAATTTTTGTACGAAAGAATAAAGAGGATTTTTTTAACGGCGTTTTAACACATGTAGGGTAGCAATGAAGTGCAATGTTCCTGCTCTGTGTCAGGGTATGAGCTGAGCGGAAAGTCTGATGGAGACAGGAGGCAGCATTTGGTATTTCATGATGAGAAGGGCATAAAGGTGCAGGCTTAATGCTGCAGCCTGTGCACACGGCAAGAGGTGATAAGACAGCCCATGTCTTCAGAAAAAAAAGGCTTGAGTGACAGGCACTCAGTGTGTGTCTGAGCCAGATGTAACCAGAGAAAAGAGGCCTACGGTCCTTATCCTGGACTATAGCTTTGACTTAGACCTAGTAAGGCCCTGTCTGTTTACCATCAAGAAAAAAATCGGAAGAAAGATGTGGAAGTAAAGGAGGTGGAGAAAGAGGAAAGCTTTGGCTTCCCCCAGGAGAATTCCCACTGGGAGTCATGAAGATTTTTACATCAAAGTATCCTTGAACTCTTTCTTCCTGCAGCAAATCTGCCAATCCTAGTCATAAAATCATGATTTTTAACAGATGGCCCCTCACATGGCTGCTCACATAATAAGAGTCCTTTACACAACCCAGCTCAGCCTCTGATCATTTGGCCTCTCTCTTAGTAAGCTTCAGCATCCTTCGTTAAACCAGAAGCACCCTAGGTGACAGAATTCAGGTCAGTGCCAACCATCTGTGACCCACTCACTGTCTTTTGCAGTGAAATTTTTATGACGTGCAGGTCTCCTCTTGTGTGATTGGCTAGGTGGTTTGCTTGGAGAGGAGTCTAACCTGCACAGGTCTATGTAAGACTAAGCCTGAGTGTCCCCTCGAATGCATCTCGTATGCCTCTGCACTCATTATTAATAAAATTAGGTATGTTCTATGCAGACGTATTAAGATTAATGAGCGACGGCAGTAAGCTTGATTTTTTTATATTTGTGTGTGTATGCAGAGTGTGTGTGTGTGTATGCAGAGTGTGTGTGTGTGTGCACTCACATTCTACATAAGAAGTGTGGAGGTCAGAAGACAATTTACAGGAGTCTGTTCCCTCCTTCTGCCATGTGGGTCTCAGAGTCTGAACTTGGGTCATCAGCCTTGGCAGCGAGAACTTTTACCCTCTGAGCCACCTCACTAGTGCCAGAACAAGCACTGATTCTTGAAGGAGAGAATTTAGTCTACATATCTTTGTCTGCATGTTGCTTTTGTGTGCATCAATCCTAGCATGAGAGAGAGGGAAAGAGATGTGGGGCTTGATCTAAGGCGACATTTGAGATTTGAATGGCAACATCATCATGAACAGTTAGGAATGATGCCTCAAAGTCCTTGGCTAACTGCCCTCCATTTTTGCCTTGTTGGTTGTAGCTATTCTGCAGACAAGGAGACAGCCAGCCTCTGTTTTATTCTAGAGAGAAACATGCTATTTCATTCACGAGTAAAGTAAAAAGTGCATTGCTATGTGCCATGAAGGGTATGTAAAAGAATGTTGTTTTAATTGTAAACTAGTTGATTTGATTTAAAAATGCATGTCATGTTTAAGGAAAAAAAAGGTGATGTAAGCTAAACAAGAAATGGGGCATTAGGAAGAAAGATGGCATCGCAGATACTAAAATAGGGATGTACATAAGAGTTCACAGAACTAACTAATCCCAGGGCCGTGGCTATAGCAATTTACCATTATATCCCAGACACTTAATATTTTCTTTGGTGCAACTAAAACATACTGAATTAATGAAGGGAAGAACATCCAGTTATGATCTTGGACACAAACGCATATCCTGCTTCTGAAGAGAGCAAACATTGTAAGGTCAAAGGACACATTGAAACCGCACATTGAGCATTTCTTGGGCATCTGTTATGTGCCCAGATTCTTTTGAGCAATAGAAACATAAATGAAATATGAATAATACTAGAAATAAATATACAAGCATATATTTTCAATGAAGAATGATAGTGGGCCCGTAGAGGATTGTATGTGATGCTGCACAGAAAGGCTGGTCAAAAGTTAGACAAGAACACTTTGATATGCAAGTTAACAGACAGACCTTCTGGGCGTCATTCACACTCTGCAATCCTTTCTTAATATGTAATGACAACAAAAACCTCACAAGTAAGCTAACAATTAAGTACTGATACTTTAAGATTCTCTTCTAGATCTTCATCAAGAGAAAATAAGGATTTCCATGACTTTTATGTTAGCTATCTTAAGTATCACACACAGAAAAGCTCTGTTAGCACCACACTTGGGTTCCTCCTCTTTTCATTAAAAACACCTGCTTGGAATAGATGTGATTAACTCAGTAGCTGCTTTGGCCTCATGTTCTCTGCTTACACTTCCAGCACTCGGTCCCTAAGAACCAACAGTCTCCACATTGCCCTCCCCCTGTGGGAGCCAGTGTCTCCCTCAGCCACTATAATTTCTTAGAAGTATAAGAACATAATTGTTCCCATTCCATGGCAACCTGGACCTTTATGAAGATTTCATTCAAACTGTGCTGCTGGTGATCCAAACTCAGAGCCATGGAGACTGCTCCTGGGGTTGAGATGTAGACTTAGGGATGAAGTGTAGACAATCTTTATTACAGAATTCAACTTCAACAAGAACGTAGGACTTGTAATGCAGCATTCATTATCAGGAGGCAGTTAGAAGCAAGCTGGCAGACACATTCTCCTATTATATGGTGATGAACAAGAATTAGTCCCAAGCCAGTCCGAGCACTCGTGAAGCCGTTTCAAGAAGAGCATGATCCACACAGCCAACAACAATGTCCTTCCTGAGAGCTGCAGTGGACCTGCTTGGCGGACAACAGTTATGCCCTAAGCCTGGTGGCTCTTCGGGGCTTGTGTGTCACGCTGTGCTTTCCACCCATTTCTAATGTGTGCATTCTGCTGTGCTGAGCATCGTCATCATGAGCTCTATCACCTTGCCTGGAGCTGCATTTCCAAACCCACCTCCTTCAGGCCTTGAACTTCATGGCCCAGCAAGACTTACCTATGTCGAGACTCCAGCTTCTTGCCACAGTCTCTTTCTTCATAGTGTTAGGATGTTACTTACTGCGTCCAAAGAGCAGCTCCCTTTGATAAAACTTTTAAAAAGCAACTCTTACATTAGAAAGCACAGGCAGCTTCATAGGATACTTCAAAGTCTATCAGTAGACTCTGCATATGCAAGCCTAATATTGCATGGGTATTGTAATAATATTTACAGTTTTTAAGTGTGTTTATGTGCACACACATGTAAAACAAAATCTTTGGAAAGGGGAATCTGTTCTGTTTGTTTGCTTGTTTTTGTTTTTCTAGCATTTAATGGTAGCATTTGGCTGATGGATGAAAGCCTCTTGAGATAAACACATAAGTGAACATTGCCCATGAATACAAATGCAGTACACGTAAGAGGAGTAAGAGTGTCAATTAGCTTTGGTTGGGTCCAACAGCGTTCTGGTCCAGTGTGATGTGCTTCATCTCCAGTTCACACCAGTATGGTGTGTTTCATCTCCAGTTCACACCACACCTCTACCAGGTGGACTATATCATTACTTTTCAGCCCTTGAGAAAGGGAACCTCAAAAGGCTAATCCAAATAGGCCCTGTGAGCCTAACCCTTTCTGCCCAGCACCACCCCCAAAACATTCACTGCTATTTGGCAATGGTCAAGAATACCAGAGGATGAGAGCTATCATTGACTGAATGTTTTCCATTCCTTTCCAGCTCCAAGCACAGCCCAGTACGGAATTACTGGGAGCGCCTGCGACCTCTTCTCCTGCTGGAGCCTTGTGTTGACACTGTCCTCGGTCATCAGTATATCCTACCTAAAGAACGCCGTCCTACAGTGAATTTAAAGACCCATGAAAGGCTTTTAAGGAGTCTCCGAGAGTGCTGATGCTGGATCCAATCTGGTGCGGTTGGCTGGACGCAGCGTGGGATACAATCGGCTGTCTGTACGAGGGTGACGCCGTCTGTGCAATCGCTGGTTGTGTAAATACTTTCATTCTCCTCTCCTTTTGATTAGACACACGACCTTGTGAAGCACTGCACATTGTCCTTTTTTAAGATGTGAAAGCTCTGAACTTACTTTTAGAGGATATTAATTGTGATTTCATGTTTGTAATCTACAACTTTTCAAAAGCGTTCAGTCGTGGTCTGCCAGGCTTCCGGCTGTAGTTTACATGACAAATATTGCAGTGAACACACGATTCTTTAAGGCCGCAATACAAGGGTTCAGTGCCCAATTTCAATAAGAGTCAACCCACATTTACAAAGATGCATTTTTTTCTTTTTTTGATAAAAAAATCAAATAATATTGCCTTCAAATCATTTCTTCAAAATATAACACATATCTAGATGTCCCTGCTCGCATGACATCCAGGTTTTGGAAATGAGCCTTGTAATATAACTCGCTGTGCTTCTCCTTCTAAGTTCAGCATGGGTGTGCCTTCACAAAATAATCCTCTCTTTGTCTCTGACAAACACATAACGTTTTCCTAAACCTTGCTATTTGGAAGCAAAAGTAAATTACACCGATAAGCTAAGCCTGAGAACTTTGCCCACAGCATCTCAGTTTTCTTGATGAAACAGCATAGTTGAAGTTGAGGCAAAACGTTAGGGCCACTGTGGGAAAGTCTGAGCCGTCAAAGGACAGCACAGCCTGTTCAAAAGACCCCTAGTAATGCAACAATCTCCTGCACCAAGGCAAGCTGATGTCCCAAGACAGCTTCTCCACATGGACCTGCGGTCCTATCACCCACTAATGTGGGGTGGTGAATGCTCAAATCAATCTGGTTCTGACATCAGTAAGTTAGGATGACAGAGACCCTAATTTTCCACCTGATTTTCTGTCATTCAGCTGATAGAAATGCATGCTCTGTTCTTTAAAATTCCAAGATGCATTTTAACACATACTGTGCATTTGGTGCAAAACAGATCAGCCCTGAAGGTTCTAATTCTTCACCAAAATCTTGGTAGTCATTTCCGTTTGAACGGATGCTAAAATTGAGGACGTAACCATGCCCCCCTGCATTCTATGAGACACATGTGAGATGTGACCAGATGGACACACCAGAAGGAGGGCATCATGGGATATGTTAGCCACTGGATGATTGTGAATATTACATTTTTTCTATTTAAAGAACAAAATTACATTTTTGGAGGAAAATGCTGTTAGTCTAACTATTATATTACAGGAATAGGCTCATGGTCTTGCTTTTTACCAAAGAAAGGCCAGAGCCTTGAAAGCCATTTTTCAGATCTGGTGAAGGTGCTAGTTTCAGCACGCCGAAGTTTCTACGGTGACCTTCTGCACACACTGACTATAGACCTACTCTCAAAACCACGTGCAAGAAATTTCACAGTGATTATTTTAGATAGTTCATGTTTTGCCCTAGAAGGATGGCTTTAAAATGGTGATTATTTTTTCTAAATAAAATTTAGACCCCAAAAGGCACCATAAATCTGTTTTAGTTAGGAAAATGAATCATAAGTGAGGGGACATAAATACACAGTCTTCCCATGAAATGGCAATAATGTGGCATTCTGCAATTAAATTTAGTAGCTGTAATAAATTTGTGTCATTTCGACTGGTATATTAAAAGTGAGTTTTGAAAAATATGGCGTTTAAATTTCTAGCTGATTTGCTACTAAAAAATGTTCTTTGTGGAATTAGTGAGCAAGCAGCAAATGCTTTCTTTGTATTGCAGCTTTAACGTAGCGCAATCCACAGTAACCTACTTCTTAAGACAGCGGTGCTACCACGGAGTGTTGGCCACCTGCACCACTGTGCAGGGAGACAGAAAGATGGAGAATGCGTATTATACAGTGACCGTTTCCCTAGAGATAAAAATGCCTCCTCTTTGTAAGGTGTGTAGGGTACATGTGAGGTAAACTGAGGTATAAAATACAGATGAACCAAATAATTAGTTCTAAGTGTCGTCATGATTCCGAATTCGTGGAGTCCGGTGTTTTCCCCATAGAGTGTGACAAAGGACAGTCATAGCTCAGTAGCTACATGTATTTGCCTTTATGTTAGAAGAGACTTTCTTGAGTGACATTTTAATAGAGGAGGCATCCACTATGTTTTTCTGTGTTACAGCGGCATAGTCCTTAGGCTCCTGGACAGAGTGAAATCATGAGTATTTATGAGTTCAGTATTGTTCAAATAAGGCTACAGTATTTGCTTTTTGTGTGGATGTATTGCATATAATGTTCAAGTAGGTGGTTTTACATTTACAGGCATCTGAAATGTCTGATTGCTCCATTTTATCAGTCCTGACTGTACAAGATTGTTGCAATTTCAGAACAGCAGTTTTACGAAGTTAATTTATCTTTTAATCTATACGGTTTTTTAGCTGTTCACTTGAACATTGTGTTTTCCACAATACCCATCTGTGGGATTCCTTTTGTTGCCCCCAAATTTTCAAAGGAAGAAGGAAAGAAAATTGCGATTGAGAAAGAAGAAGGAGGAGAAGAAGAAAAAATAGTGGGAGATAAGGAACAAAAAAGACTGAAAGAAGGGAAGAGACAGGAGGGGGAGCGAGGGAGAGCCAGATTGTTCTGATGATGATGAACCTGTTGGTCTGCCTTCTTGATTTAACTGAAGATGGCCTAATTTTTTTCCCAATGACCGTATTACAAACCTAAGTCTTGTTATGCCCCGAGATCCTGCTGATCAGAATTCGCTTAGTGATCAGTACTGCCCAGGCCAGATTACTGAGTTCTTTGTGCAGACACTGAGATTTGACAGAGAGTATTTCAAATATAAAGTCATTTTGAGGTTCATAACTTGACTGAAAAATTATCTTCTCACAATAGTTATGCAATGTCTAAAAAGTAGACTGGAGAGCAAAGAAGTACCCAGATAATTCAGGACAAAACTGCACATATATAGACAAGTACCCCAATCTGTGAAGTCTGAACACTCTGAGCAACTGAACTATCAAAATCAATCAATGATATTGGTCAAATTACTGAATAATTGTTAATTTACCCATTGTGCTTAGCTTTGTAACACAGCTGAAAGTTACCTATTTAATCTTTTCAATAAAAAAAATTGTGTTTTTTTTGAAATCCAGAAATGATTTAAAAAAGAGGTCAGGTTTCTAACTATTTATTGAAGTGTGTGGGTGTACAGTATTTCAATAGATATGAATATGGATAAATGGTATTGCCTTAAGATCCTCTGAAATGTACTTACTTTAAAGACTGGAAAACACCCTTCCTGTCTTTAGTAAAAATCCATATTTCATAATCTGATGTAAAATATGTTGTACTGTTTCCAATAGGTGAATATAAAGTCAGTTTATCAATTAAAATATGTATTTGACTCATTTTAAACTCTTTTAGTTTTAGAGAAATGAATGCATGGTAGCTCAGGCTGCTGCCCCATGGTCTCCCATCTGTCCTGCAGTGCATACCAACACGGTGTGAAAACTTGGATGCTATGGCTCTCAAGGGCTCCACAATGGATCTATTATGATTCCCTAAAGGTTTGACAATATGCATTTCATCTGTCCAAAAGGCATTTTTGGAGATATATCGTTCTATAGACTTTTTACTTGAAGTGGCACAAGTCTCTGGGTAAAGTCTGGGGATAAAATTTAACGGTCATGCAAACTGACAAGTCAAATGCCTGTAGGAGATCCCCTGGTTTCTTAAGAAACATGAGTATAAGGCAACACCCCTTAGAGCATCTAAATAAAATCTCTTTACACATCTTGCTTTCTAAACAAAACCTGGTCTATGGATACTACAATATGCAAATGAGGCCATTCCACAAGAGGGACTTAAGCCCTCTTCCCTAAGTCTGCCTATCTCTGGTCACAACAAACTAAACTGGAATGTTGGGGCTAGAAAGATGGCCGAGCAGTTAAGAACTTGATCTTATGGAGGACCCAAGTTTGATGACCAGCACCCAAATGGATGTCTCACAGCTGTCTGTAATTCTAGCTTCAAAGGACCTGATACCCTCCTCAGGTACTGAATTTACATGCAGATACCCATACATATGCACACAGACATGTGTGTGTGCATGCACACACACACTAAAATACGCATTAACAAACTACAGATAAATTGGAACTATGTAAAGGGTCAAACAAAACATCAAATCATGGCAAGGATCCCTCTTGGTTTAATAGGCTTCTGAGAAATACGTTTATCACTGCCGTTCTGGGAATACATCATCAAACCTTGCCTCCCACAAAAAAAGTGGGGCACACTGACATGTCTGATTATGCAAGGGAAACAGAAGCTGCAAGCACAAAGCCTGAGATTACAATGTCAAGAATACAGCAGGTCAGAACACCTACACTTTCTATACTACCCACACATAGCAGGAAATAAACATTCACTTCAGCTATTGGAATGTGAGGATAGTAAAAGAACGCAATTCCAAGGATAGTTCATCTAAGATGTCCAAGTACCAGACAGATGTCCTTTATCCCTAAGAAGTGTGTGGATGCCTCCCTACTCACAGACACTTTCGCCAGATGACTCCAGACTCCAGAACGTGTGTAGGAATTCATATACCAAACTGGCAAGCAAACCCGAGGAGTCGGGAAATACAACAGACAGCATCAATGCCCTCCTCTAGAAGCACCACCTGCTCCAAGAACAAGATACCCATCCTCAGCAACAGTCTCTCTGGCCTAACACCCATCTCGTGTTTTATATTGTCAGAACTGAGATCCTCACTTCACAGTAAGAGCTCTGGGGACTCAATAGTATCATCAGGTCAGTTTATTCTAGCATCCTGCATGGATGGGCACCAGCTCTACTAAAGCCCTTATCACAATTCTCTGTTCCCTCTTCCCATTGGCTGAGAACTTGAGGGAGGTACCATCTTGCTGATTACATGGTATTAACAGCCCCAGGCAAATCCCCGTGTACACAACCCCCCAATCAATCCCAGTCCTGTCTTCAGTTTACACTTTACCTGTGCTGTGGTCCATATAACTCACAGCCTTACCTAATGTGCTTATGACAGGAATGAGTAATGAATGCTAATGGATACTTTGGAGAAAAGAGTCCAGGTGAATGGTGAACCATGATCTGTAGGAGCAGTTGCTACTGCATATAACAGAGGTTCAGCATCTTTTACATAAAACTTGGAAGCATTCAAATGTCGGGAAAGGTTCAGAGACCCCATAAATCGGAGTTGGGTGAGCGGTGGTGTTTATAACTAAATTACACAGGCATATTCACAGCAACAACATTTTCCCTAAAATTATGAGATATAACATTTTAAAGCAGCTGGGCATGGTGGCACATACCTTTATTCCTTGCGCTGGGTAGGCAGAGGCAGGCAAATCTCTCCGAGTTCGAGGCTAGAGTGGTCTACATAGTGAGACTCTGGCTCAAAAAAAAAAACTTATCAGAGCAGTTCAATTAAATAAATTGCCAATATTTGAGCTTTGAAAATATAATCTCAGTTTCAGTAACTGACAAACCAAAATCTAGGTTATTCATATATCTGACACTCCAAGTCTCTGTATTCTAATGACTCTTTGGTTTGTATATCTTGTAAGCCACCACTTAGTGCTCAGGTCTGGAGCATGTGGAAAGTGGTTGGAAAGGGGTTTAAAAACAAACTACAGGGACTGCATCACTTCATGGGCCTTCTCTGTTTACAAAAAGAAAGGAAGGAAGGAAGGAAGGAAGGAAGGAAGGAAGGAAGGAAGGAAGGAAGGAAGGAAGGAAGGAAGGAGAGGTAAGTTCTTCTGGGGGCAGTTGTATGTGAGGACATCTAGCTCTTAATGAGGTAATTATTTTACATCAACAAGAAACATGGAGTAACAGATGAGATAGCACGACTTCTTTACCCACATTCCAGTGCACTGTTGAGGATATTGCAGGCTTCCCTCACAGGAGCTGAGAGGCTGCTGACTGAAGGGACTGATGAGCCCATGTGTTCCAAGTTGGCATGAGCCACAGGAGGACATGGGGTCCACCCAGGTGCTCCCCTCCTTCCTGTCAAGTGGATTACTAAAAGCATTAGGGAGTTACTTGGTGAAACTGGTAATTCAATAGCTTCGTTAAAATTTTTGACGTTTTTACAGTCGAAACATTAACTTAACACTAACCAAGGCTGATCCACACTTCCTGCAGTTCAGAGTTGTGTTTAAACAAGTACAGCAGGTGCAGTGAATTCCTACAAGAGTGTGGGGATTTAACTCAGATAGGGAACTTAGAAAGTAGTCCTTGAAGATTGTACCAGGGTAACAATAAAGAACAAAGGTTCCTGGTTCTTCCACCACACCTAGTAGGGCCATAGACATCCTGTTTGGCTTGCTAAGTAGCTTCATTGATGGAGATAATGGGTGCCTAGAAATCCCACACCTCCCTGTAACACAGTTGACAAATGACCTGGCAAAAATGGGGTCAATAGCTCTTTTTAATATTTTCCTTAAGAAGTGATTAGTAGAAACGTGAAACTGTTTCACGCTGTTGTCCTTTGCAAAATTTACACACAAAAAAAATCCCACTGACCTCAATGGTCTTTAAGACAAGCTAGCAAGCAGAGCATGTGGCATGTGGAATTCTGGGTAATTTCAGATAGATAGATAGATAGATAGATAGATAGATAGATAGATAGATAGATAGACAGACAGATAGAGAGAGAGAGAGATGATAGATAGATAGATAGATAGATAGATAGATAGATAGATAGATAGATAGAGATAGATGATAGATTAAATAGAGAAATATATAGATACATAAATACATAGATAGGTAAATGAATGAATAGAAGAACTCAACCATGCAAACCACAGCTTCTGTTGCTACTTCCTTTCTCAGACTTTAGCATGAGGAACATCTTGTGACTTAATTAATCAGAAGGCAGCACCTGCTCTCAGTTCTGACATGGAGAAAACACACTTTTCAAAAAAAATTGGAATCAACTTTGTTTCTGGAAATATGTCTCTCCTGTTGGTTAGACAACTGGCTTATGTTCCGGATGTCTTCTGTCAAGTGCCTTGAAATGGTGTAAAGAAGGAAGACTGAGTTTGTGTTTTTGTTTCATTTTGAATGGGGATTTTTCTCTGGAAATGTATAGATCTAAGTTACAGATGAAACAGTGTGTGTGTTTTCTCACAATTCAGTCCTCGCAGTGTGGCAACAGAGCTTTCTAGTTTGCACATAACTAACCCAAGGACTCCTGTTACTGCTCTGTTGTCAGGATGAACTCATTCCCAGACCAGCAGCATCTCAGAAACACTGTGGTGTATTGAAAATTCTTTTAACTGTTAGACTGTGTGGTGGCTATTCTTGGTTGTCAACACGACTACATTTGGAATTAACTCAAACCCTAGCTACTGGATACAGTTGTGAGGGACTTTTTTTCTTTATTGAAAATAGATTCTTCTCTCGTATAATATATCCAAACCACAGTTTCTCCTCCCTCCACTTCTACTAGATTCCACCCACCTCCCCTCTCCCCCAAACCACTCCCACTCCCCACCCTTGATTTCCCTTAATCCAGATCTTTTGAGATAGAAAGACCTTCTTTTAATATAGTTTTTCTGAGGTGGAAAAAACCACCTTTAATCTGGACCACACCTTCTGCTGGCAGCCTATCTGTGGGACACAGAAGAATGAAGCTTGCTCTCTTTACCTGCTTGCTCTGGCTCTCACCAGAAACTCCAATCCTTCACTGGCATTAGAGCCTGAAATCCCATTAAGACATCCAGCATTGTGGACCTAACAAGTATGGATACTTGGACTTTCTGTTGGTAAGTCATTGTTGAACTAGCTGGACCACAGCCAGTAAGCCACTCTAATAAATCCCCCTTTAGACGGACAGACCAACAGACAGACAGATAGATTAATCCTATCAGTTCTGTTCCTCTAGAAAACCCTGACCAACACAGGCTGAAAACTGACTTAATTTCTCTCCGACACTTGGAATGTTCTTGTGGCGATCATTCCTCCACTCAAAGATAACCAAGGATGATTTCGTGGCCTGGCAGATCCAGCTCTAAACACGGAGACAAAAGCAGCAGCTTCTCTCATTCAAGACCAAGGAGTGAAGAGTGACAGGCTGAAGAGGGCGGGAAGACGGAGGACGTGAGGATGGGACTTGGGAAGGGATGGAGACACAGGAAGGGGAAGAGGGAAGGGAGGAGGGAATAGAGGAACGAGGGGTGTGTAAGTGGCGTGGCGTGCCTCTGTGTGAGTGAAGGCAATGGCTTCTCTTTGCAAAGTGGCTTCAGTTTCCACATTTACAGTCAGTAAACACGGTGACGCCATTGTTTTATGTCATGTCACTCCTTGACTCCTTAAAAGTTTGCTGATTCATCTGAAATTAGATCTTGGCCACTCAGTCGTCCTACCTCCTGCTAAAGGACATATGGAGACAGTTCATTGAGAGGTAATGAAAGGGATCAAACCTCCATTTCTCTATGACTTTGGCAAGCTTTAGAGATGAAGATAGAAGCCCTTTCTTGCTAGAAGATATGCACACACATTTCCAAACATATCCACCTGTGTTACTATTTATCTATTAATAACTTATCCCCAAGATCATATGGATGTGCAGTAGATAGAACACAGAAAGTATTTGCTTCTCCATCATTTAGTAACAATTTCCTAAACCATAAATGGAGAAAAAAATTCAATAATGCCTATAGGCTTAGTGCTTTCTATATACAAATTCTTGGCTCTTCAAATAAATATTTGAGCACCTCATCCTAATGTTACATTTTATGAGATGTAAACTTGAAAAAAAAACTTAAAGAATCTAATTAATGTTAATTGTAAAGTTAACATCTTATAAAGACTTATATTTTTAATTGCAAAAATATATAAATAGTTAAATACCAGGTAGATAGAGGATAGATAGATAGATGATAGATTGGTAGATGATAGATAGATAGATAGATAGATAGATAGATAGATGATAGATAGATGAGATGTATAAACAGACGGAATGAGCATAGTGTTAGAGAGGTGTGTGTGTGTGTGTGTGTGTGTATGTCTGTTTTGTCTGCATGTATCCGTGTACCACATATGTGACATGGTACCCATGGAAATCAGTAGAGGGCGTTGAGTCCCCTGTAACTGGAATTACATGTGCCTGGGAACTGAAACTTAAGGTCTTCTGCAAGAGTTGTTAATGCTTTTAACCACTAAGTCATCCCTAAGTCCCTGGAGAGGCCTTTCTCTGGAGCAGTTTGGCTTTTAGTTCAGAAAGAGTTCTACAAGCTTAATAACTTGTTTTTATTAGAGAAAAGAATAACATGCAAGAAAACTTTCAACTTCTAAATTTACAAAGAAAAAAATCACCTTCGAAAAGTATCTTCAGTGGGTCTGGAGAGATGGCTCAGAGGTTAAGGGCACTGACTGCTCTTCCAGAGGATCCAGGTTCAACTCCCAGCACCCACATGGCAGCTAACAACTGTCTGTAATTCCAAGATCTGACACGCTTACACAGACATATATATAGGCAAAACACCTCTAGGGACAAAAAAAAAACCTCCATACAACAGCTTCATATTTCCTGTCAATTTTCTTTTCAAAGTGAAGCTACAGACATGTTAGTTTGAGGCCTGGGGCATTTGGAAGACACAGAAGTCTAAAACATTTGTATGAGCTAAATTGCAGATTTCCATGCCTTCACCTGGATTCTCTGCTATTGTGATGAGCTGGTGCGGATGAATGTCACAGTGAGAAGAGGGCAGATGTGAACGTGGTCATGTGGAGCCGAGATTATTGGGTGGCAGCTTCTTGTCTTTGTTTTATATCGGTAAAGACAACGGAAAGCTGCATTTAGAGAACAGGCCTCCCTGTCTCCCTAACACACTGGGTTTTTACCTTGGACTTTTATCTTGAGAACAACACACGTACCTCTCATCCCTAACACTTCATCAGTTTCCCATCCAGGTTGCCCTGTGTCCTTTAGACAGACTTAAAATGTGAGGCTCATCCGTCCCCTCTAACACCACACCTGTGGAATTCCCTCTAAATGACAGTGGGCTGATGGGTAAAGAGGGGCTCTCTGTGTGGAATCAGAGGGAATGTGTGTATAAACAAATGATTCCAATGCAAAAGACCTCTGCAAACGTGCGTATGAAATATTGGGGACACAGAACAATGATCAACCAACCATCTGGAAGACAGGAGGAATTTTGCAGAAGAGGTGACATCAAATGTTAGACCTTGGGATGTAGCAGTTCCTGGCCCTTGTGAACTGTAATAAATATTTGGAAAACCTGATCTGGAGTCTTCATTTGGACCAACATACATCAAGAGAGTGAAGTTTATTTTAATTTATGGTCTGTGTGCCACCCTTATGTCACTGAATGCAAAACTCTTTATCCTCATCCCCATGGAATCCACTGCAGTCAGGCTACTGTCATTATTCCCTGGGCAAAACTCAGCATTGTCTCCAGTTTGAACTGTGATAAATGTAATCACAAGTTCTCAAACTTCCTTCTTCCACGTGTCAGCAGTGGGAGCCACCACAGCCCACACTCTCCTGGCCCCCATGGAGCCTGCATGCTTATCTTTCTGATCATTCCTCTTAATGTTTGTTTGCTCATTTCTTTTTTTTTAATTTATTTATTTATTTATTAAAGATTTCTGTCTCTTCCCCACTGCCGCCTCCCCTTTCCCTCCCTCTCCGCCAATCAAGTCCCCCTCCCTCGTCAGCCCAAAGAGCAATCAGGGCTCTCTGCCCTGTGGGAAGTCCAAAGACCACCCTCCTCCATCCAGGTCTAGTAAGGTGAGCATCCAAACTGCCTAGGCTCCCACAAAGCCAATATGTGCAGTAGGATCAAAAACCCATCGCCGGCCGGGCGGTGGTGGCTCATGCCTTTAATCCCAGCACTCGGGAGGCAGAGGCAGGTGGATCTCTGTGAGTTCGAGACCAGCCTGGTCTACAAGAGCTAGTTCCAGGACAGGCTCCAAAACCACAGAGAAACCCTGTCTCGAAAAAAAAAAAAACAAAAAACAAAAAAAAACCCATTGCTATTGTTCTTGAGCTCATTTCTTAATATTTTCTACTTTTTCTCTAAATAGCATGACAAAGTGCAGTCCTTGGAGTGTACTCAAGCCCCTTCCGCTCAAGCTGGAGTTCTAGCTGGAATGTGGACCTGCAGAGAGTCAGCCTGGAGGTTAGCAGATGTCAGTGTTCTTGCCCTGAAAGGTGTTCTCAAGTCTCTTTCTACTGTCCGTAAAGCCTTACTCAGCTGAGCCTCATCAATCTCCCATTTCATTTGCATCCGCGTCTCTAATTGACATTGCTTACCCTAGTGAAAAAATTACACAGACCTCCGTGATTGACCTTGCACGTAACACTGCCATTTCATCAGAAAGGAGGGAGCCTCAACTGAGAGAATACTTCCATAATGCTTCCAGCTACAAGGCATTTTCTCAATTAGTGATCAGTGGGGGAGGACCCAGCCCATTGTGGGTGGAGTAGCCCTGGGCTGGTTGTCCTGGGTTTTATAAAAATGCAGGCTGAGCAAACCATGTAAAGCCAGTAAGCACCACTCCTCCATGGCCTCTGCATCAGCTCCTGCCTCCAGATTCCCTCCCACTTAAGTTCCTGTCCTGACTTCCTTTGGTGATGAATTGTGAGCTGAATAAACCCTTTCCTCCCCAACTTGCTTTTTGGCCGTGGTGGGTTTTTTGTTTGTTCGTTTGTTTGTTTGTTTTGTTTGTTTTTGCAGCAATAGAAACCCAAACTAACCTGTTACAGAATGCTTCATCAAAGATGAAGTCAGAGGTTCCCTCCCCTTGTAGGATTCCAGCATATAGCTCTGATTTTTTTTGAAATGTGTGTTTAAGCTGACATTATCTAACTGCAAAGTCAAAGAGAGGGAAGAGAAAGCAGGATGAAGCTTTTCATGTATGAATCTGAGGTGTGGCCTGTGACCTGTTCATGACCCGTGGGAGTTCACACACACACACACACACACACACTATCAGCAATACCTGCTGCCAATTAAGGCTGCAAGTTAGAGGTTTGGTCGGATTTACCTAATCTGTTCTGTCACTAAATAACCATTTCCCTTTGCCTTATAGGTTTCTTTCCCCTAAAGTCCTTTCTGGTAATTGTACCAGATGCAAGTTCAGTGTCTTAGTAAACACAAAACCTCCCTGTTAAGCTTGAATGTGGATCCAACTTCCTGTGCACACAGCATCAGCACACAGCCTGAAGACGCGCATAACAATAGAGCAAGCTCACTGAGTAGCCTTGCCAACCATGCCAGCTTTCTCTCTTGCTATAGACAGATAATGAGGGTCACGTCTTCCACCTTCTTTTTCTTTGTTTCCTCACTTTATTCATCTCTTGATTACGACCTGGAAGTGGGAGACGTCCCTTCCTCTACAGCCTGTGGGCTGGTGAGCCACACCGTGGTCACGTGAGCACACCCATCTTCATGAAAGGCTGAGACGCAGTTTGGCTATGGATCCGGCTATTTTCTGCTGCGACTATTAAATCTGAAGGCTTATTATGGGCTGGAGTTGGATTTAACTATAGTATTTGGTGACAGAGAGACAAGGATGTCATGATGATAGTATGAAAACAGCTTCTGAAATTTTCCTCACTGCCAATGGCAACATGGAAAAATAGTGTCTTTGGAGGGACAGAAATAATTCCTCATGCCTTATGTTTTTGGCATAGATTTTGATTCACATGGTATGCAAATGCTTCTTCCCCATGCTTTCCGCAACAGCCCTGCGAATCAGTTTTCTTTACTCTGTGATGTCATCATCTATGAAGAGTTAATGGCACAATCTCCATTGTGTAAGTGTTCAGGAATCTGAGTATTAAACAAGGATGTGCAAAAAATGAATATTTAAAAAAATGAGACGATTCATGAGAACACAGAAGTCAGCTATGGTCCTTACAGGGATGACTAAGCAGTAAAATAATAATACTTTCTATGACAATATTTACTTTGTCTAATGAAAGTATAAAACCATTAATTCAAGTACTCTCCCATCTTCATGCAAGTCACTGGAACTCGTAATTCTTCCTGCAGAAGTCAAGAGTAGACAGAGATGGAGGAAAAGCTGGAGGATGTCAGGGAGTTAGAGTCCCGTGCGTGGACTCCAATGTAGAAGGGTCAAGCTTCTAGTACCTAGTAGCATTTTAGCAGAAAGATGACCAGGACAAGCTAAGATGTGGATACATTTCTTGGAGACTCATACTAGACACACATAGCTTGTTCCTTTTGACTACAGAAAAATGAACAAGAAATGGCTCCCAAATTCTTTTTTATTTGTATATGTAGTGGTATGTGGTATGTGCATATCTGTGTGTATGTGCATGTGTGTGCATGTGTGTATGTATGTGTGATATGTAGCTGATGTTTGTGTATACATGTGTGTGCACGTTCATAAGTGTGAGTACACATGTGTATGCATACGTATGTGTCCCTGTATGTGGTTGTACATGCATGTGTCTTCCTCACGCTCTACACATCTGTGCTAGGGCAGGATCTCTCACTGGTTGATGAGCCAAGCTGTCCTGCTCACTCTGGGAATGCCGTGCCTCTGCCTCTAGAGAGCTGGGACTGCAGGAGAGCCACCATGACTGTTCATCTTGTACAAGGTGTCTGAACTCCAGCTCTCATGCTTGCACAGCAAGCATTTTATAGAAGTCATCTACCAACCCTGCCTGTTTTACTTTATCCTCATTCTACATCGTATTTTCCCTCGCTACCACAGACGTCGTGGTTTTAAATACATAATTCTGTCAGCCAGAACATTTTCAATAAGCATTCTTCACCTTGATTGTGGCATGGGAAAATCTTTAGGGAATTACACAAAGACTATACTCTTCGTTCCGTTTTTAAATTCATCTCTCCAAATTAATGGTTCCTATTAATTAGACAACAAAAAGTGAAAATGGAAAAAAAATTACAAAGTACAGTGTTTTTCATCTAAAGGTGAACTATTAAAAGAGATTTCAAACAGCTGGGCCCGATTGTAATAACTTTGAGATGGGTCTTAATTAGGGCTGACGTGTGAACGGGATAGCTGTAAGTTCTTTTAGAACCCAATACCTATGTAATTAGTTCTGCAAATGAAAGGATGCAAACGGCATGTTTCTGGTGCCAAGAGAACATATTATTCTAGACTCTGCCGCTGACACTGCCCCTGTCTGCCCAGCTGCTTCACTGATGATGTCAACACCAGGGCATCTGAGAAACAGCAGGTACCAGAAACACTTATGCTACCACTCACGAACTTCCAATTGGCCAAGTTTCTAGACTTGTTGACTGCTTTTATCTGATGTACCCATGTGCCTACTGAAGGATCCAAGTAGAGCATTCTCATAGCCACACAGCTCTGCAAAGGTTAACAGACATGGACCTTGTGGGTGGCATGAATCGTGCCAACTTTGAAGGAGCCGTCCTAGGTGGACACATAAATACTTGAGTAGAATGTGAAAGCAGAAGAGAAAGAGTGAGGTTGATTTAAAATAGCCTCTAAAAACATCCAGCAGAAACCATGACTGTGTTTGAGAACTGATACTAATTTGTTGATGAAAATGGAAATATTGACAAGATGTTTTAACACAAATCAAGATCAATAGCTTGACTATTTACAGGAAAACATGTGTTATTAAGGTTCCTAATAATCTTCTGATTGATTTATGATGAAGTAAAAAGTGAACATGGACGATTTCCCCTCAACAGAAAACTGCAGAGTGGATAAATACATGACTACAAATGGCAGTTTTCAGTATTAGCACGAACCATATGTGCGTATTATTTATAGATATACAAACTCAAGTGTAACTAGAAATAAGTAGGCAAGATTCAGTATCTAAGAGGAGAGGAAGGAGTATCCAGAAGGAGGAGATAAAGCAAACCCCAAAACAGCCTGCTTTTTCATTGTTAGAGTACTAGTTGTGAAATTTATCTGACACAGGTCAAGCCAAGCACTGTTTAATATTTGAAAACATCACTACAGATTAAATAAAATTACATGGTAAGCTAAGTATAACAAGAATTTGTCATAAAACTTTTCTTTCAGAAGTTAAAATTAGAATACCAGACATATGCCTACTACAGTTGCAGCTTCTCATTAATTAACTAAGCACTTTATATCAGAATTCAGCACAGTTTCTGGTGACATTTCTCTAGAAAGTTCCATTCATCACTAAAAGTTATCATTGGGGACAACATAAACTTGAGATGAATCGCAGCCATTTTCTCCGAAGAATGCACATTCAAGGATCTCCATCCACCTGAGAGGTTCTTATGTTTCACAGCCAAAAGAACTGTAGCTTGTGCCCTATGAAGATAAATTATAAACATGCTTTAGAAGAGTCAAACTGTGTAGTTACAAAACCTAAAACAGAAACTCACAGGCACCCACAGGCGGCCTCATAGCGACCCGTAACTTTCTCTTCCCCATGGTGTTTATACTGAGATGACTCTCCAGAGCAGTCCACCATTGGCACAAAGAACAATGGCATCTCCCACATGCTTTCTTCGTCTAAACATCAGTTTTCATGGCTACATTAGCCACAAGGATCAGAGTCTGAAGAGTATAGCAAAACTCAGCATCACGAGGAAGAAGTCTGAAAGCCCAGCTCTGCACAGACAGGCCACCCTGCCCCAGCTGCCTTGCTGTTGGTATCAAGGCTCCACTCTCTCTTTGCTGTTGGTTTCAAGGGCTCCACTCTCTGCTAGCAATGGGATCCATCCTATCTTTCCTCACAGCATTATTACATATGATAAAAAGATACCGAACTGACTCTGGCACATGGGGAAAAAACAGTCTTCATGGCGAACTTGAGAGTGACCTTTCCACTTGATCAAAAGCACAAGGAAGGAGATGGGTCTGTTTACAGGACAGCACCCAGGCTCCTCACAGTAAGCACAGTTCTGATGTTTGGTTTTTTTTAATTAATTTATTTATTTATTAAAGATTTCTGTCTCTTCCCCACCGCTGCCTCCCCTTTCCCTCCCCCTCCCCCCAATCAAGTCCCCCTCCCTCGTCAGCCCAAAAAGCAATCAGGGTTCTCTGCCCTGTGGGAAGTCCAAGGACCACCCACCTCCATCCAGGTCTAGTAAGGTGAGCATCCACGAAACTGATGTTTGTTTTAACGCTCGATACAGACACAATCTAGAGTTACCTGGAGGCGAATCTCAGCGAGAGATGTGTCTTGATTTTGTTAACTGAAGTGAGAAGATCAACATGAACATGGATGCATGATTTCACGGAGCCTAGCCTGGACTAGAAAACAAGGGAAGTGAGCTTCATGGACAAGTATCCATGCATCAGTTCCTTACACTCTGCCCTCGGTTGTGGATGTGATATCAGCACTAGTTGCTCCAAGTTCCTACCTTGCCTTCCAGAATGATGGGCTCGTACTACAGCAACAAGATAAGGAGAAGTGGGCATTTTCTATGTAAGAACAAGCCCCAGGGGATTCTGGGTCCTGGGCTGACCCTACCTCAGGTTTCCCTCTGCTTCCCTGATGCCATTCTTTGACTAAGAACACAGATTTGCAAGTGTTCACACCACACCGAGACTCTCACTCAGGTGTTCACACCACACCGAGACTCACATTCAATCTAGAATCTCACTTTCTACTTAGATGCAGTACTAACCGTAAAAATATCTGCACCTGGCATCAAAATGGCGCAGATTGCCTATTAGAGTCAACTTCTGTAAGCAAATATCTTTTAAATTTATGCTCTGTGAAAGCAAAAGCTGACTTCAGTACGAAAGCCAAAGTTTAATGAATTGAAATTCTGAACTCTTCAATGCACATATTTTGTTAATGAAATTTAAGAACATCTTGTCTCTTTGCCTACTTCTAACAACAAAATCGGGGTTATTACTTTTCTTTCTTCTTGGAGTTCTCTGCCTAAACACTGGTGTCTTAAAAATAACAGCTACTTCTGGCTTGTAAGTTTCTATAATTGAAAGAAAAGTTTAAACTGTTTTTTTTTTTCTTTTTGAGCACAAGCTTGACTATGGTCTGGCTCTGTGTAATAGGAGGCTGTTTGTTTCCCGTCCACCCAGACCCCAAAATAACCTCACAGAAACTGTATTAATTAAATCACTGCTTGGTCTATTAGCTCTAAATTCTTATTGGCTAGCTTTTACATCTTAATTTAACCCATTTCCATTATTTTATATTTTACCATGAGGATTGTGGCCTACTGGCAAGGTTCCAGCATATCCTGCTCTTCTCTTGTGGAATCTGTCACAGACGTCAGGAGCTTACACTGACAGAGCATTTCCTGAGGTGACAAGATACTTGCCATACGTGACTTCCAGGCCAGTGTTTACAGAGACCAGAGATGAAGAGTCAGGTCGCAGTGGGTTCTACATTGACTTCATGCACATTAGTGAATTTAAACTTAGTCTGCATTAAAACCTACAACACCGGTGTCCAGCTTCTGAATGGTTGAAACTCTGTCTGATCATGAGCTTTTGGGGAAAAAAAAACTTGAAATTTGAGGCAAGATACTAGCAGTTAATTTGTTTTATGTTCTTACCTTAATGCTGTTCAGAAATCTAGTAAACAGCTCCAAAGAAGAACAACCGTAACTGTACCTGAGGTCGGCCCAGTGAAACCCAGTTGTGACTTTGGACTTCTATAACTGTAAAAAATAACAGACAATGACAAACCTGCATCACTTACAGCACAACCGTAGCAATCAGTGTGATACAGGCACTAGAAGCAACCACATAAGTTCCCTGTCCCACATGTATTACATATAGAACCAAAGGGAGCAGTGGAGTTGGAAGAGAGAGGAAGGTACAAGTCTCTGTACTTGGGGGTATTTATCGACATACACAAGAGAATTTTTGGGTCCTCCTTCTACTTCTTGAGTTCTAGGTATTATGTGATCTTAAAAGAGAACTTTAAAGATAGACAGACTTTAAAAATTAAAGTTAATGAATGCTTCCTCTGGATTAACTAGCTATACAAACAGAGAGCCGAGCATGGACCACCGTGGCCTCCCCCAGGAAGCCGTGAAAGAAGCTTCGCTGCTTCCATTAGGATGAGATATGATTCTGTTCTCCTCCGCTCATTCAGTCTGGAATACTTAAGGACCCAGACACCATTGTGTCTGAGTAATAACTTGACAAGCTACCTGGAAACTCTATAATGGGAAATTCTGATAAATTAAACCAATATCTATTGGAATTAGAGTTTAGGAAAAATGCCCCATGTGATAATTGCAAAACAAGCTGTTGCTAGCAGTAAAATGCCCTGGTTACATCGTGAGGTGATTTAACAGTCCTGTTGAAATCATTTCGTTGCTATAAAATGTAATTGCATTTTTAACCCAATATGAACCTTTTCGCAAATGAAAGAGTAAATACAGAATGCTGTTTTATTCCATTGTTTCCAGTCAAGGCATGAGACAATTAATTACTGCACATGGTCTGATTAAGAGGCCATCACGGTTTTCACGTGAATGCACCAAACTTCGGTCGATACCAGGTACTTTGCTTAGGATGAAGATGATGTTTAAAGTGAAAACGACGTTTGCACAGGTTTTACAGTTTAGATGTCATGGGCAAACTTTTGAAAGAAGTTGGAACAATTTTTTGTGTGTGCCATATTTCAAATCAGTATCATTAGCTCAATGGCATCTGTGAAAATTCAATACTAAATTATCATTCCAACAAATCACAATCATCTATTTAAAAATAACAGACAGACTGGAGGTGACTCATGCCTGCAATCACCTTCCTAGGGAGGCAGACCAGGAAGATCACTGGGTCTCCATTGCTGGTACACAGCTCCTAAGGTACCATATCCAACTTTTTCATTTGACCTCTGAGTACACAATGTATATACACACACACACACACACACGTTATCCAGTCACAAAGAAATATAAAGGAGAGTTAAATGAAAATTTTCAAGTGAGAGAAATGAATCGCAAAAGGCCAAATGTAATGGATTCTTCTTCCAGAAGAAGGAACCCGTGAAATTGCATAAGTCCCAGAGGTTGGTGGGAACAGGCAGGGAGTGAAGCTTCAGGGAAGCAACGTTTTTTGGTATGCTGCTACATGATGGGTACAGGTCACCATGAGCTTTCCAAGACCCACCGTCACTGCCGCAGATGCCCTGTTATGGTGCAGACATTGAGGGTAAGAAGGGGGAGGTGGGGGCTTTAATCCCAGCACTCAGGAGGCAGAGGCAGGTGGATCTCCATGAGTTCGAGGCCAACCTGTTCTACAAGAGCTAGTTCCAGAACAGGTTCCAAAGCTACAGAGAAACCCTGTCTCGAAAAACCAAAATACACACACACACACACACACACACACATACACACACAAAAGAGCCCGGGGGCGGGGAAGGAGCGCTAAATTGATGGCCACTCCCCCACCAAGTCCATTCCCTGCCCTGGGCATATGTACCTCTTTTGTACTCCATGACTCCTCTGTCAAGCTGTTTGCTGTCAGCATAAAGGAAAAAAAAAAACAGAACCAGATTCTGATACCAACGATACCAGAGCTACCACCTAACTGAGGCCATGACTTGGCATGTGGTTCATTAATATCTAGGGTACACTAAGTGACTTTTTTAGTTGTATCAAATGCTGGCCTTCCCTTTGAATTTGGCAGCACAAAGCTTAACATAAATAAGTACTTGCTTTAAAAATCTTCCAAACTTTGGATTAGCTGATTCATTTGTCAGTCTGATAATGGGTCCAGGTTTCCAACATTGCTCCTTATTAGTGTTTTATGTCTTGGAGAATTTTAAGTAAACTTTAAAGGACTCAGACATCGTCTATTTAATGTATTAAGCACTTCCACGACACAAAATTATTTAAATGTATTCTAATCTAAGGCTTGATGAATGAGTCGTTATTTAACTGACGCTAATTACCCATGCCCAACTAAGGCAGTTTCCTCTGTGGGTCAGACGCTAGTACCTCTGAGGGTCTGTTTGTACGGCAAGCTTTACAGCATTTCCTCCAGCTGAGCTATACGAGACCAAAGTGACACTGTGTGCCTCGGTGAGAAGCGGCTTCTCAGAGTGCCATGGCACAAGGCACTTGTGTGGCCACCCTGTTCTTAGAGAAAACCCTTCTCCAGGGCATTCCAGTCTCTCAAGTGTCCTGCTGCTGCTGCTCAGCTTTACAGCCAAATAATCTTTTTTTTTTCATGATTGAAATAATCTCTATTCATCAGCCATCCTGGGTTGTACTAGAAATAAAGGTCAGTAATTTCCACCTTATCGGAAAAGCTTCCACATTAGATCGTTTACAGTTTCAGAAGCAGTTTCCTCAATGAAAAAATACAAATAAATTTTAAAGCATTTTTTCTAAAAAGAATATTTAAAACCTAAAAACTGAATAACATGTATTCTATTAAACATTCATTAGAGTTTTCTCACCAAATTTACATTTTGTTATAAGCTTTTTTTAATTTATTAAAGATTTCTGCCTCTTCCCCACCGCCGCCTCCCCTTTCCCTCCCCCTCCCCCATTCAAGTCCCCCTCCCTCGTCAGCCCAAAGAGCAATCAGGGTTCTCTGCCCTGTGGGAAGTCTAAGGACCACCCTCCTCCATCCAGGTCTTGTTAGGTGATCATCCAAACTGCCTAGGCTCCCACAAAGCCAATAGGTGCAGTAGGATCAAAAACCCATTGCCATTGTTCTTGAGTTCTCAGTAGTCCTCATTGTCAGCTATGTTCAGTGAGACCTGTTTTAACCCAGGCTTTTTCAGACCCAGACAGCCAAATAATCTTATAGAATAGAAAAATACTAAAACTGGTAGTTCATTAAAAAATTAATTTGTTAATGCTCAAAGTTACTGTTGTTCAGTTGCTGTTATGTGAAGCCTATTTCTGTCATTGAGGACCCTTTGTGCTAACTAGTTTATGTCCCCATGAACAGGCGTAAGAGCTCTATCTTGTTCATTTCACCGCCTGCATGTGTTGTCATTTGTTTTCTTCATCAGCTACCACATGACCCAAGTGAACACATTGCACATTCAGCTAAAAGACTCTAAGTCAATACACCATGGAGCACTTGCTCATTCATAAGGGCTAAGTTGTGGAACCAACCTTGATGCCCATCAATGAAGGATGGGAAAGGAAATAAATTATACACACAGTGGGGTGTTTGTCGGCCTTGAAGAATGAAGTCCTATCCCTTGTCAGAAAATGGATGCACCTGGAGATGCTAAGCAAATTCAGTATCAGAAACATAAATGTCGATTTTTTTTAGCATTTGTGGGTCCTAGATTTTATACAGTTACATAAAATTTTAAAATAAAATCTGTATTACACGTGTGCCCAAACATACAATAGACTAAAGGGAAACACAGCGCTTGAACTAATGGGAGTGAACATTTGCCCACCTCCGGGTCCAGTGAGCCACCGAAGAAGTGGGTGGGGACTGTGCCCAGCACCAACACTCCTGTGGGCATCAAATATAGTAATGACAGTAGCCAACAGCATCGCTTTCAGCAGAGTTAATCATTCCTCGACCAGATGGAGCAGCCACCTTCTTACTGAGGACACCAGATTTCGGCATCCTCCCATAGGCAGGCAGTAAAGGAAAGCAAACACTTCATTTAATCCAGTTCCTTCGTGAAACAAACACAAGGGCTGCAGAATCAGACGTAAGACAACCGATAAATGCATTTGTACAGATTTTATTCTTGCCATCAGCATAGCTCAGCTATTGTTCAATCAGAAAACAGCCCCCCTTACCAGCAACACCAGATAATTGAGTTATAAATAGGCGAGGAGCAGTAGGATGTGACTCCTCACCACAGGTGGCTGTTCCAGACTGCATAGACGACTCCATCATTAGCACACAGCTTGGCCCCTGATCATTATATATTGTTTCATTGATGAGATCGTAGCCGCGGCTTATGATACTATCTCTGTCCATTGTCATGGCTTTCCAGTAGGGCTCAGCAGGCAGGAAAAAAGTATAACAGATTTCGATCTTTCCTTCAGTTGTGTATTCTCAGCAATCTGCCTTAAAAAAAAATTAAAAAGCAAGAAAATATAGCATTTCTACCTCAAGACGTCCCTCAGAAAGAAACTGGCATTTGTAGAAGTTGTTAGTTGGGATTATTTGAGTCAGTTTCAGCTCTGACCATTGTATGCATGCTCAACCAGGAAAGGAGGAGAATGTGATGTTTTCCTCATCCTTTCTGTGTCAGGTCCTTGGAAAGTCCTTGACCTTCACTACAACCTACACAGGCGGTGCCACAGACATGGAGCCCCAAGGATGAGCTGGGAAGAGAGAGCTACCCTAGACTAGGGGGCTCCAGATTCTATCCGGCACTTCCCACCATCACTGCAGGGTAAACTCTACCCAAAATCAGTTGGGGAGAAATGATGAACTACAGGGTTAGCAACTCCCATTGTTACCATAGCAACATCTTGCATAAAGCCAGCCAGCCAGGGTTTCAGTGTTGACAACCCTGACACGTCCACTAGGACTAGGACTTGAAGGTTCCAGGAAAGTCAATGTTTGGCATTAGATTAGCTCTTCTCAAAACCATCTATAGTGAGAATTTTCTCACTGTGTCTCTGTCTTTCTCTCTCTCCGTCTTTATGTCTCTCTCTTCATTTCCAACACTATATTGGAATGTGATGAAAATTACTTGTTACAAAATGAAACAAAAATGCAAAGTAAGATATACATAAGATATTTCGATTATTTTATTTATTCAATGAAAATATCTTAATTTTTTCCCAGTGACAAAAATCCCACTGGTCACATTTAGACTTTGCCACAAAGCTAAAGTGTTATGAATGCCCACACTTGACCTCTGCCCTCATCTTATTAAGGACGATGACAAACAGTTCCCAGGCCACACTGGACTTGTCAAGGATGGAGACTGACAGAGGCCACTGCTGCCACCACAATCACGACCACCACAACTACCACCAGCACCCCAGGGTGCTCAGCTGTCAGCACCCCAGTGTGCTCAGCTGTCTGGACCTGGCTCCAGCAGTGTCCAGTCTCATGAACCTACCGGTTTTCAGAACCTCTCACGGATGAAAGAGAGCAGAGATACTTTTGTGATTCCACACCAATACAGCCCACACCCTGAGGCAGCAAGTCAAGTCTTCACTGTTTCCACACTCCTTCTTCCCTGGTTTCTTAAGTTGTTCTTTAGAAAAGAGTTTCTCTGGTTGATTTGAGCAGTGGACAGTCTACTCCCAGTGGTTTTCATTTCTAAATGAATCATTATGTGGTTCTTCGTCTTAAAATTGAGTTTTAGAAACAAAGAGTTTGGAATGCAGACTACACGCTTGTTATTCTGAGCTGACACCTGGAAAACAATACAGAAGTCCTCGCCAATGCACACACTCAGCTCCGCTCTCCTCCCGAGCTGCCACTGTGTATTCTGAGTGCAATTTTCTATTAGCATTTAAGAAAAGTAACACAATGAAAACATGATGTAATAAACGCCACGTGAATACCGTGCAATTATAACATTAAATATTCATCTATATAATTTTAAGACCCATGGTCTTCTTTTATAAACATGACTTAGAATTGACGTAAAACTTAGATTTTTATAAAAATGCCTTCATAACTATAGTATGATTTTCACTGTTGGGCGCAACAACTAAAAGGCAAAATACATAGCAGTCAGCTCCCACGCCATTCATTCTTCTCTGGGGAACGCTGGTGGGGGTGGTAATTATGTAGCATTTAAAGTGGCATGCTTTCTGCTTTGTTACGTCTCTGCACACACAGCGAAATATATCAACAAGTGAAATTAAAATGTAAATTTTGGAAAATAAATGGAGGTTCAGTGATACCATTTCCACAGCACCATGGCACAGCCCTAGATCACCACATTTTCCCCACACACCCCAAAACTCTCAGTATCAAATGTCCACGGCTTTAAAATAGATAGCAGAAAGATAAAGACCATCTCACTTTGCAATAACGACCCTCACCTCATGCCAATCAGATCTAAAACTAAAATCATAACATGAATTAAGAGCACTAGAGGGCCCTTTTTCAATTTTTTGTTATTATTACTAAAAGTCTAGTGAAACAGTAAGCTACAAATTAGTTTTGATGCCAGTTTCAATTATAATGTTAATTTCCATCAATTCCATTGTAAAAATCAAGTCTGAATTGAGCACCTTTAAAAGATTGACTAATTACCACCATTAAGACAATAAAAGCATTCCTGTTGCAGAATTCTCGCAGATGTCCAGGAGAGCCTGGTCTTGAATTAACTGTAGATTATTTTCTTAAAAGAACACAAAATAAAAACTGCTTGGAGTCCCGGCTAATGGGATAATCACAAGCGCTTCATCATTTGTAAACGAAGAAGCGTTTTCACGTTCCTTGTCATTAGCAGAACGACTTTTTAATGGATATTGCAGTAGCTTGTATCAGATGACCAGACTGAGATCCAGTCTTCCCTGCCAAGTATAAAATTAAACAACTTGCCCTCATTTTACCGAAACGGTGGCTGCACTTCCTTGTAGATCTAAAAAGGAAAGCCATATTTCCCCCTACAGATATGTTTAATGTAACAAACACCCTTGCTTGTTACTGTAAACCCACCCAACATTCTTCCAAGTCGCACTACAGAAATCAAGGAGGTTTATTATTTTTTCATTACAAAATTTTGTTTCTTCCAAGAGGATAAGCAAAAACATGGACTTGTCATAAAAATGTTTAACCCAAGACTTGGGAGTGAGGTAGTACTTACTTAGAAGTGTGCTCTGTGAGATTCTTCTAGCAATGACAAGAAGAGGGATGTTGAGGGACGTTTATTTACCCCAAACATGGCACCAGTGACAGTGTGGATAGCCAATGAGCTTGTTTGGGTTTTTACAGGAGATCCTGTGACTCAGACAGCCAGGTGACTAAAATAGGTGGCAATTTATAAACTCTTCCACCCTGGAGCACCCTGCTGACCTGGCAGACAGTCCACCGGAGACTCTCCTCTCTCAGTTTTCTTCTCGGTGTGCACTGGGGGGCGCCCCTGTGAATCTCTAACTTCATGAACTTCCAGAGGTTCAGAGTTTTGTTCATTTTCTGAATTATACGCGCTCTCTTCCTCCTCCAGGAGGGAGTGTGCCAGTTCAGAATGAACACCTATGCTGTGCCAAGGAGAGCAGAGAGGAAGAGCCAAGAATCAAGAAGGAGGTAGCTGGGAAGATAAAGCAAAGACTCAGGATCTGGGTGACTCAGGAGAGTAGGAAACATTGTCAAGCCTCTGCCCTGCTCCCCAGGCCAGAATCTGTAGCTACGTGCACGAAGGCCGTGAGGACCGAGGCCTCCAGAGAGTGCTGTGCTTTAGGAGGGGCTCTCACATGGGTGAGACTCCACCGTGCCAAGAGAGTCACAACTCACAAGGCAGAATCTTGGCTAATTTACTCCTCTGGAAGTTCATAACAATTCAACTAGTGAATCAAAAGACTAATTTTTTTTTTTAGTGTTATTGTTTGTGGGGAGGGTTTGAGGCAGGGTCGTTCACTTCAGTCAGGCAGGCTTGAGAACCGGGGTTACATGCGGCCATCACGGAAAATTGACGCCTTTTTGTATAAGAAGCAGTCTATATCTAGGGTAGGATATCACTGCCGAGTTTGGACAGCAAGAGTCAAGATTATTATCGAAAGGCAAAGGCACACTTACTTCATCTCAGCTGTCTTTTATATCTCTCTACACTGACCTTTCTGAGCTCAGGGCTGCAGTCACATGATAAACAATGGGAGGAGTTTTCTGTCTATAGAAACAACGGTTCATAACAAGCAAGCCTCCTTGCACTGTCAAATATGGGATGGACAAACGCCTCACCTAACTCCAGGAACAGCACAAGGAGAAAGACAGCTGTTCCTTAAACAGAATCCATGTCAGCCGTGTAGAGACGAGCTATGCTTCCTTCTAATTGGGCAGTGAAGGGTGCAGTGCCGCGTAATGAACTTTAAGGCATTATTCTAGTCATAGGCCTTGATTTTTCACCACCAGCTTCACAGCTACTATTAACCTTCTGAGACAGGGCTCTCTGTCAGCAGTGCACACACCCTGTACCCTCCTCAGCTGGTACATCCCTCTGACCCTCACTGCGTACGCAGTGTCTTAGGGTGGTTACCAAGCAAGGGAAAGACCTCTGTGGATCTGTCATTTGTCTAGCTTGGGCACAAAGACTTGAAATGTCAAGAACATGAAAATCAACAAAAAGTTATTGCAACTTGACAACAAAGGAGCTGCTGTTCTATGGGAAAATGTCCTTAAAACTTCAAGTTTCATTCATATATTACTGATGGTGGACATTATTGTTGGGAAGGTCTCCACTAAATATTGATATTAGCATGAGATGATTTTGTCTATCCCCCAAAATACCATGTTATATTCTGTCAAAATTCCCATTGTTACATGTAAATAAGTTTTCTCATATCAACTACTAGAGCTACAGTAACTCCAAAAGCCTCCTTGTATTGCTTAAGTCCCAGAAATATTCAATCTTCCTAATGAAACATTTTTTTTAAAAAAAAGCATTTCAGTAATTAAGAGTATTTTGTGGAATATTTTCTTCACAAAATGTTGAAAATGGTACAGCTTGGATTCTGACACAAACAATGCTACACAGAAGAGAAGAGTGAACTCCAAGCCATCTGCTTCACATCCACAAATACGCTTCCAGCAGCAGTCCCTGCTGGGGGCGTTGTGTCCGAGGGATGCTTCAAAACAAGAAAAATGGCTGCATGTACTCTGTAACATTAGTTAGGTGTTTTTAATACTTTAAAAGTAATACGTTTGAATTTTCTGAATAATTATTAGCATCTACCTACATCCTTTTCCCTATATATTTTAACTAATCTTTACATTTAATTAAAAATATACCTTCAAAGAAAAAGTGTTGAAAGAGCAAATGAACACAACAAGTTTTCAGATATCGTGAGCCAAACCATGGCTCACAGAGACCTCAGACTTTGGAAAACCCATGTGATCCTTGTCCCCCAGAGTTTCCGTGTAACGAGTGTGAGTAAAGAGTGCAGAAACAGGCTGTGACTTTCTTCTAATCAGATGGCAAACTGCCGTATGAGGAACTTAAGTGAGGTTGCTCTAGGTGCAGGTGTTGCTCGTAGTTCCTTTTTCTGCTGCTTTCTGATGCCTTGGCCAGAGTTACTCAAGGCTATGGTGGGCACTTTCTCCTGGTTTAGAATGTCTTAGAGGAACATGAATGGTGGCATCCTGAAGTGTCTTCATTTCCCACCAAAGAGCTCTGCCCAGACGTCTCAATTCAAAACCTCCACTCAAATTCTCCTCAGATTCTCTACAAAATCAAGACCATGGAGGGGAAACAGAAGTGTTCAGAGATCAGTCTTCCTGGCTGAGAATTTCTGTGCTTCCTGACAGCTTCGCCAGCCAACAGCAGGCAGCACTGGGTCTCAGCCTGAACACTGAGGTCCAGCAAGGAAGTCACACTGAACACATGAGTGTGATAAGACACGGACTGAAAGTAGAGGAGGAATGTTTCTGGGGTGTGTGCCTTAAAAATACTGCTGTACCCACGGCAGGAGTCAGGTCTGTGGTGAAACGTGAGTGTCTCCAAGGAAGGGGCTAAAGAAGAAGTGTCTAGATGTCATTATCAGTAAGAGCCAGAGGAGATCAAGTGATGGGGTCACTTAGGGTGTGGATGAGCCTTCTTTGGGGATGATCTTTGAACCATAAATCAGTGGTAAAATACTTTCAGTGAAACAAAACCTCAGACAACATCAAACCCAGAGCTTCTCATCTCCATTTTAATTTAAGACAAAGAGGAAAGAGGTTAGCAATGCATTCATGCTGTAGATGGACATATTTCTGCCACTCCCAATCTTTTCTACTAATTTCATGAATAATGCTCAAACAATGACAAGTGTAAAAATTCAGAGTTGTTTAAATGTAAAGATTTTCTCTATTCATTTATTTCAGCTTGTTTGATTTCTGCCTCACTTATTTTTCCGTTGGTGTGAGAAATCACGGAGATGACCTTAAGAGAGATGGTTTAATGGGGCTGTGGTTCCGGAGAGTTGGAGTCCACGATGGTTGAGTGGAGGTGGCAGCAGGGTCATCTGAGAGCTCATAACTCAACACAAGCAGGAGGCAGAGGGGAAACATTAGAAATTGAGTGGACCTTTGAAACCTCAAAGCCTGCCCTCAGTGGCATACACTCATCCAACAAGGCCATAGCCCCTAATCCTTCCCAAACAGCTCCACCACCTGGTGACTAAACATACGAATCTAAAGGGGTCGTTATCATTCAAACCACCAGAGCTATCCAGTTTCTCCTAATTATTGGAATAATGCCATTCTAAACAGAGTTGGTCATATACTTTGAGTAGGTCAACTACTTTAATAATCTACTTTGAGAGTTTCGTGATGTTTTGAACATTCTTCTCAGATATGAAGATATGTACCAAGATTTTGAATCAGAAGGTCATATTAAAAACTCCCTTGTTAAGGAACTCCTTGATAGAAAAATGCTCACCATTAAATGAAAGTTTATATCTTTGGGATATTAAGCAACTCTGAGAAAATTGCCATGTTCTAAGCACAGAGACCAGTGGCCTCCTGACGATCTTCTAGGTCATTGATGTGCTCGAGTCTCCTGATTGATGTATATCAGCACCTGGCCAACTTCAGAATATTCTCAAAAGAAATTAACTATAGCATTTTAAAAAGAATCTCTCTCTCTCTCTCTCTCTCTCTCTCTCTCTCTCTCTCTCTCTCTCTCGTGTGTGTGTTGCATCTGCATATTGCAAGGGGCACATGTCAACACTGGGAATCATCCTCAGATAGTCTACGCATTATTTTTTGAGGCAGGGTTTCTCACTGAGCCTGGAGCTCACCTGTTCAGTAGATTGCTTGTCCGTGAAGTCCAGTAGATCCTCCTGCCCTGTGCCCCAGAGTTGGGGTGAGGAGACTGTCAAGTTAGGGTTTCTCTTCCTGTGGTAAGACACCATGACCAAAAGCAACTTGGGGAGGAAAAGGTTTATTTTGCTTATAGTTCCACATCACCGTCCTTCACAGAGGGAAGTCAAGATAAAAACTCAAGCAAGGCATTAGAAGAGCCCCCACCCTGTAGGGCAGCCACCTGGGGTGACCTGACCAACTCAACAGCCATCTGGGCCCAGATCCAGCACTGGGAGTCAGTCGACCCCAACACATACTCCATCTACTAGCTGCTGCATTTCAAGGAGGAGCCAGTGCTGCAGAATCAGATCCATGACCACCTCATCAACACTAAAGATGAAAACCTGAAGTATTGCTGTAATTAAAAAAGCTTTGGCTATGGTACAATATTTATGGTGCTTCAGAGATGAGAGACAGACCAATGACCTGCAGCAATGAGTATTTTTTTTTTTTTTTGGTTTTTCGAGACAGGGTTTCTCTGTAGCTTTGGTGCCTGTCCTGGAACTAGCTCCTGTAGACCAGGCTGGCCCCGAACTCACAGAGATCCTGAGATCCTCCTGCTTCTGTCTCCCGAGTGCTGGGATTAAAGGTGTGCGCCACCACTGCCCGGCAGCAATGAGTATTTTTATAGAGAGCTGTGTGGGCAAGCAATATACTGAGTAATACATTGCAGCTTCCAATGCCACCACAATGAATGAATTTGCAATGGAGGACTGGGAAGGATGGAGAAATGAAGTGGTGCATATCCAGTGGAGAGAGGCTAAATCACGGTGATGTCTGAGGGCTGAGCTACCACCAAGAGGCCATGTTGAGTCTTGGCCCCACTGCAGTTATGGGCTGTGTTTGTATTTGTGGCCATACTACCACTGGAGACCACGCTGAGGTCCACAGTACATGCTGATGCTGGAATGTTTGCGGTTCATACTGTCGCCAGATACCATGTGGAAGTCCATGACCAGTGCTCCTGTTGACTGTGAAGAACAAGGAAGCTTCTTCTGCAGTAGTATCGATGACTGCAGACTCACAGTTGAGAGAGACATAGAAGGCTTCTGTAACAACGCCCACCCTCACCCCACCCTCCAAAAACTAACAACTTAGACAGGAAGCCATTGAAAAGAACTCTTAAAATTGTGACAGAGATGCTGACATGTAGCTCTCCACAGTCCATGGCTACTGGCAGGCGTCCGGGTGGGGAAGGACTCCCTTTTCTTTAAGGGACCAGCCACTGCAAGTTTGACTACTCTCCAGTGACTATAGAGAAACACAAATTAAACCGTTTTTCTTCTCTTCTTTTTTTTTTGGGGTGGGGGGTGGAACAAGGACAAGGGTGGACCTAAAAGAACTGGGAAGTAAGGGTGATTGGGGGGCATTATGTAAAATTCCCGAATAACCAATAAAAATGTTATATTTTTAAAAAACGCTCAAGTCAGGGACCTGGAGGCAGGAACTGAAGCAGAGTCCGTGGAGGAACACTGTTTACTGGCTTGCTCCTCTTGGCTTAATCATGGACTAATTACATGAAGGCATTTTCTCAATTAAGGGTCCTTCTTACCAGGTGACTTTAGTTTGTATCAAGTTGATATAGAACTAGTCAGCCCAGAAACACATTACCACACCTTGCTTTTCCTTGGCTAAGGATCTGAACCACCTCCCCAACTCAATAAGCATCTTTTTGAGTAACTATCCTAGCAACACCTAACACAACACCAGGCTAGATACGCTGGCTTCTTTTCAGTACCCAGGCTCCAGGACTATAGAGAGACATACTTCGAAGCAAACTGTTTGAATCTATTATGTCACTTAACAAACTGAAATTCAAAGAATTGATCACCTTTCAAAGATCTGTAAAGACCTGTTTATCAGGTTGTGCTGTTCAAGAAAACACACACACAAAAAAAACCATCAGAGTAGAGAAAACTGTTCAGAAGGAAACAACAGATACAAATTAGAGTAATCAATCTTATTCATGAACAGGATAAAAATAGCTAAGTGGGTTATCCCAAGATATAGAGACATGTTTTTGAACTCTATAATATTTCTTTTAGAATAATAAAACACTATAAAATCTTGTTCCAAATAATAGAAATACTAATTGTAACTGAGACTATTTTTCGTTGCTCTAGGGGACTTAGGTGTTTAGTGAGTATAACCTTAAGTACACATAGCATTTGCTTTTGTGTATTTAACATGCATGGCCTTTTCACGACGTGAGTTTACAATTAAATTATGTGATGGCAGTGGCAGGGCTGTACCGTGAACGGGCTCACAGCTGAATGCTCCCCGCCCCAGGTGCAGCCAACCCTACACTTCGGAACTCCTCCACCATCTGAGAATTATTCAACTCAATTTCTACCAGCAGAAGTTTTTGTTGTGGTTGTTGGTTTGGTTTTTGTTTGTTTTTTTAAGATTACAAAAAGTCAGGATTTAACTGATGGACCCGCGTCACAGCCTGGCATTATTCCTCCAGTTTAGGATATACATCCTTTGGTGACCATTCTGAGGAGGTAAAGCAGACGTTTGCATAGCCCTTAACTTTGCACGGATCAAATTAATACTATGAAGAATGACTTGAGTTCCACCAAACGATTTCATTACAGTTAATGTATCCCGGTGAAGGAAAAGGTATGGAAAGGGTCTCAATCTCAAGTCCACACTTTAATGTCTGGTTTCACATACTTTGGAAATGAATTATTTTGTAGAGTGAATGCAGTATGCATTTTGGTTTCTACATAACAATGACTTTAGGTGAAAAAGTAAATCTTCCTAGAAGCCTAAAATAAACTTTTTTACAGGATTTTTACATATAATAAACACAAAACTTAAAAAATATATTATTTTTCATTATTTTACAAGCCCTAGGAGCTTGTGTTGCTCTGACCACTGGGCTCATTGTAGGGCTATAGAGAGCAGAACAAGCTGATGGAAGGCTCCAGACACTTTCTCACACCTTGGCCCTTGACATTGAGATGACTGTGGCTTAAGTTATTCTTACTGCTGCAAGGCACCCTGCAATTTTGCTTCACTGGAAGTCTGTCCATTGGACCCATATCGCCAGCATGTGAGCAGGACCTTCTAAACACATAGCACCCAAGCTCCCAAAGACAACCCTCTGGGGCTGCTGCCTCATCGTGGAGGTAGAGTTTAGATTGTATCCATCCTCCTGATGTCTTACCTGCCAAAGGATATGACCAAAAGACATCACTATGACATTGAAAGATATTAAACTGGAGTCTATGTAATTCTGACACATCTATGGGAGGGACCTCCTTACTTGATGAAACCTTAAGAGAGTCAATAGTACAGGATCTCTCTGAAGAGGAAAAAAATTCTCATGTCTTCCCCCATTTTTCTTTACATTTAACACACACACATACACACGCATTCCACAATAACGATGTATGTTTTAGAGAAATAATTGTCTTATTTTAATACAGCCAAGGGAGCATGTCTAAAATCAAATGCTGAGTCAATTTTAAGCTCACAAGACCAATTACTATGTACTCATTACTGTTCTTCTCAAATATTTATAACTATAATCTTCTAAGAAATATTCCTAATCAAAAAGTAGGGCCAAATTTACAAAGTTCAAAACAGCTGTGTTCGCTGGGAATGGCATCATCATATTGATTATGAGGGAGTCAAGTGTAATGGGGATGTGAAGAAAAATTGGGGCGACTATGAGTACCTTCTCTTGTCTTTTTACATGTGTTTTACCCCAAATTAAATCATTAAAACCTCTGAGTACTGAATTAGGAAATTCTCATGGAGATGACTTGCAGGGGGAGGACCAGGGATAGAGAAGAAAACAATAAACAAGCAACAGTCGACCTTGAAAGACCTGGAGTGCAGCCCAGCCCCAGGGCCAGACAAGCAGCCAGAGAGAGCATGCACTGCATCAGAGTTATTAGATACAGGTCTTTTTTGGCAAGATTACCTCAATTAAAAGGCATTATCATTTGATCTAGTTGTATTGTTATTTAATATTTTTCTTTACAATTGTACTCCATGCCTTCGAACAATTCAAATTGCTATATACATCTCCAGGGTTCTTATTTGTTTTTAGTAACTATTCCTTGTGGAAGTAAGAGGACTAATTAGTTTTATCCATAGTTACTTAATTTTTATTTTGATGAAAGAAAAATAAACACAGAGCACTATTTAACTTTGTAACACACTTTTTGCAAAAAAAAAAAAATGATTTCTTATCTACGACTTGATTTAAAAAATGAGAATGATTAGGGAAGAAAAGGGTTCTGGTGATTTCTAAAGGTGGAATATCATTAGAGAGCTCTTCACTGATGCTGATGAATAACACCTGGTATAGAGGTAGAACATTTATAGTTTGTTATGAATATGCAATCAGGAATATTAGAGGTAAAACACAATAAAAGGAGGAATGCCTGACCCGTGCACCCTGGGAAAGCAGCTTCATTACGCCTGCTTCAATAGTCCCTCCTTTTGAATGAAGTCCAGCTTTAATTAAATCTTCCCGTTCCATCAGATGGAAGTGCAGATGAGATGAGCCTGAACTATCTATTGTTCTTATTCAGCTCCTGCAGGGCGTCTCAGCTTCGAGAGAGAAACAAAAGACCAGCCTTGCACTCACTCTTCAAAGAGGCCGCTAAATTTAATTAATTAGGTTATCCGCATCATTCCAGTCCATCCTATCCATGCCCTCATCTGCGATGACCAAATCCAGAATCCAAACAACTGCATTGAACTCCTGGCCATTCTCTCAGTTGACCACTAGATAGTTCTTAGCAAATGATCCCTGCGGCTTTCCTTCAGCAAATGCAGACGGAATCAGCAGCAGCTCATCTAACATCCGCGCACACAAAATGAACACCGAATTTTTTTTTTAAGGTTCACCTAAAGTTATAAAGTTTAATCTTGAATAATACCCGTGTCCCTCCAGTTCTTGACAAACAAAACTTTTGCATTTCTCTGACTTTCTTCCTATGGCAAAAAAATGGATCTAAAATAATTTATTATAATTCATATACCTCTATGGCTACAAATAATTTAATTCCTCAGGAGAAATTTAAGTATCATCCTAAAGGCAGGCATGGGGAATGCATCCGTTACCACAGATACTCTGGCAGCTGAAGTAGAAGCACAGTTAGAGGCTAGCCTGGGATACCTATCAGGCTGTCTAAAAGGAATTAAATAAATAAACGTCTTTCAGCAACAGAATAATGAATTCCATGGCCCCAAAATGAATCTCTCTTCATATTTGCTGAGAAGCAAGATAATGTGTGTTTTCTGTTGCTTTGAACTTTAAGTGAAGCTGGGAGACAGATGCATCACTAAACACCACACACCAGTGTGCACTTGTACTGGGACTGAGAGAGCAAGGGCCTTGAGGAGAGCATCAGTATCAGTGAGTTGCACATACCCAGAGGAAGGAGGATGCACATGGCCTTGAGGAGTCCGTGAGACAGATGCATCACCAAACACCATGTACCAATGTGCACTTGTACAGGAGCTGAGAGAGTGGGGGCTTTGAGGAGAACTTTAGTATCAATGAGTTGCACATACTCTGGGGAGGGAGGATGCGCATGGCTTGAGGAGGCTGCTTGGGCAACTTAAAGAACAGAAGAAAGCCATATCAGCTATCAGAGGATAGAGCTCCTACCTTGCGGTGGAAGGCAGTTTCGGTAAAGCCTTTGCCTTCTCTGATGTAGGAAGACTATATCTGAAAACTAAGTAGGGGAATGAAATCAAGACGGAGCAGTATGTCCTTTGCTGTTAGAAACAGCTGACAAGAGAGATGTGAGGACGCTATAGAACCTACCAGAATTGGGGGGATTTGTATTTTTTGTTTCTTCAAATATCAAACAATGACACAGTTAGGAAAATGGCGTCTGGACCATGAGATCAAATTTTGGACCACTCAAAATTAAAATGGAGGAGAAGAGGAGGGATGGAAGAGGGTAACCAAAAAAAAAAAATAATAGTTTTATGAAGCTCAGGTTGTCAGTAATGGCATCTCATGCCTGTGTTTCTGTAATTCCAGCATGGGGAGGTGGAGGCAAAAGGGCTACTGCACAGCCAAGGCCATCCTGGCTACAGAGTGAGTTCTAAGCCAGTCTGAGCTCAGTCGTCCAAGGATCCTAGAATATGCCCCATGTCTACGCAGGGCTTTCTTTGGCACCAAGGTTCCCGCTGCAGTGAGGTTTCATATTGCTGCAATTAAAAACCATAAACCACTTCCCAGTTAACAACACCAGTTATTTGCCCGTTCTTTTTCATCAATTCGTTATATTTATTAAGCAACCACTGTACTAATTTTTGGAGTTATCTAGATAGATTAAACTGGAAACATGTAAGCTGATCTGGAGCTAAGCTTTAGTCATATGATCAGAAACCAAACAAGAAATACATTTAAGTCATGGTGAACCGTAAAAAGAGAAAAGAGGTAAGAATATAAAATGAAAATGGTTTGCATTGAACAAATGACCAGAAGCTTTGAGATATGCGACTGATGAACGGCATTTAACCAGAATGCTCCAGGGTTCTAGGGTAACAACCCTTGCACAGATTTTCTTCCGTCACGTAGCCCATGTTAGCCCTCATTTCACTATATAGCTGAGGATGCCTCCTGTCTCCACTCTCAAATGCTAGGATTAAGGCATGACGCAGCATGCTTCGCTTTCTTCTCTTTTCTTCTGATTGGTGTGTAATTTTACTTACTTACAAAGTACAATATGACGCTTCAACTCACATTCACAATGAGCAATAATCATATCAGGGTATTACCATAATCCTTCTTAAACATGTATGGTGTCCGTATAGGGAAACATTCAAAGTCCTCTCTTCTAACATATTTATTAAATTCTATCTACAAACCTCATTTTTAACGCGCAAAGGTGCTATGAAGAACTACAAAACACTTTTTCTTCATGGACTGTCTACTCAAAATCCTCTGTTTTTTGCAAAGCCGGCCTTGGCCCAGTTCCTTGAGATGGGCTTCTAGCATCTTTATAACGTGGAGGACAGGAGGGTATTGATTGGTGGACAGGGACTCAGGACAGTCCCTGGAGATGGGCTCCCCACTTATTTACATTGTGGGAGACTAGGGGTTATTGATTGGCGGACAGTAGCTCGGCTGGAAATCTCTCTTCATGAAACTTTCCTTCTTTATCTCGGTAATTGTCAGGGGAAGATGGCGTGACTTCAGATCTTGAACACGCCATCCATTTAAAAACAAGCCGCACTCCTGCAAGCCACAAAAGAGGTCAAATGGGTAGCGCTGGAATCAGGCTGCCAACTTTCTCCGCGACATGAATATTTAGGCCATTATTTTTAATTGCATCTCGAGATACAAAGGGGGTCAGCATGCCACGCTTTCAAAGTGATGCTTAACACTTAAAAGGATGTACTGAGTGGACCACAGACAATTTATCAGGTCCAAGCTTGAAGCAAAGTACGGCCCTTTATAAACATGTATTTTCAGCAGCAGCAAATGATGTGGCATTAGTAAAATATGGCCAATCTCCAAATCCAGTGGTTGCTATGAGCATGAAACATAGACTCTACTGTAAATTATTTTCAAATTGTTTATTAGAGTGCATGAAGGTATGCTTCAGGATAAAAATTTGTAAAACTGTGTAACAAACATGGTTTTGTTGCTTTTTATTACATATGTCTCTATAAGGTAAAAAATAAACCTTTGAAACAATTTGTTCTACATACTGAAAGTCTTGCACATATTTGAAAATCAATATTCAGCACTCATTACTGAAAGTGCTGCATTTATAAAGCAATGTTTTAAAGGTCACACAGATGGGGCTGGAGAGACGGCTCAGGGGTTACGAGGGCTTCCTGCTCTTCCAGAGGACAGGGTTCCATTCCCCTGTCAGCAGCTCACAGCCACCTGTAACTCCTGGTTCAGGGCCCCTGTTGTCCTCTTCTGGCATCCACAAGCGCCGCATTCAGGCACACACATAGACAGACATACACATGAGTGAACATTTCTAAAAATAAAGCTTTTAAGAAGGTAGGATAGATTCAAAAGCACAGAAATCAATAAGTAAGCATAAACATACAGAAGGACAACTATAGTGAGCTTTTATCTTTTAGTGTGTGTGTGTGTGTGTGTGTGTGTGTGTGTGTACACGCATGTGAGTTCCCAAGAAGGCCAGAAGAGAGCATCAGATCTATTTCAGTTGTGAGACTCCAATGTGAGTTTCGGGAACTTATCTTCAGAATTATCTCTCCAGGCCCAGGTGAATATTAATGTTAGACAAAAATGGATTTGCAGATGAGTGGGGCATAAAATAAAACATTCAGTATCTGGAAAATAATTTATTTAGCATTTAAATACACAGGATAAATCTCATGAATGGTTTTATAAAGCCAGACATGGTTACGCCAAACTATTACCCAGAATTCCTTTATTGTAGTTTCCTGGTTTATTTGTAGTTAAGTCTGGACACCAAGAAGGCAGAGACAAAGAAAGCAGCAGTGCCCTATTGCTGCCTGAAGCCAGAGGACACCGTGAGTCAGGCCCATACGGTCCTTGCTCTGCAATTACTGGCCAGCCTTACAGGCAAGGGCAGTGGCAGAGATGGCCCCCAAATCCCATTGGACGGCCCCCTCCACCTTCCTCCCTGAAACTCTGTGGAGGGGTGACTGCCTCATCTCCTTTAGACAACCCTTACCTACAAGGCTAGAGGCTTGGAGATGTAGCAAAACCAGTGCTGCCCCACTGAGAACTGAAGGCATCTGTGAGAGATGGTTCCTCACAGTGAGAACTTTCACCTGATCCTTCCTCCTGACCTCCCCTCCCTCCTTTGCCTTTCTCCTGCCTGCCTTCCCTCCCTCCCCTCTCCCACTCTCCCTTTTCTTTTCTCTTGTCTTCCTTCCCTCTCTCCTACCTCCCCTCCGTAGCTCCCCTGTGCCTTTGGACTCAGATCAGATGTAGACTAATTTATCAATCTCCATAATGACACAGGTAAGATTCCTAAATGAACCCCTTACTCTGTAACAGTTTTAGCCACATTGCTTCTCTGATTACAGCAACTGATATACAACCTTATATGAGAACCAAAGCTGTAGAACTTCTATAGGGTTACACAGAGGCTATCATAATTTCAAGAGAGAAAACTTTTTAGAGGACACAAAGCCATAGAAGAATTATAGCTAAATTTAGTGACCTCATCACTTTTGAGCTTTATGAGTCAAAAGACATTTAAAGATGAAGCCTGACTCAGACCTGGAAGGCATATTTACAACAAAATGTAACAGGAAACAAAATATTGCCAGAATATTACAAAATAACACATTAATATTAAAAGTGAGGGATAAAATAGAATATTTGCCAAGAATTTTTCTCAGATGGCTTACCTCAGTAATCACTAAAGAGGATCAACCTGACGTCCAATAAAACAACCCAGGTACCTTTTGAGCTGGCAAAGCTAAGCACATAAAACTACCAACATAAGGAGAAAGTGAATACTTAGAGGATACTGTCCTTCATCTATAAATAGCACCATATAAAATAATATTTATATCTAGTGAGTGTTTAAGGAGCTATACACAGACTAAAATGCTTATGTATAAAAATTATAAATTTTAAAATCAGGATGGAAACTTTCTTTTTGGTATAGAAAGTAAGGTGGAGAGAACACAGATGTACAGATGAGCCATGGAGGACCACACAGGGAACTTTAATGTCATCCAGAATTCCTCCCATTAGACTAATCTCAGTGGAGGCTGAGGGAGAAACTCCTAGTTGAGGACCCTCGATGATGCCCAAACACATAACGAAGATGCTGCCTCCATGAAGGTGTTAGCACTACCACAGCAGAGTCCTGGCCCTGTGACAGCCACTCTAGACATGCAGTACCTCAGTGTAGGTGCAAGGCATCATGGGCTTTTAGAGCTCTGAGGTCAAGAGGTCAAGTCATCACCCCAGCAGCTGACTCCTGAATCTCTGTATTGTTTCCCTCACAGCTCAGTTCTGACCTGTGATTTTGAATGAGAGAATGAGAATACCTCCCATAGGCCCATATGTTTGAATACTATGTACTCGGTTGGTGGAACTGCTTGGGAAGGATTAGGAGGTATGGCCTTGTTGGATGTGGTCACTGGGGGAGGGGGCTCATGTCATTCCCAGTGTGTTCTCCACCTTCTGCTTGCAGTTGAGATGTGAGCTCTTAGCCTGTCCTGTTGCTATCATGTTGCTACCTTCTCTCTGCTATCATGAACTCTAAACCTTCCGGGTTTACAAATCCATCTAAACTCTTGCCTTGGTTATTGTATTTTATCACAGCAATAGAAAAGTAACTAAGTCAGGATCCAGTCATCAGGTGCACTTAGTGGGTCCTGTGCCAAAATCAAAGTCTACAAGATGTAGCTGTGCTTTTTTTCTGAGAAAACAGGCTTAGGGATGACATGTACTGATTGTCCTTCAGTGTTTCACCCTGACTTCTGATTCTCTTTTAAGTTCTTAAAGTCATGGCTATTTATTTTTCTGTTTAGTGCTGCTACATGGCCAATGGCTGAACCCTCCTTTGCTATCATTTCCAATAAACAATTTGTAGTATTTGCAGAGTACCAAAATTATGAATTCTATTCGTGGCTCTGTAGTACAGCAACCTTTCTCTAGATTTCATCTAGCAACTTTTATCTAAAACTCAGGTAAAACAACATTTTCAAATAGCCATCAGTGCAGATTGCATTTTACTATCCACTAAATTTAAAATCCATCCCCCAATATCTGGATTGAGGACTCAGTGGTTAAGAGAATTTATTGCTCTTGTAGAAAACCATGGTTTAGTTCTCAGTACCCATCCACATGGCTTTAAAGCACCTATAATTACAGTTCTAGAGAATCCGATGCCTTCTAACTGTCATCCACATGTTTGTGATGCACATAAATTCACACAGGCACACATGCATACACATGATAAATAGATGATAGAGAGAAGGAGAGAGAGAAAGAGATATAGAGAGATGCTAGACAGATAGACAGATAGATGATAGATGATAGATAGATAGATAGATAGATAGATAGACAGATGATAGATAGACAGATGATAGATAGATAGATAGATAGATAGATAGATAGATAGATAGATGATAGATATGAATAAATACATATATACATACATACATACACCAAATAAATCTTTTCTAAAATACATTTGGATTAGCTGAAAACAACTTCCCTTCTTTTTACCTTGTAAGTCTGTCAGCTCACACTTGGGCAGAATGCTTTCTCAGCCATGGATCTTTAGTGTGTGAATGAGAACAAGACAGAGCCTGGTGTTCCTGAAAATCAGAGATTCTGTATGGGTTGTTTCTTTGGATCCTCACTGTTTGGAATAACTTTGCATCCCAGAATCAAGAGAGTGAATATTGTGGTATTTTCTGAGGTATGCAAGTCATCAAAGGTAAATCAATATCCTATCTGACTTATTTTGTAATATACTAGAAAATAATTACACAAATCTTGCAGGACATGATGGAAAAATAGCAGAGTTTTGAAGTGACTGTATAAGCCCAGCAGAATGGAAAACAAGCCTCATCTCCTGTCTTTTACTCAACGTGCTAGCAAAGTGCACTGTGGTTTTAAAGGCTATATGCTTAGGGGCAGAACACACAATTGATATGAAAGGCCTAAGCCAGCAGATACAATCAACCACAGCAACAACAACAAAAATGTTTAGAAGTAGACCCCGAATTCTATGGCTATTAATAAAATCTGAATATTGACATGTGCTAATTATTAGGAGGTAGCTGGGAGATTCCAGGAGAAGTGGGGTAGGCTGAGAAGTTGGATCCCAGAGAAGGGGCTGCTGCCTGCTTGCTGCTTCCCATTCCAGCTGATGAAGTACAGCCTCAGGTGATCTCACAAAATGAATTGCAGGCATCTAAACAGAGGCTGGACGTGAGGAATCAGCCTCGCCTCCCTGCCTTTCCCATTGAACTCAACACTAGTGTATTCTGCAGAGGGGAAACAACCACGCTGCCTGGGAGCCATTTGCTCCTGAAGAATTCTGTTATAATAGGCTTCCTCATATTTAGGCAACAGTCACCACTATGGTCAGCGCTAAGAAACAAGCCAGCCCCTTGTCGTCCTGGCTGTGTGGTCCCTTTCTAATGGCCAGCTGGCGTGTAGCTTGGGATGTGATACCCTGTAGAGGTATATTATTTGTATCTTGATAAATAAATCTTGCCTGAAGGCCAGAGGCAAAGCTAAAGCCACTAGAGGTCAGGCAATGGTGAAGCACACCTTTAATCCCAGGATTTGGGAGACAGGCAGATGGATCTCTGTGAGTTCAAGACCACCATGAGCAACACAACATCCATGCAAAAACAAACCCAGGTGATGGTGGCTCACACTTTAAATGCCAGCCCTAGAGGGAATATAAAATGGGAGGAGAGAGGGCCTTAGGCTGTTTAGTTTGTGGTCACCCAGACTGGGTAGAGGTAAGACTTCTCTAGTAGCTTGGCTGCTTTGATTTTCTGGTTTTGGGGTTGAACCCCATTTTCTGCCTCTGGATTTGTATTATTCATTCTACATCCCACCTCATGTAACAGATGTTGCTTTCTTCCTTCTACACATTCTATGGAGGCATCAAGAGTCCTCAGCCGTCCACTGAGGCACTGGGTAAGACAGTCTCTAGTGTGACTGTTGTGGCGTCTGATAAAAGGCTAGAAAGATTGACGGAGTTTAGACCCTGAGAACATGCCCATCAATAGGGCTGTCTTTGGTCAGGTGAGTTCTCGGCAAAATGTCTAGAAAAGAAAGAAACAGAATAACTCAAGGGGCAGTGGAGAGGGCTGAAGACAAGGAGGTTTCCTCCAGAGCTGAGCACACTGCGAGACTAAGCAGCCACAGGCAAACAGATCCCAGAGCCTCAGAAGAAGCTCCGGAGTTGTCAGCGGTGAGAATTAAACCTATTTTCTTTTGTCAAAAGTGAAAATATGTTTATGATAAAGTATTTCAGCAGGAGAGACAGAAAGAAGTTATAATCTCACACGATTTTGACAGGAAAATTGCTTTGTGGTAGCTTTTGGCATAGAACAAAAAGGTGGTTTTATTTTGCTTGTTTTTGTTTTTTAACTGAATTCGGCTTGTAGTGCCCAGAAAATGTGACACCTCAACCAACATTTGTAGAGTTAAAATGTTAAACGAAATGGTTCTAGCATATACAACTCTAACACTAAGGGTGTCCAGGCACAAGAACCCACAACTGTAGGGAAGAATGTTCCAGAGGTTGGCAAGGGAGCATCAGGGGGAAGGATGGATAGCTTGCAGTCTACCAGCCAAGGAATCTCCCTCTGAAAAGCTGGGGTGCGGGGTATAGGAACTTTGAAGAAGGGAGTGTTGTGCTGATAACATATAAAAGGTCACTGTGGTCTTCATTTAGCCCTTTTCTGTCCTTTGTCTTTGAGGTCTGGTCACCTCTAAACTCCTCCTTTAATAACCCGTCCCAGACACAAGAACTTGGAAGCCCTGGAGCTGATGAGTTCCTGCTCCTGTCAGCCTGTGCTTTATCCCAAGAGCCTTTTTAAAAACGTGAAATAAAGGTCTAAGGGTCTGGAGAGACAGACAGATAGGCTGCTGGGAGCAGGTGCTGCTCTTGCATATCTGCATTCACTTCCCAACACCGGACTTGGACAGTACCCCCACTGCCTCTAGCTCTGGCTCCAGGGGATCTGATGCCCTCTTCCTACCTCTGTCCACACTGCACTCATGTGCACATATACACAGACGTGCATAACGAAAAATAAAAATAAATCTGCTAAAAAACAAAAGGAAAAAGATAACAGGAAAGGAGGAGATGTAGGGAGGGGGAGAAGCAAGCAAAATAAAAAGAAAAACACAGAAAAAATATTATTTTGCAGAATGTCAAGTTAAAATATCATTTTTTAAAATCAGACACTTTCTAAGATTCCATCCCATTGTGCCGCCATGAACTAGAGCAGGGAAAGATCCTTGCAAAGGCTGAAAGCAGCTCAGCTTTAAAGAAAGCAGCTAGGGATGTGAGTGAAGGACAGGAAGACCACCCTTCTCTTCCTCATTATAAACAAGGAATCGTCCTGTTTTCCACCTAATTCTGCATATCTCCCGGGGCTTCTTTGCTAATGCTTCTCTTATTTAAAAACACTGTAGAGAACCCACTGGACTTTAACCCTCTAGCTAGGGCTACTTCTTCTGCCCAAGGCTTTTCAACCACCAGTTAGTTAGCTTTTCTTTTCATTCAGGAGAGACACTTCTGAACTTTTTTGGTTGATTTTTATCAGGCTGTTCTCCTGTGTCTTTAGGGTCATTTGTTTGAGGTTTACTTACAATGTACTCATGATAGCATCTCTATATTTTGGTTAATAGATTCAGATGTCTCGTGTGTATTTGAAAACAAAGCCTTAATTTGAAAATGAAGACAGAAAATGTTAATAAATTCTGCTTTGGTGAGGTTTGAAAACCAGCTAAAACATCATTTGCAAGAAAGGCGAAGCTACTCAAAGGCTACACGATGGAAATTACAAGTGGCCTTTTCCTCCGTTTTCCACATTCGAACAACAAGCAGGTGCAGGCCCTTCCTCAGCGCAGCCTGCTCACCTCCCTAAGGTGCACCTGACAGAACAGGAAGCAACAGCATGGGATTGTTTCCTGAAACTCCAGGAAGATGAAAACAAAAGGTAGAGTGGGATTTCTGTGAAGTAACCGAGTTTCTGTGTGTTTTGGGGAAAGGATGGGTGCAGAAGAACATGGGCAAGGCCCCAGGTTCCCTCCCTAAGTTCCTCAGAAGCACAGTAGGTCCTCTGCAGGGCATGGAAAGGGACCAAGGAGAAGAAACTGGGTCTTTTCCCAAATAGCAACACAGCTGAGTGAGCCAGCAGGAGCCCTATTACTGGCAGGTTCTCAGCCAGGCTGAAGGGATCATAATCCCAAGGGAGTCATGCCTGGTACCAGTATCCCCTGACTGCTTACTGCTTGGCTGCCCACACCTAGAATCTCAGACATGGTTGCATTGCAGCCCTAAGGCAGGAACATCTCAGTCACAGCCACAAGGTGCATACATGGTAAAGCCTCCTGGGGAAGCTTGTCTCCTGCACTTATCTGTCTCTTACACAACTGTTCCCCTGAAGCCCCCCCCCCCCAAGCAGTTGCCTCAGACAGTGTCAAGAACAAAGTGGGTGGCTGTGGTGTGCCACATTATCCCTGGCCATTGTTGATCATGGTGTTCATTTCTTCAGGTTGGTCTGAGGTGTTAAGAGCAGACCTCCTTCATGGGCCACTAGGACATGCAACTGCATGGCAAATATCCTCATGTATGATGGTTTCTGATACGCAGATGTGTTCCTACATACTGTGAATGAGCACGAACCAGCAAAGACCTTCTTTTTGTCCTACTCACTATAGACTTAGTGATAACCATACTCTTAGGGTATCCCTTTAGTGGGTAGTATCTCTGAGATACAATTTCCTAATTCCACAAAGCACAAAGCACACAGTGCCAGATCTCTCCCCTTCTGCTTTACCCTTTATCTTTTTCCCTACGTCTCCTTCATCCTCTTCATGCCCAGCCTTACAACATTCTCCATCTTCTATTCTTGGCCATCTACAGTATTAACTCTTCATCTGCCACCACCTTTGGTGTTTCTCCCATGCCAATAAAATTCCACACAACACAGCAACCTGCTCCAGGAAGCTGCTCCCAAGTGCAGATCTATCTCATGTTCCTTGGTCTTGTTTCTTGCATCCCTCAATGATGTCATTGTCTATCTAATAGTAGAGTAGTGTTGGGTCCTCCACTTCTCTCATTCCTCACTCTTGCTTCCCGAATGACCTACTGCAGCTCTCTGTTCGTTGTCTACTGTTCTAGCATCCATCCATCTAGCATAGTTCAGATTCTCTGAGTCTCTCCAATGGCCCAGTGCTGTTCCATGACCTGGCTCCATACTTAGCTCTAACTGTGGCTTCAACTACCTCTTGTTTGAGCAAATCTGTTGAGTCCACCCCTCTAAATACAGCTTCTCCCAAAGATGCTGTATTGACAAGCATCTGCTCCTCCCTAGGTCTACAAGCCAGCCCCTCCCCCAAGCCTATCAGCTACCTCCATAATGAGCCCTAAATGTAGATAAATTTATAGACTTTATTGTGAGCTTCTGAGACACAGGCAAACTGGGGAATGTGGAGAGACATCTATGTAGGTTTGTGAGCACCTGTTGCAGTAAACAAGAAGCTTCCCTGAGCAGTTGGAGGACTCTAGCAGGTGCTTCCAGGCCTCAGGTCTCCCAGATGGCCCCAGGGAGGGAACTATTCCGTCCAGACACACAGAAACACACAACAATACAACAACACAAAAGTACAGGTACTTCATTAAAGTCACAGAACATCAAGAGAAAGTTGATTCCAATGTTTCTTCACAGTTATGGCTGATCTGTGATGGGTGACTCTCTCTCCTGTCTGGAGGTGACTTCTTTATGTCAGAGGACTTTCTGGCCTCCCCATCACTCTTCAGGACCTTTAAACATATGCAGCCTCACTGAAATTCAGGAATAAGATTAAGAGAGGCCCATGGAGGGACAGGAATCTTTCCAAGCCTGTACTTGAAGTGATGGACACTTTTGCACAAGTCCTTTAAGGGACTAAAGGACCACAGAGGTGTCATCAAATCTAGAAGACAACAAAAATTAAATCTACTCCACACAGTAGAAACAGATGAAACACTGGCCAGTTCATTCTCTGAGGTCACATTTACCTTGGTATCCAAACAACATGAAGACCCAACAAAAAAAAAAAAAGAAAATGACAGACCAATTTCTCTTATGAACACAGATACAAAATTACTCAGTAAAATATTTGCCAACTGAGTTATGGTCTTCTAGAGTTGTAGCTGACTGCTCAGCCTCACTGGAGACTAAAGGACAGTCTTTGAATGGAGAGCATGGTATGTCATTTGTGTGGTTTCCTGTGCCCTTATAGTCATATCTAGAATGTTATGACCTATCTGAATGTCTAACAGAGGTCCCCTCTGTTTTCTTCTAGCTATTTCACCTACTCAAAACTCACATTTAGAATTAAGAACCGACTGAAGGGTAGTGGTGGCACATGGCTTTAATGCCAATGCTCCAGAGGCAGAGGCAAGTGGATCTATGTGACTTCTAGGCCAGCCTGGTCTACAGAGCAAGTTCCAGGATAGCCAAGGCTACATAGAGAAACCCTGTCTTGAAAAGCAAATCAAATGAAAGGAAGGGAAGAAGGAAGACAGAGGGAGAGAGAGGGGGGGAGGAAGGAAGAAAAGAAAGAAAGAAAGAAAGAAAGAAAGAAAGAAAGAAAGAAAGAAAGAAAGAAAATTAGTATTTACTTTGAGCTGAGTTGTGTTCATACTAAACTCGGGATCCAATTTTAATCTTTCATATACATATCATTTTCCCAGGATCCCTATTGGACAGTCTACCTTAGCACCTGTGGTTGCTTTAGCACCTTTATGGGGATCACATGGCTAGAGTGGCATGGAGGTGCCTCTGGGATCTGGGGTTTTCTTTATGAACTATGTGTCTGGTGTTTTGTCATTGACATTATGTTTTGGTAACTGGGCTCTGAAGTATGCCCCCAAATAAAGTATTGTGACACAAGAAGAAGAAGAAGAAGAAGAGGAGGAGGAGGAGGAGGAGGAGGAGGAGGAGGAGGAGGAGGAGGAGGAGAGGGTTACAACAGATACCAATGAAGTACAGAAATTCATAAGGATACTTTAAAAAGTTGTGTTCTGTGAAATTAGAAAATCCAACAGAAATGGAGGAATTTTTAGATGCATACAATGTGCCAAAATTAAACCAAGATGCCATAAATAATTTGAACAGTTCCATAGTCAGCTGTGAGACAAAGGCACTAATAAAAGATCCCCTGACTAGGTAAGGAAAATAAAAGATCCCCTGACTAGGTAAGGAAAAAGGCCCAGGATGAGACAGACTCTGGGTTCTACAAGAACCTCAAAGGATTAACAGATATCTCTCACATTATTCCATTGGGGAGAAGAAAAGTCAGCTGGGTCATGGTGGCACACACCTTTAATCGATGGGAGACAGAGGCAGGCAGATCTTTATGAGTTCAAGGTCACCCTAGTCTACAGAGCTGGGACAGCCAAGGCTATACAAACAAACCCTGTCTTGAAAAAGCTAATTAATAAATAAATAAATAAATAAATAATAAAAGGAAGAAAGATCCCCAAACTTGTTTTATGATGCCAGTAAATTTTTTAAAAAAATGTAATTTAAAAAAAGAATCCACTAATTATTGTGGTCATATAACATTATTTAAACCAGCATGTAGGGAAGATAAGAAATAGGTGGTTAATCATTCTTTGCCAGAAATTATGATTTCTCATTCATGATTCCCAAAATTACTATCTATTACAAATCTGAGACAGTGTCAGTAAGGTATTTTTTGATTGTAAGCAAAATTCCAATATCTGTAACCTTAATCTATAAAAAGTTGTGTGTCCTGCGGTCAAATGAAGATGCTGTCATACAAAATAATTTTGCTACCCTTTTAGGTCTGAAATAGTCAATGAGGTTTTAGTTCAGAATTTTCTAGAAGCAGAACACATTAGTACCCAAAATGTTCACTCCTTCTCTTCTGTCTCCTTCCTCTTTGACAAATATAGATCTTGTTAATTTATTTCTTGTTCTATTTCCATCTTGTCTGCTTCAATCTTAAACAGAACATAACTTGCAGGTTTTTTAATGGTGTTTTAGCTAAATGCAAATAATTGGAAAACATCCTTTTCTCTTATTCTGCTGTCATTTTCTTCAAAACAGCAGATGGACTAAAACCAGCTACCAAGAAAGTGCTTCTTTATCTGCTCACTTTTCAAAATCCCCCAGTGTAAATGTCAGGGCTGGGAAAAGATGGGAAATCACACTTATAGCTGGCTTTAATGCAAGGGCAGACAGACACATTCACGTGTGCTACACACACGTGTATACACACACACACACACACACACACACTCCTGCATTGTTTCCCCAGCAGGAGTCTCTGCAGAGTCGCTCTTTTCCTTCCCAGGGTTTTCTGGGGGCTGAGGGGCAATGGCTTAGGGGGCATCAGAAGGAATACTGCAGAAACAAAACCATCTCCACCTCAGAGCTGCCTCAGTTCCGGCTTTTGTTGGTCCTCTTCTTTTGGTTTGAGTAACAAGTGTGATTTAAACCCAGGAACTACTGTGTGCTGCATCAGCCACAAGCCAAGCCTCGCACCTCCTTCCCTACGTCTGGAATGGGAAATAGCCCCATCAGACAGTGCAGTACCAAACATTAGAGGGGCTTCAGTGCCTCCACCTGTCAGCCCCAGTCATCAGTACTAGAAACCAAAGCTGTCTCTGACACTGGGTTCTTGGTTTTGCAGCTCCTGGCCCTGGCCCTTGTGCACCTTTGCAGTTCTCGGACCGGTCACTCCGTCTCACCTTTCACCTCTCTTCCCAGCACTCGGAAGATTGCATGAGGGTTCTGGCCGTACAGGGAAACCATGCTGGAGAATCAAGGATCTTGGGATTGGCTGTCACGCTTACAGACATTAGCTGAGTCAAGCGGTCTGACTGATAGATTGGCAGCTTGCAAAACTCTGTTAGCTGACAGAGTTTTGGAGAGTGCCTCTTTCGGAAAGTGTGCGTTTAAATATTAACATTTAAGGAGCATATATTCCCAGAGATAAGTGTATGCCTTGAATCGTCTATTCCTGGGCCATCTTTCCCATGCCTGTTCTACATTCAGTTTTAAGTTCTGCCCTTGAAGGACTGAGATTCAGGCTCAAGGTCATTGAAGAGACCGTGATTTTATTGGTGTACTCATTGGCTATGCAGCACAAATGTAACTTAAGGCATTAATATGTACGTACTAAATAAGGCCACGCAGACTTCGGGAAAAGTTATTTATTCACCAGTTATAGAAATAAACAATAAAGTGTGTGTCTGGAAACAGTGTGAGCTCGGCTTACTCAGCGCGAACTGGGAAGGAGAGCCAAGCAGGCTTGTTACTCTGCGAGGAGGGTCATTTCCCTGACAACAGCTTTTCATAATTTTATAATTTAGAGAGCAAATAATTTTCCCTCTCCTTTATGTCATTGCTTCCCTGGATTGCACGCCCTGCTCACTGCAGTTTCCTCAGGAGGTATCGGTTCCCTCCTTTCCACACAGAGGTCACTGGGGGCAGAGCGGGTTGAATCTGAGATTACTACTCTCTTGTGTCCTCAAGGACACTGGTGATATTTTAGCTTAATCCAGGGACACAGTTTGAGCCACAGACAACTATTTCAATTTTTGCTGTGGTTTTTTAGGCTTACTACAACTCGCTCCTATATCCTCTCCTGGTGAACCACACTAAACCACCTAGAGACTCACTCAGGAAGGCAAAGTCATGGCTCTTACGCCTTTGCCTAATAATCATGAAAGCTACAAGGGACCATTGGCAAGATGTCCCTGAAAACTCCAGAATCATCACTACCCAGCAGCCACGTTCTGGAAAGGGGTAAACCGCTAAGACCTACCTTCTCACACATTTTGAGGGCAGTGTTCCTTAACATCCTAGGAATCACCTCTGCGATTACCTGGGTCTCAACCCTTGCCTGAAACGGCGTGATTCTGGCATCCTGACCACGTGAGAGGCCTCTGTGACCCTTGGTTTCCGGGTGTCTGATGTAACTTTCAGGGTTTGGTCATTACGAAAGCAGCAAAGGAAAAGCTGCCATGTAAAACAGAACTGTGTGCTGTGCCTATGAAACCTATTTGTTTTCCAGAAGCATCTGAATTTGTGTTTGTATGAGCCTGCAATCCTTGGGGCTGTGGTGATGACCGTGTGGACAGGTCAACGATCACAGCTGGACGAAGGCGGGCTCTTGTGGTGGGGAGAAGACAATATAAGCATGTGCAGGGTGTGTAGAGAATTCTGTGCATTGTCCTGAGTGAAACCAACTTCAGAGGGCCACTCTGTGTTCAGTACCGAGCCTGGAATTGGAGTCTTGACTGTCTACTGATTGTCTTTGGACAAAGCACATCTACAGTCACAACATTCAGTTCCCCAGGACATAGGACTGGGCATGTTCCTCAGTGACAGGGTCCTGAAAACCAAAAGCCCTCCTGATAGGTACTTTTGTGAATAAGAGTAACTTCGTGTTAATGTGTTACTTACAGTACATGATGGACAGGATCCTGGAACGTCCCCAAATGTATTTTGATTAGCTTTTTTTTTTTTTTTCTGAGACAGGGTTTCTCTGTGTAGCCCTGGCTGTCCTTGAACTTTCTCTGTAGACCAGGCTGGCCTCAAGTTCAAAGAGATCCACCTGCCTCTGCCTCCCAAGTGCTGGGATTAAAGGCGTGCGCCATCACTGCTGGGCTTGATTAGTTCTCAATGCTTCTTTGGGTTGTTTTATAACTATGAACTAGCATGCACTCATCAAGGTCGAGATTTAGAGCAATAATTACCACCTATTAAGCGAATATTTGTTAGCATCTATTATGTGGCTCTATCCTTGCTTAATTTTTTAAAACACTTATTCCTGCATCTTTCTGTGTCTGTCTGTGTGTGTGTGTGTGTGTGTGTGTGTGTGTGTGTGTGCACCGCATTGCAGGTGCCCGTGGAGGCGAGGAGAGGGCATCAGATCCTCTGGAACTGGAGTTGTAGGACAGTGTGTACCACCACATGTATGACTGGAGCGAAACCTGGGTCCTCTGCAAAAGCAAACGCTCTTTACCACTCAGCATTTTCTCCAGTGTTTTCGTTTTCTCTGTTAGACGGGGCACCCCGTGCAGAAAGGGGAGGGAGATGTGTGACACACTGCTGCCCATCCTGGGCACCCCGTGCAGAAGGGGGAGGGGGGATTTGCTTCATTCTTCTCCCTGCTGATGCAGCCACAGAGTGAACAGGATGAAGAAATCACCTGTTCTCATTCCACCTCGTGATGCTGAGAAATTACTGTTTGTTACCTGGAAATGTGTGTTGGTCTCAAAGAAGTCAAATCTTCAGAAATCATATAGACCCAGCTTCTCAGCCCAGAGCCAGGCAGGGGGATGGGAGAAGGGCATTGAGAACAGCGGTGGCCCCGCTGGTCACGTGACAATCCCCCAGGCAAGAGCTGTTGGAGGCCCGGTCTCTGTTCTCTTCCTGCTCAGTTGCTGATCTCTACTTCAAGTTCAGCCTGAGTTCTGCAGAAATGTCTATGTCGTCTTCATTTTCTGTCACGCTAATAATAACCAAAGACGTTGTGGGTCTTCCTCTCTTAGAGACAGACAAGTTGTTAAGTGTCTATTAAATTTAGACTAAAAATGTTGTGATTCCATGTAATCAAATTTTAAGACGTTGACATAATTTTTACAATGAGATTTGCATTTCAAATTTCAAACCAGTATTCTTAAAGTCTTATTAAATGCATAGAAATACATTTAGAATTTATAGGAAATTTTTAAAAAACATTTTAAAAAACAAGAATTGACGAACTTTGATCTCAAGGTGTTTACAGTCTAGAAAAAAAAGATAAGCCAGGCTTACCTTGAACATCAGCCTGGGTCAAGTTATGGCCCAGAGAGAAGGACAAATACTGGGGGTGGGGAACGCCCAGTGAAGAGTACCAGGAAATGCAGCTTTGGAAGGAGCTCTGGAAAACGACAGCTAGGAGGGAAAGATGCCAAGACAAGCAAGGACCCAGCTTCAAGGGGCACCTTTGGGAGCAGCAAGCTGGTATTCAGCACATGGGGTTTGCCAGGCTGTTTGTGTTTTAACGGATAAAGCTGCCTGGAGATCAGAATGCAGAGTTAAGCTACTAGTTAGCCATAGAGGCCAGGCAGTGGTGGCACACACCTTTAATCCCAGCACTCTGGGATTAAAGACAGAGAAGCCGGCTGTGAGTTCAAGGCCGTGCAGGGCTACAGTGAAATTGATCCAGTCTAAAAGAGAAACAGAGGTGGACAGTAGTGGCTCACACCTTTAATCCCAGTACTTGGGAGTCAAATGCATTTAATCCCAGCACTGGGGAGGTGGAGACAGGAAGGAATATGGTTGGGTGGAGCGAGAAATATAAGGCAGGAGGAGACAGGAGCTCAGATTCAGTCTGAGGTTTTGTGGAGACAGCATGCAGTCTGAGAATTGTAGCGACAGGATCACCCACTTGGTCTGAACGTTGGTAGAGGAAAGAACTCTCTAGTGACTGACTGCTCTGCTACTCTGATATCCCAGCTTTCACCCCCTAATATCTGACTTCAGATTTTTATTATCAAGATCAATTAGAATTCGAGCTACACCCGGCTACATGAGCCAGGGCAAGAACTGAAGGCTACCATGGACTGTGCCCGGCTGCAGTCACCTCGCTGTTGCTGTGATGCAGTGGGTTATATATCAGCCAGAGACAACATATAAGGCTTTTATCTGCTCCACGGAATTGCAGTTGGCATCAGAAAGACATTTATGGTTGCACGTGGAACATTCACTGTGCACTTCACCAAAAAAAAAAAAAAAAAAAGAAAAGAAAAGAAAAGAAAAGAAAAGAAAAGAAAAGAAAAGAAAAGAAAACTGGCTTGCCTGTAAAGACACACATGTATTTGTTTTGTTCTCACACTCAGACACAGTGGGTTTTGATGATCTGCACAAGGTAGAAAAGCCAGACACGTAAACTATGAATGCCAGCTGTTGGCGACCTGGGAAGCCACATTTTTTAAGTGGCACTGTTTTGTAGAAGGCATTCTAACTCCCAATGTGATCAAATGTTTGGGGTGCCTGCCGTTCACATGAACCTGCTGCACTTACAATAAACATTGGGGATCTAGAAGACTCCTCTGAGGGAAATGTCTCCTCAATCAGGCACAACCCTTAAGGCTATGTGGACGGCACCCAGCCCCTATGTGGTCGCAGTCCGTATGCCCTGCCTTCTCAGAATCCTCTCCAGCAGGTTTCAGTATCTGCTGGGTCCCAGCTGAGGATATTAGGGGTGGGATGAGAATGAACTAGGAAATCTCTTCCCTATCTCCTTCTAGGAGTATTGGTCTGCACCAAGATTCACCCAGACATGCTGGTTGTAGTTTTGGTTTCCTAAAAGCAGGGAAATTCAGAGTCTGGACTCCCCTCGATCTGGTGTGAGCCTGACATGCAATCCACCAAGTTTTAGAAACCTTCCCTGAGGCTCCTTGGCTCTTCCATTACACGGTAGAACATTCTCTGGACGCGACTTCCTGTACAGTGCACTCCTGTAATTATGCTCTGTGCAGAGTTTCTCTTTGGGGTCCAACCTTTATAATATAAAAGGAATTTTTACATCCTACTTAATCCTTACAAGCTCCCTGCAAGATGGTAATCATTACTTCTGTTTTATAGATAAAAAAAAAAGCCAAATGTCAGCGAATTTAAGGTCTTTGCTCAAAGTCAGAGTACTAATAAGAATCGAGCTGTGGTTCAAATTCAGTTCCAAAGTCACCCTTTAGAAGGCTCTGCCTTGGGGGAAACTTTGAGGCCAGGGAATCACAGGGTGCAAGTGAGGTAATGCTCACTCAGTGGCCTCCTGTCCTACACCTGAGCATCACTTATAAAAGCAAAACCCAGCAAGAAACGCAGACCCAGGAGCAGATGAGAACCAGATGGGTCGGCAAGTGGCTTTCTGTTCACCTTTTCACCTAAAAGTATCCACATTGTCCTCTTTCTGTCTTTAACATGAGCTGACGAAGGGACAACCTGTCCCTTTAATGCCAATCATTAACTCCACATATTCACACATGTAATTGATTTCTGTTTTTTTAAGTGTTACATTAATGAGTGTTCCGATTATGTTACTAAATTGTAAATGGCACCTTTTAATAAGACAGTAAGAGAAGCTTTGAAGCCCCTTCAGGGAACACTGTAGTGATTTATGCCACACACCTGTGGGTCCTCAGGACGGCTGCTAACTAGGAAGCCATTGCTTATTGCTCAGATCAGTCAGAGCCCTTCTTCTGCTATTAATCAGTTTTGGAAGCATTCATCCAGATAAATGTACTGTGTAGACTTTGCCATGAGCTCATCATAAGGGTGTGTGTGTGTGTGTGTGTGTGTGTGTGTGTGTGTGTGTACTCAACCCCAGCACTCTGAGGCAGAGAGATTGGAAGGAACAAGGGTCCTTAAAATGTCAACAAGTCGGGCGGTGGTGGCGCACGCCTTTAATCCCAGCACTCGGGAGGCAGAGGCAGGCGGATCTCTGTGAGTTCGAGGCCAGCCTGGTCTACAAGAGCTAGTTCCAGGACAGGAACCAAAAGCTACAGAGAAACCCTGTCTCAAAAATTAAAAAAAAAAATGTCAACAACACAACAAAACAGTGCCCTTTGAAGGACTTTACATGGCAAACATGGTACTGACAATTTTTACCTTTTGCCCATTCCCATTATCTTGCCAAATCATTAGATTGCATTACTAAAGCTAGCCACTAAGGTCTACTCCATTATTTGGCCACTTCCTGAGGATGACCACCAAGATCTAGCTATCCAATTATTCAAGTCCAGCTGTAGGCAGAAGCTTCTGTCCTTCCTGGTCCTGTAACCATTCAGTCCCAAATAAACACACAGAGGTATGTATTAATTATAAACTGTTTGCTCTATTGCTCAGGCTTATTATTAACTAGCTCTTACAACTTACATTAATCCATAATTCTTACCTATGTTTAGCTATGTGGTTTTGTACCTTTTCTCAGTAAGGCATTCTCATCTTGCTTCCTCTGCATCTGGCTTACAACTACATCTCTGCCTTTCCTTTTCCCAGAATTCTCCTAGTCTGGTCACCTCATCTATACTTCCTGCATAGCTACTGACCAATCAGGGTTTTATTAAACCAATACAAGAGAGAAATCTTTACAGTGTACAAGAACATTATCCCACAGCATCCATCAAAAATCCCCTTTTGGTAATCCAGATTAATACGTCCAAATAAAATTAACCAACTCATCCTAACACAGGGTTTTCCCCTTTCTCTTTTATAAACTACCATTTGCCTGTAGGCCACGTAGGTCTTCTCTCTATCCAGAGGCAGTCCTTTGCCCTTTCACTCCCTGAACAAATACCCTTTTCCCCTCTCCCTTGTTCCTTTTCCCTTCTTCCTCTGTCTCTGTCTCTTATTTCCTGCCCTTTTTCCCTCTAGAGCAAACAGATTTCCCTTGTGCAGAGAACTTGGTCTTGGTCCTAAGCCATGCTTCCTTTCACCCATCTCCCTCCAGCTACAGAGAACGTGCTGAAATGGCAGAACTATATTCTCTGGAGTTTGAGATGCTGTGATTCCACAGTCTCTCGATTCCTCTGAACGAGCCTTCACTGCTCTGTGCTCTCACAGCTACTTGTGAGTTGAGGGGTTGACCCACCCATTATTGCATTTTCTTCCACAGAAAGGGCATGAAGGTGAGGAGCCTTTTCTAGCCCGTTGTCCAATATCACAACTAAGCAGTTAACCCCTAGCAGGCCAGGATGGCAGCTGGGATCATTAAAATCGAACAGAGTGGTATCATGAGGTAGGTCAATGAGAAACTGCCAAGTCCAGTCTTTCTTCTCCTGATGCCAGCGCTGAATCCTAATAAAAAAAAATCTCAAGCATGGTGGTATTTATTCCCAGGCATGTGTTTGCTGTTGAACGCCTTCAAAGAGCAAAAAAGAAGCACTGCCAGGAATTATCAAGTTCATTCCCTGAAATGCCATGGGAAACGCAGTGTTTATTTTCAACCCCAAAAGGTGAAAGAATTCAAATTCAGAGAGAACCCAAACTTTAAAACCACAGGCCAAAATCTTCACTCATAAGACCTTTTCAAGAAGCTGGGACTAACTGGCAATTTCCTCTTTATACTATTTGGGTAGTCTGTAATTATCATTTTCAAACAAATTTTCCTTTCTAAGTCAATAGAGAAGGACAGAAAAATTCTCTGTATGATCTACTTGTTGTTCAAGCAGTGAGCTTACATTGCATCAAAAAGTATTGGTAAACACTGGGAACGGAGAGATAAGAAGGGCATGTGTGACTTTGAAGTTGAAAGTGTATCTCCTCTAATGTAGGAGACACCCCACAATATGTAACCAGAATGGCAGATTCTTACCATTCATCACCACAAATACCAGTGAATAGAGGATTCAAATCTTGAAGATATTTTGCTCAGAAAGACTGAGATACAATAAGGTGGAGGGCTAATACACTGTGAAAAGAAACCACTGTGTCTCATCTCCAACCAGAAGGTTATGCACAGAAGGGCACAAAACAGCTAATCCTTCCAGAATGTTCCTGAGGCTCATGGTATGTTGCCTTTCCCTCATCACCCCTAAACACAACACACACACACACACACACACACACACACACATCTCCCTCATGTCCTCTTTGGTTGGCATCACCAGGTTGGAGGGATGACTCAGAGCAAACAAACTGCTTCCACTGTTCATATCAAGCTGTTGGTACCATATGCACGGATGTTCCTTCCTACAAATGAACACAATGCAGCCCTATCCACCATCAAGTACACTAAAACCACCCATGTGAGCGTCAAACCATGACGAGGTGATCAGTTATCTTTTAAGCTGTATATCCAGTTTTGTGCACATGTGTTTGTATGTGGGCACTTGAGTACAGAGGCCAGAAGAGGAAGTGGGGTTCTCCAAAGAATTTCCAGTGTCCTAGAGAAGATCTCTCTACCCACTGAAAGCAGAGGTGATGTCTGAGTTGAGGCCACAGCCTTCTAACCACCTGAGAGCAAAGGTTGAGAGGAGGAATGGAGCTAGCAGTAAGCATGTGTTTCTTCTAAAAAAAAAAAAAAAAAAAAAAAAAAGCAGTGGGGAAAAAGCAAGAACCCGAGGCAACAGAACCTTCAAGGCTAACATCAAACCCAGATTAACTTATCACAGGTAATGACGGGAAACACCACACTACCAAAAGCATCTCACAAGGGTTGATTAATGGTGGAGGTAATGAGCAAAAGCCCTGATCAGCAACCGTCCCAACCCAGGTCTTGGAGGAAAAAACTTCAGACATGTATGTGGAATCATCATTCCTTGTTTCCTGTGCCAAGGATCTGGTGTTTTCTTGAGTTTTTCAGAAGGTAAATGAGGTTCCAACTGGCTCCATTCTTTAAAGGAGAAGGCAGACTCAGATTCTCTGTCTGCTCCAGTATTGCCAAAACAATGTAAACAAAAGCTAATAGGGAGAGCATCTCCAACATCCACATTTTTATTCTTACAGGTAATAGTGTAACAGGATCCCTGTGCGGGTGTGTTATCAGAGAAAAGAAGAAACAACAATAAAAAAAGAAAAACTAAATTTAAAAAAAAAGGCATCCATATAAAGTAAACAAGTCCGAAAGGCTCGTTTTTCATTTGTTAACGAGCCTCCGCACAGCTGTTGGCTGTGACAGAAAATGATTTAATGAGTCCAATTTAAAATGGGCTCGTCTGGATAAGATCGATGTCTTAGGAAATACTTCTAAAATCTTGCAACTATAGCAAATGCAGCTCCAGTAAAGCCTGATAAAAATCTCTGTGCACTTCCATTTCCTGAATTTTCTATAGGCCAAATGTCAAGCACTCTCCCTGCAGCCTCTCTGGATGTTCCCTAGCAGCAATGGCTGCCAAGGTGCTTCCAGGAGACCATGTGGGAGACTGACTGGTCAACACAGCTCTGGTCCTGTGGAAGCTCGAATGAGAACAGCCCCAATCAGCTCATGTATTTTAATATTTTCTACCCCAGTTGGTAGAACTGTTTGAGACGGATTAGGACTGTGACCTTGGAGAAGATGTCTTACAAAGGTTTCGAGAGCCCACACCAAGCCCAGTCTCTCTCTGCCTCCAACTTGCAGATAAAATATGAGCTGTCAGCTACAGCTCTGGTGTCATGCCTGTCTGCTTTCCATCCCAGTGATCTCTGAACCTGTAAGTAAGCCCCCAAGTAAACACGTTTAAAAGAAGCTGCCTTGGTCATTGGTGCCTCCTCACACCAGAAGAAAACTAAGACAGGTCTTTGGGCTTTTCTGTGTTGGACTCTTAAATGTCCCATCAGACAGAAGCTTTTCCAAAGCCTATAAGAAGGAATCTCAGCATTCTCTGATTCTAATGACTTGAGATCACTATTCCAGGATCCCCAGGGGAAGCAAGGGCTGAGTTCAGAAAGTTGGCCTCTGACGTCTGACATAAAAAATACATAAACACAACATATATACACACAAATGAAGCAGAAGTGATTCACCAGCATGGATGGTGATGGGGCCCAGGACATATGCTGTACCATGGGTGAGGACATGCCACATCTCCAAGGGTGGGCGCTGCCCTGGGAGAGCAGCCGATTTTAGCATCTGAACGTGAGTGATCAAACCAGATGGAAGCTTCTAAAATCTATTCCATAAGTTCCCATCCTGATGGCTGCTTCTCCACCTAAAATCTCTGCACAACAGTGAGAGTGGCAAGGCTCCTTCACTCTGTTCATCCTTTGCCGATGGCCAGGGAGTCTGCTTCCCTGAATGACCTGACTCAGCTATGAAAATGACTGGCTTATTTGAGCCTTACAATAGGAATCTAAATTTGATTTGTCTTAAATATGTATGCTTGAAGATTCAGATGCAGCAACTATACAGCCTGGGCCTTGAAAGCCAGACTGGATAAGTCACTTCCATATTATTCCCATTTACAAAAAGAGATTTTTAGAAATCCAGGAGCAGAAAAACACAAGCACCAAGAGCTATACAGAAGCCGGGAGAGCAGTCGTCCTGGTAATAAAATGATTCAAGAAGTCAAAAGTGTGTGTGTGTGTATGTGTGTGTGTGTGTGTGTGTGTGTGTGTGTGTGTGTGTGAGAGAGAGAGAGAGAGAGAGAGAGAGAGAGAGAGAGAGAGAGAGAGAGAAATGGTGTCAAAATATTTTCCCATACATGAGTAAATGACATACATATAGACAGACAGGTGCAGCCAAAACACCAAGGCCTGTTCAAGACAAGGTTCTGTTCAGAATGCCTTCTGCCAATAAAAAAAAATGTAAACTGTTTATCCTAAATACATATGTGTCTTGACGTCTGTGGTTATCTAAAGGAGAGTGAGAGGAAGGCGCGGGAGGGCCAAGCATTGGGAGGAACAAGAAGGCTGCCATCCCTGCCAGGACACAGGCATCTCCCACGCTGGGCAGTACCCACTATTGGAATGTCAGAGTGTTAACGCGGTAGCTCACTATTCACGTAGAATCGGGGGGTGAGGGGGAGTGGAACAACTCAAATGTCCAATGACTGAAGCTTTCACTCTCCAAGGTTGCTTCTTTCAGTCTTGGATGATTTACCATGAAAAATATAAAAATGACAATTTTTTAAAAGGCCAGTGGGGTTTAATCCTCTGAAAGTAGTCTCTACATTTGGGAACCACAGGGAATGAATCCTCAATAGAGATACATACATAAAACATCCCCCAATTTGTCTGTGTGAAATATATAGTCAATGTACATTTTTGCTATATGGGTGGGTTTTACTTCACTGCCTGAACTTTCTTGCCGTTGAAAGATGGAAGGAAGCTGTGAGGTGGTGGGTTTACAAAGAGGTCACATACAAGGCATCATGGCCCCATCCTTTGCCGGATTCAGGGGATGTAGGGAAGATAAACAGCCCCATCAGTTCTCTGAGCTGCAGAGTGGGGAAGGGCTTGCCTCACCCAGCACCAGTACTGTGGGCAGACAGAAGAAATAGGAGAGTGTGCTGGCCAGATCTTGTCAGCCTGACAGTCAGAGTGTCAGCTGAGGAAAATCCTTTATCAGATTGACCTGTGGTTGATTTTTTTTTGATTGACCACAGATGTGAGAGAGCCCAGGCAACAGTGGGTAGTACCACCCAGGGGCTGGTGGTCTCAGGTTCTATAAGAAAGCAGATTGAGCAAGCCATAAGGAGCAAGCCAGTAAGCAGCACCCCTCCTTGGCCTCTCCATCAGCTCCTGCCTCCAGGTTCCTGTCCATGATGAAGTGTTTTTTTACTCCCTAAGTTCCTTCCCATGCTGTCCCATCACAGCAACAGATATTGTGGTTCAGAATGTGGCCTCAGAAAAGCATCCCTCTGATCCACACCTCTTGTCTCTGTTACATGCTCATTATCTTTGCATTTGTTGTGTGAATTAATAAGATAATGAACATGAAAGTTCTCATTACACGCCAAGTGATTCTCTGCCACCATCGCCTGCCCCTCACCTTCTCGGATACTCCCTGCTTTTATTTTGCTGTTTGTCCATTGTCGCTCCAGGAGGTGTGATAATTGTTGTAGTAATTACCACCTGAAATCTGTCCTGGCAGATACACGTCCTTTTTTGTGGGATTTTTCTCTTAAGCTTCTTCCGGGGCAGAAGTCTCTTTGTGAAGTCACTCATAGGAAATCTATTGCCTGATAATCTGAAGAGATCGGTGGCTATGGCCCATCTCACTCCTTCTAAAGGTTAATTGACTGAAAGCATTGTTTACCCAGACTTCACACTGCAGCTCCTCTCCCTGCATTCTTTCAAGTGGCCCATTACGCCTCTCACAGCCTCAGCACAGATTCTCAGTGACTCTTCCAAGTTCAGGGGATCATGGTCAGCAAGGTCACCGCCAGGGTCTCATCACACTTACTCTGTGTGATCGGCTAGCTTGTGTGGATGCAGAGCTAACAATCTTAAAATGTCAAGAGATGACACACACCCCTCACAGGAGTCCATTCTCTGCAAAACACCAAGCTATCGCTTTGTCAATCTCCATATTTTCAAACACAATTCAGATTCTTATTCGGCCCCTGCTGGTGCACATGCCCCACGTGGGAGAGATCAGCAAGGAAAAGGCTCCCACTGCTGCTCGCTCCGGGAGGGAGTTTTCGTACGCTAAGATGGGAGCCTGGTGGGAAAAGTAAAGCCTGCTTTGCTCCAGCTGAAAGTTACAGCATAGAAATGTTATCGGCATGGGTCTCGTCAGGAAGTGTGGGAGAGCGCTTTTGTTCACCACAGTGAGCCCTGCAGATATTTTAAAAAGAAAGCATTTCCTAAGCACAAAATTATCACGACAGAAAGTCGGGAGAGAATGATGCAGTCTTTGAAGGTAAACATGCAATGTGTAAAACCAAGCACATGACTTCAAGATGGGAAGGACCGCCCCTAGTGTCTGTGTAAGAGAAGTCTATAAGAGACCAGAAGATGAGTCTACTTCCATAGTAGGACATACATACACACACAACACTTGGCCTGGCTTTGATTTGGGCCAGTTTGGGAAGGCTTCAGGGAGACTATGGGAGGGCTATGCCCCCTAAATCCTTCCTGGGTACTAGCACAGGGAGGGGAGATGATTCTGAAATCACAGGTGTGATCTTCATCACACGTTTCTCTTTCTGCCACTCTTCTGGAGCTGGAGACAGAGGCAACAAAAATACAAGGGCCAGTGCTCGTAAGCCCTTCTCTGTTGTGAGCGGGTCTGCAACCCGGAAAGTAACATGAAATCCAGATCCGCCCTAAGATCTTACATTGCTCTTGTTCCCGGAAGTCCTTCTTCAGAGTGTTCAGTAGTAAGGATGGGATTGTGTAAGGACTTCCTAAGGATGTCTTCGTTGCCCCACGCAACGGAGCCCCATCAGGCAGCCCCATTCTGCCCCCTTCATTGCCAGACTTGGTTTGCCGAGTGCACATCCTCCTGGCAGAGGCTTAGACGTTTCTGCCCATCTTTCGTTTACAGCGATAACAGTCACCCTCAGTCATCACGTACTCTTCCAGACACTAAACTTCCTTTAATTCTTACAACAACCTGTGAAGCACTTACGCATGCTGATGTTGCCAACCCTGTTTGGGGAGCACTTGTTTTGGTTGAAGAATGTTCCAAGCAAGCAAAGTGATTGGCGAACATCCCACTTTCCTTACAGCAAAAGAAATAGATGATAAACACACCATCAGATAAAGGACCACTTAACTGGAGCCCCAAACCTATGAGGCAGAAGCAGAAAGGTCAGGAGTTCAAGCCAACCTGGACTCCATGGCCAGTTCTGGCTAGGCTGGGCTATTTGAAACCCTGACAAAAACAAACAAGCAAAAAAATAAAATAATTCTAAGTATAAATGTGTCATGTAATGAACATGGTCAGAAGGACAGACAGGCTGTCCAGAAGCAGGGTCATTACTGCTGAAGTCGGACAAGAAGATCTCAGTGACTAAAAGTCATTTCAGCGACACTGACATGAAGAGCTCATGACTGGGGAAGTGTCTGGCTTGTTAGATTCAAAAGACTCTGAAGTCAGTGAAGCAGAGGCAGACTAGAGGTGGTAGCCAGGGAACAGCCAGATCATGGGAATCTTAGCTTTAAGCTGTTGTGTGTAGATGGCTGTTGGAGAATCCTGAATTTAAGACACAGTTTACTGTCTGGATAGCTCTCAGCCTCTTCTCTGCCTGACTTTACTTGGAGAATGACCCTGAAAGGTATACCTTGTCTGACTCGGCCATAAATCCTCCTGCCCCTATGATGATTAGGTACTGTATCATGACTAGTAGACCCTTCCTGCCTGTAACCCCTGGAACAATGAGATGAGCTGTCTCTCTAAAGCTGATTTCCGGAAGTGCTTTCTGTTATTCACTGCTTCTGCTCCCCTTGCCTTCATTGGCCAATAGCTAAGGACCCCCAAGGAAAGGGAAGCCCCCATAGACAGCCCACCAACCTGCAGGTTCCATGTTCTGAAATTCAATTCAACAAAGACTACTGTGTGTATATTTTGTACCAAACTTATGTGTAGTGTCCAGATCTGTTCTGGACATTATCCCACAAGCAATATGACATAGTAAATATTCATATACCATGCATATTACCTTTGGCCTTTACATAGCTTGTATATTGTATTGTGTGCTATAAATAATACAGATAAAAGTTAAAGTGCATACATGTATAAAGTATACAAACATGTGTAGTGTCCAGATCTGTTCTGTTCATTTTTGTATAAATAATACGGCATGATAAATAGTCACATGCCATGCATACCACGTTGGGCATTTCCGTAGCATGTATATTGTAATTACATGCTATGAATAATACAGGTAAAAGTTAAGGCACATAAGAGGATAGTAGATTATGTGCAGATAGCGTGCCATTTCGTGTAATACTTAAACACCTACAAATTTTGGCACCCAGGGATTCTGGAGTCATATTCACAGAGTCCCAGGGTGGTTGTGGTTTGAATGCCAAGCACGGAGCTTAAAATAAGAAACTTATTAACAATTAGCCAAAGAACAACTTAAGAAAATGAGACATTTTGTGTGAATTAACTTACAGAATGTCAGCTAAGCAGCAGGGGAGGGAGTGGGACATGAACTCTGACTGATTCCACATCTCACTGTTTAGCTGGTGAGGAACCAAAGACCTTGACTCTCAGGGGAGCACACCCTGCTCAGGACCAGTACATGCAGGCCTAGCATTGGACCTCAGGTTCTGATCCCCAAATCGCAGCACTTAGCCCTGGAACCTATTCAGGGTCTAGCAGGCAGCCGAAGGTCAACAATAATCCATGAGAAATACATAAGTTGATAAATATGCGATTCTGCTGGTTTGGAAGGGGTTGAAAAGTATATAACATGGATGTCATGCTCTCAAGTTCCTGAAAACTTAAAGTAGAAATTGCACACTGGTTAAATCCACATGTAATCATACAAAGGCAGATCCTCCCTCCCCCACCTTTATTTTCCGCAGCAAATGTGATTGTTGTCACTGTAGTTATGCCGGGACCAAGAATAAAAATTAAGAGTGATGAGGCAGGAGCTTCACACGTGTCACAGGTTACCTTCCTCCATGAGTGGATGGTTTCATCAAAGAGTCCCACGGAGGAATAGACAGGAAAGGCTAAAGAGGAGCTGGAGAGTTGTCAGCAGCCCTTAGAGAGGAAGTGGGCTATGCACAGCTGTGTGAGGTAGTTGTGGCCGGTCTCCTTAAAATACTGGGAAACTTGAGAAAGGGTAAGAAGGTTCAGATACAGAGTTCTACATCACAGAGGTTTTTACGACTAATATCATCCTAACACCTCACTACTGTCCCTGTTCACAAGATAGAGAGGCCTTTAGATTCTGAGGAATTTGAGAGAGCAATGCTCCTGGATAAGCTGGAGATGCCCCTGTCCGAACTGAGGTCCCAGTTTGCTCACGATGAGACATCACGAGGGACAACTCCTCCCTCGAGGAAAGCATAAGAACCCCATGAATAAATGAGTGGATGAACTTCTGTAATAGAAATCCGTAGGCACTGGTTAGGGATGGCAATTTCAGGCCCTCATGTTCTGCATGCCAAGGACAGAGGCACTATCAAGGTCCCTAATGATCTCTGAAAGTTGCTCTTGCTTATCACAATGAAAAGGGAACATGAACCGGTGTTTAACATAACCTCATGCAAAACAATTGACCTGAGCTTGAGCCCCTCAGATTTCTGCACTGCATACCAGTTGTTCACATTGTAAAGTTTTTTTCCAGGGCTATCTGTGCCTTCTTCCTAATTTCATTTTTAAAAACAAGTTGTTCACTGTTTCATCAAAACCTGATAAACTCTGTAACCAGATCCCTACCTAGGAAGGGTTGATGAGAACCAAACCAAAGCAGAAACTTTCATTACAGTCTGCCAGACACCCTACCTGGCAATCTTCATCTTTCATGAAGTCCACGGGAACGTGGACCGTAGGGACATGGGCTCTTTAAGCCTCTAATTTTGTGGCAATTTGTTATGTAACAAAGAAAAACTTGATATATGCATGCTAGGAAATGTATCTTGGCTTGCATAACTATAAAGCGATGGGTTTAGAAATATTAAATTGGGTTACATTCAGTGTCAAAGTTTTTTAATAAGTTATTCTAAATGTTAAATTAAAAAGTAAGGTCATATAATTTATTCTGAGTATATTTTGTAGGGTTTTTTTTTTCCCCTCTGAATTGAATCATTCCCTCCTGGAAGAGGAACGCTAATGAGATTCCCCCAAGAAGCTAAAATCAAGACAGGATGTAAGAGGACCTCACCAGAGGTTATACAAACAATGGATACAGTGTGAGGGTGGAGAGTCTTCCATGGAGCTGCCTGCAAGCTGTGCTTCTGGGATGCAGCCTTTGGGGCTGGGTAAGGAAGCTGAAGCCAGTCCAGTCACAGTTCTCCTGTAAGTGACCATGGTAAACTCCTCGGGCCAGCACGGCAGACTGGAGAGGAAGCATTCCTTTGGTTGTCCTTGGTACCCTGTGTTGGGTAAATGGACATCTGTTCACCTTTCCCCAGGAAGCACCAGGCCGCTGACTTTTTCACCAAATTAGTGAATGTGTAAGACATGAGGTGGGCCACAGATCTCAGCATTCAGGAGAACAAGTTAAGTGTTTGAATGAAGGCATGTTCAATGACGAGTTAGCTCCAGAGAGTTCCATCTGTCCATCACCAGAGTGCTGAGAGACAAGACACAGCATGCTATTTCACTGAGTCCTCTTATATGGGCATAATCAGTACAGCTCAGTTCAGCTGACAGAACTGTATTTACTGAGCATCTACGTGTCAGGCGGACTGAATGAAGCCATAAAGACTCTCCCGTACGTACCTCCTCCTCTCACACTCCGTGACCACACCGCACTGGCTCCTTATCAAGTCCTTTGCGGCACTCAGAAAACAAAGCGTTCAGCTCATACTCCCCCAGTCTGCCAGGTGCATCCCAGGAGTCTGCAAATGCTTTTGCATAGGTAATCCTAATTATTTCACATACCTGAGGACAGCAGCTCTGCAGGGAACTCAGTGGGGCAGCTTCAATTGCAGAATTATGTTCATTTTGTGAATTTCATGGCAGCTCCTGATCTATTTTTTTCTTTCTCTCAGATATTCGCCCTGGTTTCTATAATATTGCAGGAACTGATTTTTAACTGCAATGTAAGTTTATAATTAACCGTAGCTATTTTTACTTATATAGCACGTATTCAATTTGATGAGGGAAACTTCAGGGTCTCCCCGTTTCTCTGATATGAGCCTGGAGCACGGTATAAATTTCTAAGTTTGTCTGGAGGCTGACTAACCTGAAAGGGGTGGACAGTAACCAAAGAAAGAATGTCAGACAAATTGTTACATTCAGAGCTGCAGCCCATGGCAAGTGGCTGACTGCCAAATAGTGGTGTCATTCCAGACGGTGAACACCAGAGTCAGAATATGGCAGAAAGGTCTAAAACCGTGTTGGTCCCCAAATACTGACCTATCTTTTAAATTCTTTTCAACTGATTACATTTTACTTACTCACTGGGTGAGAGGACAGCTTTCAGGGCTGGGCTCCCTTCCCACGGTGTGGATCCTAGAAATCTGGGCATCGGGCTTGGTGACAAGCCCCTGTCCCACTGAGGAATCTTATAGCCTCAAGTGCTAATTTCTTACACACAGAAGCTACTGCTGGTGTGGCTATATTTTAAAAGGACTAAGAGAATGGAGAAATATTCATGATTTAATACCAAAAAGTATTCATTGGAATGTATGAAAGTACTAGTTTGACAAAGATTAAATAAAGTTATAAACCAGGCAGAAACATGTATACAGAAGCTCCTAAGTCTGTGTCTCTCACTATGCACCAAAAGAAGCCTCCTGCAAAAGAGCACGGAGCAAGAACCGGCTGTAGGCACACAAAGAGGACTAAGATGGACCCAAGAGGCCCTGCCATGCTGGCTGCAGGATTTATTATTCTTATTGATGGGAGCAGATTCAGGGCCATTCCCTACAAAGGTCTGCTAGCTCAGAAAGAGGGCTGTGAAAAGCCTGCTTCAAGCCCTGACCTGCACCCTTCTTAATGCATTCCCTGTGTGCTTTAGATCAGTCATACCAGCCTCTTGTCTGGTGGACTGTGTGGTCTCCATCTGATGGAATGCTCTGAAAGAGCTTTTTCCTCTGAGATTGGAGGTCCTTCAACACATCGTTTTAGCAGCAGAAGGTGTGTATGAAGTCCAGAACTCAAGAGTGAGTCAGACTCTGAGAGACAAGCCATGCCTGCTCCCCATGGATGTGGCATCTAGACTTAGCTTTCATAGTCAGATATGAAGAGGAAGAGGTCTCCGCAGGAGGAGGCAATGAAAGCAGGAGGAACTCCTGTGGGGGGCAGCATGAGGAGGGAGTAGGGGCAGTGGGAGGGTTGTGGCATGAAGGATAGTCAACCACAGGAAGCTCTAAGCTCTGCCTTCTATTGTGTATGAACCGCAGTACAACACTATGTGAGCTAAGAAGGTGCAGTCAGTAACTGACCAGTCTGGCAATGACCTCAGTCTGTGTCAGAAGGTCCTGCTGGCACCGCAACAGTCACTGTCTGGAAAGAAAGGGGTGAGTTTGGTTTCCATCCTGGGGCAATTGCCTGAAAGGTTCATTTTGCCCAGCATTTGAGATGAGCTGGGGAGAGGAAATGGCTCAAATGTGGAGCGTGTCAGCGGACCCTCAAGGGGCTCTGCCTTTCCTGTCAGTATGTGAGAGAATCTTCTGCGCACGGCATCCTTCAGCTATTGTCAGATTTCTTGAAGTTTTTCTCAGGATTTTCTTTCAAAACTTTAAAGAAAACATAGATGTTAAAATATGGTGCATCTTACATACTCCCCAATCAAGAGGCTATATTTTCTTGCTTGTTTTATTGAAACATTTCAGAATGCCTTCAATAGCATGGTTAAAATAGCATATCAAGCTTCATCAGCTGTTTAGATCAGCTTGTTACATAAAACTTTTAGGGGAGAAAAAGTAGATTTTAAAAACTATCAATCATGTAAAAATGACAGAAATTCTTTTATGTTGAGACTTAGTGGAAAAAATATAAACTTATTCAACATTTCCTTGTTTGCAATACTGCATCTACAAAGTAAAATCTTGAAAGAAAGCATGCCTGTTGAAACTGAAGCCGTCAGCAATTTCAGAACAAGCCACAGGTCTTCCTTACCACTTCTAATTGGGAAGGGACTGAGCAGTCAGATGCCAGTGAGCTTGTAGGCTCCTCAGGAACTCGGGAACCAGCCCTTCCCAACCCCCCCCCCCACTCTCTACCCCGCACTTCCACCTCTCTGAACAGGTTCGGAGATGCATATACTACAGCTTCAGCTTCCAATAGCTGGTAGCTGACTTCTAAGTTTGTTCATTGTTTTGAACTTAAAAATTACATAACTTCCCCCCTTTTTGTCCTCCTTCCTCTCCTCCTCTTTCTTCTTCTGTTTTTTCTGGGTTGGTCAGGGATGATTCCAGCCTTACACAGCCTGATGCAGGCTGGAATGAGCTCTCTCCTTCTTTCTAAGCTGCAACCCCTGTCTCACAGGCATTTTCCACGTATATACGAGAGTTTTTAAAAGTCATTCAAGTTGGAGTTTACAATTCAGTTTTGTTTTCAGTTCTGAAACACTGGCCTGACATTTGTGTCTTTATGTTTACTAGTGTGTCTGTGGTGGTGGTGGGGGGCAGCCGTGATAAGGTAAGAATGCACAGGTCACCCAAAGGAAATTCTTTACTTCCAACCATTATCACCTGCCAGAGTAGAACTCTGGCCCTCGATAAATTTAATAAGAGGCCCAAGTTTCAGTAGTTTACCCCAAAGCAATACCTGGTGGGCAGGCGAAGAACCACAAGCTGAGATAACCCAAACCCCACCCAAGAGCAAAGCATTCAGGAAATGCCCGGCATTCCAATCACTGTAGATAGGATCACCTGCCAGGGCACAATCACCAGGACACCCTAGACAAATGTCAGCCAATCAGGGGTCCTGAACCTCAGAGGCCCCTCACCCCCACCTTTATTACTATATAAACACAATTATAATTGAGCTCGGGGCTCTCCGGTTGTTCCAATACGTTGGACGTGCGGACAGACCGAGTTTGCACACTTGATTAAAATAAAGGCTCTTTGCTTTTACATACAGGACTCTTGGTTTCCTTGTTGGCTTATGGGGGGCTTTGCGGATTTGGGCATAACAACTAGTTCATTTCTCATATAATTTTATAATTAGCAATAATTCTTGAATTGTGTGGGGTGTGTTAACATCTAAATTTTGACATTTTCATAACTGTGAATTAAAAATGGGATCAAATTTATTAATTTGAAGAAATCCAGTCTTCCTCTTTCTTCTGACAGAGTGTGCTCCACTTTAGAATGTGTTAATCCTCTATCAGATACTCTTCCCTTCTTATCTACACACAGAACAAGCTATAGGTGAGAGACATTGTGGTTGCTTTACCTGTGATCCCAGTAAATATGGATTTCGTGTGCTCTGCAGAGTCCCTGGGACTTTAGGGGATCTAGTTCTACACATCCAGTGGGGACGCTCTTCTCTCAAAGGAAGCACCCCTAGTCTGTGTCCTTAAAAGTAAACTAACCCAGGAGGTGGAGAGAGGGCTCAGTATGTGTAAGAGCCCTTGCTGCTCAATCATGAGGTTCAGACCCCAGCACTCACATCAGGCAGCTCACAAAAGCCTGTGCTCCTGGGGATCTTTGCTTATTTCTGGCCTCCACAGGCACCTATGCACATGCAGAAAAATGTAAAAACAGACATTTTTTAAAGAAACTTAAACACAATAGATGAGACTATTCTTGTGGGAAGAACCAGTCTGTGTCCACAGGCATCCCTACTATTGTTCACGAATATCTGTCTGGGTAGCACTTCCATCCATCTAGACTCTGGTTTTCTAGCAAGTTATTGGAAATAATTTTGAAATATATGTTTATACTTTTAGGCAGGGTTGAGTAAAATCATTTCTCAACAGGACACACCATAATAAGAGCTCATTGTGTTTATAAACAAGATTCCTTCACCAAAACAGCATGGTAGCTTTTCATGATCATAAAATTCTGCTTTTCTTTACTAGTTTTTCTGATTTGGAGAGGTTGGTGGCCAGCTTTTTTTGTGAAGGGGTGTCCCATCTTCACAACCCTCACAATTTTAGTGAGATGCCCTTTCATTTGTTGTTCCTTCATCTCTCCTTTCTCTCTTTATTGCCTGAAACAGACCTCTTCACACAGCTCAGGCTGGACTTAACCCTTCCATCTTCCTGCCTCAGCCTCCCAAGTGTGAATGACATCACTAAAATCCAAATCCAAATGTTCACAGTCTGATTTCTTTCTCTTTCTCTATAATCTCTACAGTGAGGTCATTGCTCCTACTGTAATATTATGATAGAATTTTCAAAATGGTGACATCACATCCACTTTGCTCATTTCCACTTACGTCTCTGGCTACCACTAAGCCCTCCCCACTAAATTAAAATGTTCCTTTCAAGTGACAACTCTATTGCATTGAGTTAAAAATACATTACATAGATTAAGGTTTCTTATAATAAGGATGTTTCATTATTAGTAAATATTCGTGAAATTCTGTCACCAGAACCATTGCTCATGCCTGATAAGTAGGTAAAAGTTTCTGTGCCACAGCTCCTCTCAAATAACCATTGAGAGACTTAATGCTAATTGTAAATGTTCAGTCGATAGCTCAAGCTTATTACTAATTATCTCTTACATCTGAAGTTAACCCATTTCTATTAATCTGTGTACTGCCACATGACTTGTGGCTTTACCTGTCCTTCAGCATGTCTTGCTCCCTCTGTGTCTTTTGGCAATCCCACCCCTGATTCCACCCTCTCCTCATTATTCTCAGTTTGTCTGTCCCACCTATACTTCCTGCCTGGCTACTCAGCAGTCAATTCTTTACTGACCAATGAGAGCAATATATATTCACAGTGTACAGAAAAATTCTTTCATAGCACTGAGATTAGAAGAGCTTTCCACAGCCCAGCTTCCCACGTGTTCAAGCCTGACTCTTGCAGTATCTCTCCGGCTGATGCTGGAGGGCACCTTCACACAACGTTATACTTCTAACCTGTCCTTGTGTAGGGTGGGGTTCCCTGGGGCATTAGTCCCCCACAGAGCAAGAGCAGCTTGTCGTAACTTCAAATCACTGAGCCCAACCATTCCCAGTCAAACTTCCTTCTGCCTCCATATCCAAAATGCACAGACTCCTCGGGGGTATGCAGCAAAGGAGACATGGAGTCGGGTATGGTAAATAGTTGCCATGTTTTCACAAATTAACACAAATAAAAGACCTTGCGAGATTTTTCTAGATGTCTTTCTAAGCTGCTGGTAGGCACCTACACAAAAATATCTTGCTTCTTAAGTAAGCTTCTAGATATAATTTCTATGGTAACGCTCGAGTTGTTTACAAAACTGTTGAAGCTAATTGAGTCACCTTTCCTGTTCCCAGCGCCTTTGTCTGAGTCTCCCTCAACTTGATTTTGTGTCTCTGGTGGCCACACTGGCACAGCTCACTGTGAAACTGTTCTTGGATCATGACAATAGTTTCTTACTGCTTCTGTGCATCCAACAGTGCTCCCTCCCTCCAACCAGTTCTTCACTCAACATTGATGCCAAAGTCCAAGGCATCTTTAAACCTGTTCAGAGATGTTCATTGCTCTTAGAAGATAAAGACCTTCACAATCTTACAAAATCTTTCTTCTTCGAAGCACCTGTTGCTGCTTGCAATTATTATTTTATCAATTTAGTTGCTGATAATCCATTTTTCCCAGTAGATTCAAGCTCAGTGCAGATGAGGGTCATTCTCTGTTCACTAGTATCAAGTGTCCTTATTATTCACCAGGTATAATACATAGTAGGTTCATATTAGTCAAATTACTATCATTATAATTAAATAGTTGTGAAGATTACTTTACAAAGATGAAAGGTTTATATTAGCTCATTGTATAGAGTCTTCAGTTCAGCTCAGTGAGTCAGACAACTGCTAATTTTTTTTCCTCTGGTGGGTGAAGCAGGGGAGGGGGTGGCAATGGTCACAAGAATGTGGCAGGAGAAACATCAACACATGACCTGGAAGAAAGAGAGAGAGGAAGGGGCCAGAGTCACCCAATCACAGGACTTCCCATTCGGTCCTTGATATCCAAACACTTTCCAATGGTGATACATTAGCTATGTCCTGAGCCATAAACATGAATGCAGGGAAAGGGGGAAATCATCAGATAACCAGACTCACCAGTATATAAGGAATATTTGTTTACTGATTTCACAAGCCAAGTGCAGAACCCATGAGGAGCACAGTCTGTAACTGTGGGAACGGTCCAACACCCAGGAGCAGAACCCTCCACTAGGTTCCTCTTGTGCCGACTCTATGCTCCTCATCGTGTTCCCTGTTAACCCCATCCTCATGCCACCCTCTCCTTTTCTAACGTGATCTTTGTTTCTGCTCACATCTTAACTATTATCTCTAAGTCCACAAAGAAACCAGACCCAGGAAACTGTGGGTCTCTGGTCTCAAGAAATGATAAGTTCCCCCATAATTAGGACCTTCTTTACATTTCTAATTCTAAGAGCAAAAGAAATCCTCGCTGGAACCAAACCAAACACATCCTGAGGAAAGATATTTGTTCACAGTGCTAACATGGTCTTCACCCTTTAAGGAAACCTCTCTTCCCTTGAATTATGTAAATCGCATCATTACGTGGAGCCCAGCACAGGCCGATGAAGACGTATGTCCTTCATTAATAAGAAAGAAAAAGATGCATCATAGCACTGCTCCAGCATGGGGTGTGTGAAATATTTAGCGTTGGAACCGCACTTTCTAGGGAGAGCAGGTTTGATCAATGCAATTTAATGCTCAAGACAACCCAAAGGCTCACTTTCTGCTCTCATCTCCCACACAAAAAAACTAAGGTGTAAAAAAGAAAAGGAGACTTCCCCTGGCAGCACAGGTCCAAACAGCAGACTCTCAGTCATACCCAACCAACCTCAGCCTTGTGTTCTGACCCAGGGACATAAGAGGACCCCTGTAAGGGCTGCTTGTTCATTCCCTGGCTGCCCAGGCCCAAAATAATAACACAGGAAACTGTATTAATTGCAACACTGTTTAGCCAATGATTCCAACATATTCCTAACTAGCTCTTAAATCTTAAATTAACCCATTTCTATTATTCTATATTTTACCACGAGATGCATAGGCATTTTATTCTCCAGTGGCTACATGGCCTCTCTCCTTGACTCTGCCTTCTCTCTATATATATATATCTTTTCCAGTCTGGCTATATTCTGTTAAGCCACTGGCTGAAAGCAGTTTCCTTATTAATCAATGCCAACAAAACTTATTCATAGCATACAGAGGGGAATCCCACACCAGACAACCATTTTCAGGAACGTTCCAGGCTGTATGTCAAACATAGCTGTTAGTAAAAATTTATACAAGCTTACAATTAAATGTCATATTTAAAAATGTAGGGATGGCTAGAAGATGGCTCAGCTGGTAGAAAAGTGTGTGCCAAGGTAGCTAGCTAGAAGACCTGAGTCTGACATCCAGAGCTAACTTTAAAAGGTTAAAGGTTGCTAATACCTACTAAGAGCACATTACTATTCATGTATCTGGTTATACTATATTGCTGTCAGCTTCTGAGTCTGTTTCTCCTTCATGGCAAGAGAGCACCTTGATAATGAAGACGTTTTTCCCAACACTGCTCATTGGCCTTGTGTTTGCTTCTGAAAGTAGACATGATGAGAGTATTTGCAGTAGAAAATTAGCTATCATCCCCCCCCCCACCATCACACACAAGCTGGTTACTAAGAATATACTACTCTTCATCACAAACACTCTGCCCTTAAATGACGCCATTTCTCACTGTGGAAGTGTCATACCACAGTTTCTATTCTGTGGGTGATCGAAGCACTAACGGCATCTTCCTAAACTGTTCTAGTAGTAACAAAAACCCGGGGATCAGAAATTGAGACAAAAACCTGATAAATTCAAGAGACAGAGGAGGGGAAATTGGCTGACCCTACTCTCCACACTTTTCCCATCCAAAACCTCTGGAAATCTCCCCCTCAGCCCCTCCTTCTCTCTTCCTATGACTCTCTCTTCAACCCCCTCAGTCCTCCAAAAACTCTAAGGCTTATCCTGGTCAGCCAATCACGGGCATAGTGGGGTGACAATGGGAGCAATTCTCCCACAATATTTTCCCCTTTTGTCTAAGCAAAAAGTAAGGGTTATATATAAGAAAAATTTCTATTCCTGGTTATTTTTTGTGATTGAATAAATAAGTTAATTGTGAATAATCTGGAATAAGTTTACTGGTTCAATATGTACAACAACTCTTCAGCATATTGACAGGCAGTTACTCTGGAAAAATCTAATACCATGAGAATAGCATATAATTTTGATTTTTGACCTGAATCATAATGGTCCTAACCTTGCTCTCCATGATATTCCCGTCCAAAGCCCCAGAAATTTCCTTCTCTTCTCCTGTCCCTCTCTCTTTGACTTTCTCAGTCTTCCAACAACTCTATGGGTGATCCTGGCCAGCCAATCATTGACTCCATTCGTGATTCAAGGTGGCTTTATTGGCACAGTAGGGTAGCAGTGTGGATGATTCTCCCGCACAATCGCTACCATATAATCTTTCACCCCTTTGATGTAAGGATTCACACGTCCTTACATGTCACATACTCAGGTAAATAAACACACTTTCTCCAGCTACCTACAGACTCCTAGATGCCTAAATATACTAAGAGTATTACTTAATAGGGGCCAATAAAGTGAGAGATTGTTGTGCCCCTAAAATGGCCTTTCTGAGCAAGGGGGAAATTGATATATCAATGTGATATTTTTGAAAACTACACCAGTTTCTTTTGTGGCACTGTGTCTATAACACCTGATATGGAAAACTTAGGGGGAAGCATTTTTTTTTTTTTTGACTCTTGGTTTCAGAAGGCTCTGCCCACCATGGCAGGGAGACTCTGGAGTTTGTGGCAGTGGGACCATGGAGTAAAAGCTTCATGTCATGAAGGACAGAAAACAGAAACAGATTAGAGACCCATTTTCTTCCTGTTAGACATCCCAACTCCAAAAGGTTCCATAGTCTCAGGAAATAGTGCTACCTGCTAGGGACCAAGCATTTGAAATATGAGTCTGCAGAGAACATTTTGGGTTCAAACCACAACAAATCAAAATAAAAAAAAATCTTAATAGAATTTCTAGTTTAGGCTATAGACAACAAAAGAAGTTTCTATAGTTGGCCATGTATCTCCACCCACTAGTATAAATGCATTGCGTATACAAGAAAAATTTAGGTAAATAGAATACAAAGCTTCCACCTATAGAAGATAATTTCTTGACTTTAAAACATGATATATATTCATGTGTGTGTAACAATTAATGAATAAAAGCCATAAATTTGAGTGAGCAGGATGGGTTACATGAGTTAGAGGGAGGCAAGGGAATGGGAAAATCTATTTTAAAACATTTTAATGCCCACTCTGTCACAAGGGAGGGGATTTTGAGAGTGTTCCTTCCCTTCACTTTCCGCTATATTGGGGAACAGTGACAACCCCCAAGGGGTACAGCATTCCCTTGCCAAGCAGAGTGGGATCCTGACTATATACAGAGTCTGCCCACACCTAGATTCCAAAACTGTAAGAAAATAATTTATGATGCTCATAAATTACTCAGTCTCAAGTAACAGTTACAGCAGCCCAAAAGAGACTTAAGATGAAATGTGTTGAAGGTTTTATACCAGGACTGTTCCCGGAGGATTTGGGTATTAAGATGTAACTTGCAAAATTGGAGCCAAACATCCTCCAACTGCCTCCCCACGTTGACTGCCTGAACTTGGTTGCCAAGGTTTGTCCTTTGCCCCCACTGGCCCGAGCACTCCCACCTGACCTGAGAGCAAGTGAGCCACACACTGGTTTATTCCTGGCTTGATGTGAATGGTGTATCCTTTACTGCTGTTTCAACAGTTCTGTTTTTCAAAGACAGTGATGAAAAGACGAATTTTCAGAGTCGGACACGTACAAAGCATGCCAAAAGACAAGCCTTTACTGATATATTTGAGTTACCCTTAGATCACAGGTTTCCTATGCAACGAAACGATAACGAGGAATTAGGAAATTGCTGCACTGACAAATATCTGACTCGATTCTTTCCCAATACAGCATGCATACAAAGTGGAGAATATGAAATGCAAAATTCAGTTTAAACAAGTTTGCTTTTAAGAAATTGGCGATCTTTGATGACAGGTCTAATTCTGAACATTTTATAGATGCATGAAATTAGGAATACTATCAAGAGAACACTGTTCCTCCTTAGGCAGGAGTCTGTGTATCCTGATAGTTCTCAAAGCTCATAATGGCTTTTAATTCCATAAAACAAACAAACAAATAAATAAATAGAAGCATTAGTTACATAAGCTTGAGAAATGCTTGCTTTAAACAGAAATTCTACAGTGCTAGGCTTCTCAGAATCTGTACTGTGCAGGAGTCCGCTGTGGACTTTGAAGGGATTTACCTGTGGTATTTGTTGTGTTTCTAAGAATGCTGGTAAAGAAAAGTGAACATCAGCCTTTGGTGACACTGCTCATGTCCCTTTTTGTGGTTTTGTTTTATCCTGCTGTGGTCTCCTGTCTAAATGCCACTGTTGGGCCCTGCTGTATGATCTGTCAAATGTTCCTGAGAACAGACTTTACAAGCTGCATGACTATGTTTTGCAATATTTTCACAGTGATTCTGTCTCTATGAATCTAATCACACAAATCTGGGAAAACACTCAGGGCTTTTGTTTGCATGCCTGTTTCTTCTCTAGTGTTAGCTTTTATTTAATTTTTACAACAGCGTTCGTTCCCAGTAGGTCAGAAACTGAAGAACTGGCCCCTCTCCACCAGAACAGAGAAGGACTTCTCTAGGTCAAATCCTGTGAGAGACAGTCTATAGCTGCATGATATTTCTTTCCTAAAATAAACAGTCATGGCAGGAACTGACTTTAGGAAGTTCAGAGGGTTAGGGAGAAGTGAGGGCAGATTGCTGAAACTAGCTGCTTGTCACATGATCCGTGACCCCCTCCTGAGGTAACCAGGAACCTCCCCCTCCCCTTGACCCTTCAGCTCTTCAAAGCTGCTGTTGCTATCTTTTGTGAATTCTTTCTCCTAAGCTTGTCCAAGCCTTCAAACACGTGTAAAACTCTTTAAATGTTAACCTCCTAAGTGAACCGCTTGTTTTCTGCCAGTCACTGATCTACAGTTATATTTATGCCAGTTTTCTCGTGTGGACAGAGCCCACTCTGGGCCATGAAAATAAAAAGACTCCCTCTGGCTGGATCAATTAAAAACTAAACAAAACCTCGGGGCTCCAACTTTCCGAAAGATCTACAAGCACCCACTTACTGCAGCCAATAGGTAATCTTCATGGGTATGAACAAGAGGGATTCCGAGGAGCTGCCTAAATAATTGATAGGCACCACTCTAAATTAGAGCAGAGATTGGAGATGCCAGGCTTCCTCAATAAGAAGTCCCGGTGACCCCTGGAATTAGCCACTGGGGATGCTAGACTGGCCTGACCATGACATCATGGTACACGCTTTATGCCTCTTCTTCCCCTCCCACTGCACAGGCTTCTACCTATTCTTGGGACAAAAAAAAAATAAAGTATTTGCCCAAACGTTTTCTGCTACGGCTCCTGCTTGCATACTCTTTCTGTCATAATTTCAGAGACGATAGAAAGACCTCCCAAAGAGTTAGAGAAGAAATAAGATAAAGCGTGACTGCTAGAAACCTGCTAGTATGTTCTCTTATTTATTTGCTGGCCACAAAAATTTTGATGGATTCTATTTACCAATATTGGATATAGTAAGGAACCTGCTTGACTCCGTTATGAAGGAAGGAGCTGTTATGCTGTATTGTTAAAAATTAGTTTCTATTACTGTAAGAGCCCAGTTGCTCTCTGTTTCCTGGAATCTGACCTTCCCCAACCTAGACCTTGACTTGTTTTTGAATACCCTTACCCTACCCGATCCTCCTTGAACCCTCTTTAACCACAGGGTAATCACAGGATTTTATTTTACTTTTTTTCTGTATTTTCTTATTGCCGCATTGTCTCTCTTCTATAAACTGCACATGATTTTGCTCCTTAGAAGGGATCCAAGACATGGAACCATGCTTGCTCTACTTTTTCTTTCTTTCTTTCTTTTTTGTTTTTGTTTTTGTTTTTCGAGACAAGGTTTCTCTGTGGCTTTGGAGCTTGTCCTGGAACTAGGCTGACCTCAAACTCACCGAGATCCACCTGTCTCTGCCTCCTGATTACTAATTAGGATTAAAGGCGTGAGCCACCACCAGGTGAGACTGCTCTCTTTAACCTGACTTAGAAGGTAGTCTCTTGGATGCATTCCAATAAAAATCAAGCTTGCTTCAAATTTGGCTCAAATTGTGTTAGTGGTTAATCGCCACTGGGATTAATATTTTCTGGAGGCCCCAGTGAGATTCAAACCACCCAACCAAGTTCTAAACATGCCTTTCTTCTCTCCTCCCCCAACTCTTCCGTATGTCTCCCTGTCCCCCCCCCCCCAACTCAACAGGGAATCCCATCTGGCCCTCTCAACCTCTCCTCCGATTCTGGTTCTGGGATGACACCTCCTTTGGTCCTTGCTCCCCTACAGCCTTTTCCTGACCATCACTACCTGTATGTCCCTTTCTCCACCACAGATCTCTGCAAATGGAAGAACCAGACCCCACTTAACAGGCACTAGTCCCAATTCCTTAATTTCTCTAATTGATTTCATCTTTTCTTCAGTCATCTCCCAGTACTCTCTTCGCTACCAAAGAAAGGGAAAAGATTTCCATGAAAGCAGTTGAAGCACTCCCTGGAATAGCTTCAGTGGCTGAGAGCAGAGGGCAGAGATGATGGACTGGGCTCTGCCAAGGAGACCCCAACGGGACTACAATACAGAGAGGTAGCATGTCACTCAGCGAATGCCACCAGGTTCTGAGAGAAGGGATGAAATGGGCAGCCAGAAAGTCTACTGGCCTATCTAACAGATGTGAAACAGGGCCCAGGTTTGCTGCAGCACCTCCTGGACACCTAACAGTTACACACTCCTATAGACCCAGAGGATCTGGCAAATCCCAAGGCTCTTGACCTGGCCTTTATTATTCAGCCAAACCTTGACATATGTAGAAATATACAAAATATGGATGGGATTGCAAGAAAGAACAGGTCAAAACTATGAGGAAATAGTCCAGAAAGTGTTTGGTGTCAGATGCAGGAAGGAAGATCTTCTGATAAAGAACATGTAGCATTCCCCCTACGACTGCAACACAAGTCCCAGCCACTTTCAGCTCTGCCCATCAACACCATGATAAAAAGAGGAGACCTTTACAAATCTGTCAATGCACCTACAGCAGAGAAATTGGTCACTGGAAAAATGAATGTCCGTGCCAGAAACAGGTAGCCCCCACCAAGTCAAGCCAATCCTAGCTATGGAGGATTAATGAGGCCAAGGCTCCTACAGCCTAGGCCCCCAGGAGCCTATGGTAGTCTTCACCATAGGGGGCCAACCTGTGGATACAGGGGTCTCATTCTGTTTTGGTTTTCTTATTCCTAAAATGGGGATCTCTTAATTCTTTCATTAGTTTTTAAGAAGTTTGTAAGTTAATATGCATGAGATCCCATAAAGCACAGAAAATTGTTGAATTTTTATATTCTCGATTTCTGATTATTTGTTTGGGGGTGTAGGGATTTATTTGGGTTCAGATGTCATCATTAAGCCGAGCCCTTATCCCTGTTTCAGTTGTTTTAAGGCAAGAGTCAGCAAACTGCACAATACTAGATGGTAGAATTTTTTTCTCTAGACTAAGTACGATTTCTTTAAAACAGAACAATTCACACTTAGCTCACAGCCGCCCCCATCCCCTACACATGAAACAGGCTCAGACCAACTAACCCACTTAGCTGTAATTTGTCAAACTGTAAGGAGACAGCCATCCATCCTTGTCCATTAAAAAGTGGCATCTTCAGCATTGAAATCTAAATTACACAGGACAATGAATAAAATAATAAAACAAAATTATTCACCCAAGATTTGTAGACTGTGGGTAGGAAGAATATTGGCAGCCTCCTCCCTCTCTCAGCTGAGCCTAGTCCAAGAGAGTCATCCCTAGAAACATTATACCTGTGGGAATGATATTTATCCCCAGTGGATGAATTATGTTGACATTACACTCCAATGTTGTTAGGAACCTGCCTCGTTCTATAAATAATTTTATAGTTCTCAATTTCTCAGGCTCTTTCCATCTAAACATCTTCCTTCTCAGACCGAATGGGGAAGGTGCTTAAACTGGTTTTGTTGAGCAAAAGGAAATGCATAGAGTTGAAAACTGCCAAGTCAGCAAAATCTCGGGAAGGTGAAGCTAGAAGAAGCACGGTCTGAATGGGCAGCAGGCCAGGGCCCTAAAACCCAGAAGAAAAGGGAAGCAATCTTGAGGAATCCGTGTCCTTCCCTGGGAGAATCTTCCTACATGAGTCCTCACACTAACCAGACTCTAGACATGGAAGGTTGTAGCTCGATGGGGCCCATGGCAGAAAGGAGACCTGAAGCATTCTTGGGAATCTCTTTAGTAGAAAGGACTCAATTAAATCAGAATTATCAGAACAAATTTCTAATCAGAATATAAACTAACTAGACAAGATTTGAGCCAAAACCTTATTCTGACTATAAAGACCCTTTGGAGTTCAGTTTCTCTCTTGCTTCAAGAACCCTGTGCCTGTGATTCTCTACCTAGTGGCTCCCTTGACAAACTCTCCAGAGCACAAATTGTCTGGAGAACAAATGAAATCCTATCTCTTTGCTAATGAGTTAGAGCATGTGGCATTCTGTGTAATTCATTCTGCGGGACATCTGGATAAAACCAACCTTTCACTTCCCATTTCTCTGAGTATTTGTCAGCATTTGTCTTTTATCTCTGACAGGATGGGAATATGTAAAAACTTTTTGGCTCAGTATTGCCGTATTGTGTGATTTTCCAATTAGACAGCTAGAGGATTTATTCAAATAGGCCACAATACTTTATAATCCACAAATTTCAGACAGAACAATGTCTACAATACACAATGCCCCTTTCCATGAGACATGATTCGAAATAGGTGGTCAATTGCCTGTGTGATATTATGTTTAAATTTTATTTAAGTATTCCACTATCACTTTTACAATAGACCTTTTGTCCATTCATTTCTCATTTTTATGTGAGACAAATTCATCAGGTGCAGCAACAGTCTCACTCTAAACACATCTGTGACAAAGACTGGGAGCAGCTGGTGTGTAGAACAAAGTCCACCTCCTTCAAAGGCCTCCTCTTTGCTACCTGTGTTCTTCACATGACTGCTGGCTGTGGACATGGAAGAACCCAGATCATGAGAAAACTCCTATTTCACCCAATGGGGAACCTTCTATCTCTCTTGGCTTCACACAGGGACATCAATGCCCTCTATTCAAACTCTGACCATATGGGGCAAGCTGGAAGCTCTGAGAAGCTGAAGTCACAAACCATGGCCCAACGTCTGCCAAGGAGCTGCCGAAGTTGTCATCCGCTGGTGTCAGGGGAAGAGTCATCAAGTTTCAAAGAGAAACTTTGCCATCTCAGGAAAAATTACCCATATTAACAAACTCTCTGACCAATAGCTTTCTTAGGCTCAGGAATATCTGCATTTGGAGATTTCATTAATTTAAAATAAGAAATACAGTATCGTGCCCACTCTCTTCTCAGTATGGAAACTTGAGATTTGGGTACATTTCTGTCTTAGCCATCCACTTGTTCTTTGTGATATAGAGGAGACATTCTGCTCAAATGAAGAAAGTGGCTGAACACTGATTCAAAATAATGTCTGCAGGGAAAAGGCCATACCCAGAGGTGCTTGCTTTTCGTGATGGTGCCCTAGGTCCTGTCCAGGGAAAGGAATAGTAAGGAAAAATCACGGCTACAATGTATATGAAAATATCCAAGGATTCAGCTATTCCCTCAAGAAGTATTTATTGGAGACAGACACAAGTCATACACTACACTGGTGAAAGACCAAATATACGCAAACCCAGGACCTTCACGATGACCGTACTGGTTATTTCTGTCAACTTGACACAAAAGAGAGACACCTGGGCGAAGGAAACCTCAACTGAGAAAATGACATTGGTCAATCACCTGTGCAGCATTCCTGGTTTAATAATTGATGTGGAAGGGTCCCCCACACTACATAGGCAGTCCCACCCCTGGGTTTATGGTCCTGGGGTGTATGAGAGAGTAAACTGGGGGACCGGAGAAGTGGCTCATTACTTAAAAACACTGGCTACTCTTCCAGAGGTTATGGGTTCAATTCCTAGCAGCCATGTGTCATATCACAATTATCTGTAAGTACATTTCCAGAGGAGCCTACGTCCTCTCCTGGCCTTCCCTGCACCAGGCACATATGTGGCATATGCACATATATACAGTGGAACACTCATACACATGTTTTGTTTTGTTTGTTTTGAGAGACAGGGTTTCTCTCTGTGTAGCTTTGGTGCCTGTCTTGGAACTCATTCTGTAGACCAGGCTGACCTCGAACTCACAGAAATCCACCTGCCTCTGCCTCCTAAGTGCTGGGATTAGAGGTGTGTGCCACCACTCCACAGCCCCCAGATGCATATTTTTAATAGAAGGAGAAGAGGAGGAGGAGGAGGAGGAGGAGGAGGAAGAGGAGGAGGAGGAGGAGGAGGAGGAGGAGGAGGAGGAGGAGGAGGAGGAGGAGGAGGAGGAGGAGGAGGAGGAGGAAAAAGAGGAAGAAGACTGAGAGAGCCATGGGGAATAAGCCTGTAAGCCACGTACATCTTCCATGGTCTCTGCTTCAGTTCATGCCTCCAGGTTCCTGCCTTTAATTCTCATCTTGACTTCCCTTCATGATAGACTGCAAAGTACAATAAATCCTTTTCCCCCTCGAGTTGCTTTTGGTCATTGTCTTAGTTTTCCTTTTCTTGTGAAGAGTCTCTGTGACCACAATGATTCTCTAAAGAAAGCCTATAGTACAGTTTCACAGCATTAGCCCTTAGCCATTATGGCAGGAAGCAGACAGGCACTGAGCTGGATGAGGAGCTGAGAACTTAAAGTCCTGATCCACAGGCAGCAGACAGAGAGGAGACTGAGATGGGTGTGAGCTTTTGAAACTCCAAAGCACACTCCCAGTGACACACCTCCTCCAACAAGGCCACACCTCCTAATCCTTCCCAAACAGTTCATCAGGGGACCAAGCACACAAGTAGGTGGGGCTATGGAGCCATTCCAATTTAAGTCACTACAGTCATTGCATGCATCACAGGATTAGAAAACAGACCAGGAGAGTGGATTACAATCTGCTCTTGAAGACAAATGTGAAGACATCATTTCCAAAATGATTAATTGCAATGCCAAGAGCTATAAAGGAAGTGGAGAGAGCTATGGAAGGGTGTGGTAGAGAAGACTATCCTGAGGAGGCAGGATTCAAAGGTAGAGTTGGGTTCTGACATGGAAAACAATGCATCTGAACACATTAAAATGGGGAATATTTTACCATGGCACCAAACTGTAAAGATGTCATTGAAGATGCAATGGGTTGAACCCCAATGGATGAAGCAGAAAGTCCCTGTCATTTAGATCAGAGGCAGGAAAGATCATGTGCCGTTGACCAATTCTGGCTTCTCTGTGAAGGAAAGCAAAGACTGAGTATGTACAATGCTTGACCATTGTCTGCTCTTAATGCTCTAGTCTCTCTGGTTCTTTTGATCTATTGATACAGGAATGTGACCCTTGAAGTCCTGAGAAAGAGAGTCCCTTGAGTACCCACAACCTGTCAGAACCTAGAACTTCCTCTACTCATCTCTCTTCCTCCTAGCTTTCTCCTGAAAGTCTGTCTTAATTACTTCTCTGTCCCTATGACAAAGGATCTTGAGAAAAGCACCTGGGAAAGGGGGGGTTACTTAGGCTCACAGGGTGAGGTTCTAGTGCATCACTGCAAAAAAAAAAAAGTATAGCAGCTAGAGCCTAGGTTCCATCACGTCTATTATCAGAAGCAAATAAATGATGAAAACTCATCTCCTGCTTATTATACAGCCGAGGACTCCACCCACATAACGGTGCCACCTACAGTGCATGGGTCTTCCCACTTCAGTTATCATAATGATCTCCCCAGAACATTCAGAACCTGACACCCAGGTAATTCTAGATCTCACCCAGTCTTCACCGGGCACGTCCAGTCCACCCCCAGGGCTCCTGTAAGAACCCTCTGGGGGTTTATCATCTTAGCACGCATACCTACAACACAGACTGGAGTCTTGATTTGAGCTCCAACATGGGAGTTGGAGCTTTGCTACCAGCTTACAGTTTCCACCCGATGACGCCCTCCCCTGGTCACAGCACCCTGCATCAAAACATCTGGACTCCTCATGACACCTACTGAAATTTCTTCCCTCCTTTATTCCAAAGATCCTCTCAGAAATCCTCCCTTTAAAGATCCAGCTTCCCCCTCAGTGATTGGGCCACTCTGAGGTAAACAAGATCCTTCTATGAAATTTGTTTCAGTATTTTCGTTCCACATCCTTCAGGGTTCTCAGGTTTCTTATGGTAAAATCCACATACACCACATAAGGACCTTGAGAGCCAGGCTCCACTTACCCAGTTCCCACCATCACCCAGGACCTTTATTTAAGAACTTGATTAAAGATCTAGACAAGCTGTGGTGCTAACGTAAGTCTCCACTTGCTTCTAACAAAATTGACTTTGGCATTGCTTTTGGGAAAGGAACCGGCACCCCTAAAAGTCAATAACAATGTCCCACTAGTCCCCCAAAACGTACTCATTTAGTATTTCAGCAAAACAAACCTATAGTAACTGTTGGAAGCTGACACGAATCTGGATTTTAAAACCAAACAACCTGTGGCACGGTGGTGTTTGTCAGTGGCCAGTAATTTGTTTCATTATCAAACTGTTCATTTTTAATGCAGCTGCCAAAGAGTTCCCTAGTTGAAAATGCAAGCACACTGAAGAATGAGAAGAAAACCGGGAACATTTTGTTGAATAGCTCCACAGTCGCCCCTGCTTTGACCCAGCTGAGGCGAATTACTAACTGAATGCGTTTTGCATATAATTTTTCTTAATAGAAAAGTCAATTTCCCCCTGGCCCACAGAAATAAATATTGAGCAAGTCATTTTTTTTAAATATCCATTCCAAGGGGTGACAGAATATGAGCATGCCTCCGGGGCTCTCGTCTCCAGTGTGCCCACGCCAGCCTCCACTTTAATGGGCTCTCTCTTTCAGAACTCAGCTGTACCCCCTTCTTCCCTATTTATTTTAAATAACCCTCATTTAAAGAGACTCCGCATGGCTGTATCTAAGGTGCTCCCTCTTGCCCTTGCTCTGTTTTCTGCCCTCCTCCCTGCCCCGTCTCTCTTTCTGAGTACCTGTCTTTATGCATCTCAGCTCCACAGCAGGTGATTCTGCCCCTTCTCATGATGTTGTATATTTAGGCATCAACAGTGCTAAGATCGCAGAAGGTCCCCAACAATCACTAGATAGATAAACAAATAAGCTGCAGATGAAGAGTGTTAGACTTCTGTCTCCTTCTGGAATGTTCCTCTACCACTGTAACCATGGCATCTGGTTATGATATTGTGCTTGAGTCTTTGACCATGGGCTAAGGATAGACTCACCTGCTGCCTCCGCTCCGCACAAGGCTACACACAACACTAAAGCTTTAGATAGCACAAGTTCATGGTCTCCTTATGGTGTTGATTATGGCCAAACCTTCCGCATTTTCCCCTAGTTCACATGGAGTCCTGCAGACACCAGGAAGCAGTTCAGTTAATAAGGCGCAGGCTCCCGACTCAGAAGGAGTTACTGCTGATGTGGCATTAGTTAGCATGTAGAAACAAGAGCATCGGCCTTTGTTTACGAGACACCTAAGCAGCAAGGAGTTCCGGTCCAGGCACCAGGAGAGACATCACTGGGGTGAGTGAGTTTCTGACCGCGGCAGCAGCCCGGGACAGGGAACTCAGACACCCCTCCTACACTTCCTGGTCATCCTCAGGGGCTACTCTGCCCGATACCCCCTCTCTCTTCCTATCCCACCCAGCTTGCATCCACATCCCTCCCCCCCTCCATCTGACTCCCTTCCCTCGTTGACCACATAACATCTCCCAGCCCAGCCTGTCCGGGCTCTAGGACCGAATCCGAATCGGCAGGGCAAACGGGAGGGTGGTAGCTCCTTTGTTCCCACTAGCCTGCCTGCAGCGAGCTAGGTAGGTCCTTTGTTTACGAGACATCCAAGCAGCAAGGAGATCCGAACCCGGCACCAGGAGAGACATCAGGCTTGCATCCACAACCCACCCAGAGTGGTCCTGAGGAGTTCCATCTGGACGCAAAAACTGGACCAAGACACCAGGCCTCTCCTGGCTCCATTTGAAGGAGGAGATGGGAAGGCGCCAATGCAAGACTTCCTCCAACAACCTGAAAGGCAACATGACTTCACCAGAATCAAGGGATGCCGAAATAAGAAGAATTGTACACCCTACTCCAGAAGAAACAAGCGCATCGGATTTGGGGCTGGCTGAGAGGTCCTCTCTACAGTCTTCAGCATGTGCTTGATCTGTGCCAGGTGCTGTTGTCCGCTAACACTGTTTAAAACATGGAAATCTCACATGAAAGTAGATACAGCTGTGATAGACCATTCCACACAGGAGAAATCTCAGGGCAGGACCATTAAATACATTGTCCAAGGTGGCCCACTTCAGGATTGACAGAAGCAACCCCCGAGGTGAGTCTGACTTCAGGGTGCCAAAGGCCTTGAAGCAGCTTGTGTCTTTTCCCCCAGTGATCAAATTCAGAAGAAATACAAGCTCATTTTGAAACCAAAAGAAGCTATTAGAAAGCAGGTAATCCTTCTATTTCAGGTATTTTAATTCTTCATGTTGAGTTTTCTCCCAGCTGTTGTACAGTCTACTCTTTTTTAAGATTTATTTATTTATTATGTATACAACATTCTGCCTCAATGTATGCCCGCATGCCAGAGCAGGGCACCAGATCTCATTACAGATGGTTGTGAGCTACCATGTGGTTGCTGGGAATTGAACTCAGGACCTCTGGAAGAGCAGCCAGTGCTCTTAACCACTGAGCCATCTCTCCAGCCCCCTACAGTCTACTTTTGTGTAAATAAAAATTCTTTAAATTAAAGTTTGCCTCATCTTAATCATGTCTAAAATTAACTGAGATTGATTACGAAACACTCAAGAAAATATCCAAGGAAATATTTTACGAAATATCTATGAAATATTTTAAAACCACGTTGGGAAGAAATCCACACAAAGCATAAATTATTGTCATTTATACTTGTTATATTTCTTAAATCTCTAATGATGTGGTTATATCTAAATAAATCAAGAACTAAGGACACTTTCCTGGGGGAAGAGGTTGCCTTGTTAATTAAATTCAAAATGAGCAAAACATTTGGGAAATTATCAGAAAAAGAGTTAAATGGTGGCAAGGAAAGCAAGATGGGGACCCCGCCACAGCACACCACTCTGCAGTGTGGGCTGTGCAATCCCTCTAGGAAATCTTGGAGAGGAACACAAGGGTGGGACTCCGGCTGCCAAGTATGACATGAGTTCCACTCTGGAACTCAGTGGTGGAAGGAGAGAGCAGAGTCTCCCGCGCTGTCCTCAGACACGTAGTGGTACATACAGCACACCATAAATGAATGTAAAACATGCAATGGACCAGGCTTTTTCTTTTGGGCTACCAACCAGCTCCCAAATCATGACACAGAGACTTCTTAGTTATGAATGCTCAGCCTAGCTTAGGCTCATTCTGTCCAGCTCTTCTAACTCAAGTTAACCTGTTTCTCCTTATCTACGTTTTGCCTTGGGGCTTTTTACATTTCTCTTCTTCTATATATCTTATTTTCACTGATTCTCTTGTCTGCCCTGTTGATGGCTGCCTGACTTCATGGGCATGATCCCCCTCTTTCTCCTCCCCTTATTTCCCTCTCACTCTGTTTGAGCCTCAATTTCTCTTCTAACTTATCCTCTCTGCTCACCATCTCCGCCTGTCCTTTCTCGGCCTCGCTGTTGGACACTCTCTTTATTAGACCATTCAGGTGCCTTAGGCAGGCACGGTGAAGCAAATGCAAGCATCTTTACATAATGAAACACATCCTTACATCATTGAACAAATACAGCATACAGAAGTGTTGGAAACCATCTATCTAAATATATCTGTTTAACCTTGAAAACATAATCATTTGACTACAAATTTCATTATTATAGATGACTAACTACTAACTTGTATTTCTTAACTATATATTATATTTTAAAGGAATTGCTTCGGTATAATACCTTAAACAAGAATAGAAACATATACACAGTAAAACAAAAATCACTTTAAATTTGTATCACTATACAACTATCCAAACCAATGTAAAATATTTGAGTTTAATAGCTGTCTTTTTATCCTATATTCCTATATATTCCCACAAAGTGACGATAAACATTCATTACCCACTGAGTAACCAAAAATCACCCACTACATGGGAGTATGGGCAATTGTGTTCTCTTGATGGCTTGTTGTCTGTGGGTGAAGGCACCTTTTTAGTAAACCTGATTCCGAAGGAAACTTGCTATAACATTTGTTGTCCAGTCCCTGTGCAATAGGAAAGCACAAGGCTTTGTAGTCCTGGATGGAATAGTCTGTAGGGCTGGACCATCTCAGGCAGCAGCCTCAGAGTTGTTCTGCGTGCAGAACTCTGAGAGGATCGATCACCTAGGCCACCCCTTGCCACTGGGGTGTGGTCCACTTGCTATGAAAACCTCCAAACTTTCTAAGGTAACACACATATCTGCATTAACACAAATATGGGTTGTGAGTTGTACAGAAGCAGCCAAAGATTTTTTTTGTTTTATATTTGAGCAGGTAAAAAATACACATCAGCGTTTTCTAGGGTTATTTCTTTATGTCTGTAGCCAAGATTTTCAAGAGGTCTCCCCCAGTCAAACCTGATCTCTACCAACCTTGGATGAACCCACAGCCTTTCACTTCCTGTGGAAACAAAAACATAACCTCTTCCCCAGAGCAATACAATTTTTAACTCCATTTTAAAGTTAAGGCATTCCTAAAGTGTCTAGGCTGGTTTAATTCAGCAGTCCCTGTCACAATCTCATGTCAATCAGCAACTGTTATTCTCTCATCTGCATTCAAAAAATTCTTATTTAGTTAAAAAGTGCAGCATAAACAAATGTAAAACCTTCACACAGTTGAAGTAATATTCTGTAACATAAACAAGTGTAAAACACCTTCACACAGCTGAAATAATATTCTCCATCATAAACAAGTGTAAAACACCTTTATAAAGCTGAAGTAATATTCTCCATCATAAACAAGTGTAAAACACCTTTACACAGCTGAAGTAATATTCTCCATCATAAACAAGTGTAAAACACCTTTACACAGCTGAAGTAATATTCTGCAGCATACACAAATGTAACACATCTTTACACAGTTAAAATAATCATCTACAACACAATACTCATAAATTAGAGAGGAAGTAAAACAGTTGTTAAATAGTATGAAGAAATTTGAAACAAACAAAAGATAGAAAACTATGTATGAACTTATTAGGCTTCCAACATTTACTGTCTGCCACGACAAGTTAAAAATATCTGCACTCTGGTGCCAAAAGATCTGAAAGTGGAAGTTAAATGGTTCAGAGGAATGGTCAGTGCACACCTCTGGGGTCGGATGCAGCTGGCTGGACTTGCTGTCTGCCTGCAAGAGCCGAAATTCAGTGACCTTTACTAGAGCAAAGCCCTAACTGGGCAAAGCTGCTGGAACAAGGCAAATGCAGTTGTTAAATGTAGGCTTCACTGCATTTACCTGAGACCAACAACATAGTCTACAGAGAGCGGGGAAGTCAGTGCTGTGGAGGGGAAGTAGGTTGTGGAACTTAACCGACATGTCTACACAGTTCACGGGAAAGGCAAATCTCACTCCTGCATCCGTCCAGCAGACTGAGGTGGTTTCTTGTACCATCAAGTAGACACAACCCCACGGAAAATGGATCGCCTCCCGTGTGCTGGTCAGTGATCCAGATCAGCCTATCTACCCAGCAAGTTCCAGGCCAGCAGGGGCTATGCAGTAAGACCTTGTCTGAACAAAATTTAATTTTAAAAAGTCAAAAGGTAAAACAAGGAGATGGGGTAGCAATTACTTGTCTCGGAGGGACCCTGTCTCCTCCTGAGCAGGTCAACACACACAGCAATAACACACAGAATCCTGTGAGCTGTAGTCAAAAGCCTGAACTCACAGATGCAAAAACTACATTCAGTGTTTTCAATAAATAACCAGAAAAGTATAAATTGAATATTTCCTAAAAGAAAACTTGAACTCTTTTACAAACCTTTAAAACAGACTGTACCAAATGTAGAAGCTGTTTATCAACTTGATAACTCCTGATCAACAAATAGTCATGTCAGAAAAGGAAAAACCCAATCACTGCCGATAAAGGCAATTTTCCTGCAGGAAAATAAAATCCATCTCTCCGAAACTGGGGGGGGGGGGGGAGGCTTAAGGGTAGGCACCACCATGAGAAAGTGGTTATTTTCTATCTATTCTCCATCTATCCTGGGACCAAGCAGAGGAGTTCTGAAGATAAGCTTTACCCTTCCAAACTCAGGGGCATCCTCTAAAATTTAGATTGCACTGATTACAGCTGGTGATGCTGGCCTAAACAAACAAACAGAAAAGAAGTAACCACTATAATGCCTGCCCTTTGCCACCTTCTAGAACCATCCTCATTCACAACCCTTTATTCATTCACCCAATTTCCTCATCAGCTGAAGCTGGGATCTTCTCAAGGCTGCTGGCTCCAATCTCAAGAGCTTCTTTAGATAATCAGGGCTACTGAAGGTGCTCTTGTGTTATTTGAAATTTAATTTAGTCAAGTTAACCCTGACATACTACAGTCCTCGTATCGTGGGTTGAGAGACTCGGGCTTACAGAGACCAAAGGTCACGCCTGTAGCCACCTTCCCACTATCAGATGCTAAGTGACCAAATGTTAACTGAATAGTCAGGCAGGATGTCCCACACCTGGAGTCACAGCAGCCCAAAGGCTCAGACACGAGGATCTCCATGAGTTACATACATAGATTCTTGGTTTATCAAAATAGGGTTTCCCTGTGTGTAACTCTGACTGTCCTGAAACTCGCTCTGCAGACAAGACTGGCCTCAAACTCAGAGATCCACCTACCTCTGCCTCCCAAGTGCTGGGTTTGAATTTGTGTGTCACCATGCCCAGTTTCAATCAATATTTTTAAATGACAGCTCAATATCTCTAAGGCAGTAACTAAATACATATATGTGTGTGTGCTATTTATGTGTGTTATATATGACACATCATATGATATATGCATATATATGAGTGTATAAAAAGCATACACACACACACACACAAAGTTAGTTCCCTCTGTTCCCATAAGTTCCACATCCATGAGTTCAACTAAGTAATGCTAGAAAACATATTTTGAGGAGCGTCTTTACTAAGCACAGATATTTTCTTGCTTTACCCCACACAATGCAGTTTGATAACTATTCTTGTTGTGCTGACATTGTATTCAGAATTATAAAAAAACCAAAGATGATGGACAGAATATATAGCTTGTGTATAGGTTGGATTTAGATCCTGTATTGCTCAGCATATGTGAAGGGAGTATCATCGTGGGAAGGAGAGGACTCTTGGTAGCCATTCCCCACAGAAACTGAGGGATAATGAGACAAACTTTCAAGAACATCACTGTTTAGAAATCTCTTGCCTTTTCAATATCACAATGGCAGTGCGAAGAGGGAGGAGATACAAGGTCTTACTTACATAGAGCAGAGGACAGGCATCAACCTAAGTATTGGGATTCCTTACCTGGGAATATTATGTGGATCTTTCCCTGAAAGCAGAAGCAGGGGCTATGACAGGCATGTCTATGGTTAAACAATTAAAAATTAAAATTGCGTTTTAAAATATACAACAGATTAGGACAAATAGTGTTCCTGTGATCTGGCTCTCTAGTGCTGCAGGAGTTTATCTCCCCGAAAAAAAAGTCATTGCTGATAACAATTCTACGAATGCAGTTTTCAATATCATTTAATCCTCACAACAACCACAAGCTGAGAATTAAAATCCTCACCTCGCAAACGAGATGGCATGGGTTCAGAGGTGGGAAAAGGTCCCCGGAGGCAGGAGCAACATCTGAGCACAGGCGGGCCCTTCCGAAGCACCCAGACCCCAATGCTTGACCCACCTCCCCCAGACCAGGGGCCTGAGACGTCCTATGATCAGACAGTGGGGAAATGCCTGTAGCAGAGGTGAATGCTCAGACCGCTGAGATGCATGGATGCCGGTCCATCCGACACTCCTACAAACAGTGATGAATCATTCTCTTTCCGCATAGCTCGTTCTAAGTGTAATGAGCTGGTGATTCATGCCCCTTGTAAAATCACCCTTGGCCCACCATTTTTCAGCAACGTGTTGTGGTAGAAATAGTCTCTATGGGTTGAGGCACGTGTATCTGCAGAGATGTCGTTCCTGCTGCATAAATAGCACTCTGTTATATTTTAATGGATTATTTTCTCCATCTGTTCAAATCTGTGCTATTTATTACCCTGAAGGAGGCAATATTATCTGCCCTAATTACCAGCCTTAAAGTCTTTGACTCAGCCAGCTCTTGGCCCTGAATTAAGGGATTTGGATCTGTTTTATATTTCTTAACACATTTTTGCTTAAATTTGTTTTAGTCTCTCTCTCTCTCTCTCTCTCTCTCTCTCTCTCTCTCTCTNTCTCTCTCTCTCTCTCTCTTTCTCTCTCTCTCACACACACACACACACACACACACACATACACACACACACACTATAAACCAAGATTCTTTAGTCTGTTGTGCATGTTCCCCTGGAAAAGCTGTAGAGTCTTGTACCATGGTCACTCCTGACAGCATGAACTGTCACCACGGTAAGACCTGGTAACAGCAAATGCCAGGGAAGGGGTTGTCTTTCTGAAGATGTCTCAGCACTGAGAAAACCGTCTGAAGATGCACAGGAAGAGCTTCCACTATTGTTAACAGGCACTATACATGAACAGCGCCCATTATCACTAATGGGAACTAAGTGCCTACACAAGGGGAGAGGATGGTGAAAACCACCCAAGAGACAAGCAAACCTCAGTTGCCTGCTGGAGAATTTTTAAATTAAAAGCAGAACAGAGCTAAAGGTAGAACCATGGGGGAACTGTTTAAACTTGAGTGCAGTGGGAATCATCTCTCCTCTTTCTGCTCTGTGTCTCCATTTCCGCAGCCGTGCATCTCAATGAGAGCCAACGACCTTGTGGTCTCCTCCACAAGTGACCTGGAAATAAATTTCACACTTCCATTGACTCAAATGACGGGCTTGAGGGACAAGGAAACGGTGCGTGGGCAGTTGCGTCACAGCACAGGGAAAACACAAGGCACATGGTGTGCTTAATGGCACGCAATGGCCCAGGATGGAATGGGAAAGCAACATTATTATAGCAATTTGGTCTATCGTTCCTCAGTCCTGGAAAACATCTGTTCTCTCATGTCATTGCCTAGAGCAATGAAAGAAAAGCAGGAACACAATTCCCATCTACCCAAGGGCCAGGTACAGGCTCTGTAGTTACAGACAGTGCTTACAGTGTCTCAGAGCCATGTCTTGGTCCAGGTTCTTTACCTAGAAGTAAACCTATCTCTGAAAAAAAAAAACCTATCTCTGAGAAACAATCATTCATCCAGGACCTGAGGGTGCACAACCTTGTATTCAGAATCCAGACGCTTTTCTCACTCTGTGTCCAGTGGCTTTGTGTTCAGAGGATGGAGGCTCCTGAAGTGAATCTCCCTTTCCTGGCAGTGCACTGGCGTCTGGGGACCAAATGCACAGATGGGGAAAAGAGTTGCTCGCTCCAGGGGAACTGATTCCAGAACTCTGGAGAGAAGGGGCTGCGTGCTATTCAAGCTCTTGCCTGCACCCGTTATTTCCAAAAATACTTTCAAACACAAACCTCAACAAGTGCTGATTTTAAAGAGATAGAGAGCATGGGTATGGAAATAGAAGGTGCCTTATGTTTCCCATATGCTAATTTATTATTTACAAGGTGACCTCACACCCCACATGCTTCTGTAAGTCGGAGACCCGGTTCAAACCATGTGGTGGGACAGCTTGATGGAGGTCCCTGCCCTTATCTGGCAAGTGTCGATGTAGTCACACACCCCAAGCAGACGATCATGAAGGAGAATAAAGAAAAGAGGACGGGTGAGGATTGGGGTAGAGAACACAGTGTGGACATAAAGAAGAGCAGAGAGAGAGGGAATGAGAGGACAGGTGGGCGGGGGAAAGTCAGGTAGAGACCCTGAGCCCATGGCATTTGGGAGGCACTGTGTGGAGCTGGGCTTGGGAGCCTGAGTGAGGTTTGCTCTCAGCTCAGCCCTCCTCTCTATATAGTTGTTGGTGAACTGAATAAGCCTTTCCTCCATTTCCCCATCTCTCAGAAGCAAAAGCTGCACAACCTATTTTCCCTGCTAGACAGCTTAGGCAATCCTCAAAAATATATGATAAACTCTTGAGAACGGCAACACAGAAATCCTAATTTTCTGGCAGATTATCAAAGTGCATGATTGGAGACAAAAATCATACGGAAGGGATCACCTCTGTCCAGATACCAGAATACTTTCTTCCCTTGCACACAAAAGCTGAGTGTTCATCCACGGAGCTGCAGCCCCAGCCCAGGTGCTTCTCTGGCACCTGGTTTGCAGTGAGCACCCTCATGCAATACCATCTTTACTCTCTCTGAAAAGCAAATCAAGATACCTAAAACCTGCTATGAAAACAATTATTTCATTTGGTGCCAATTCAAAGGTGGGCACCTTGATGAGTCTTTCAGAAGTCACATAACCCCAAATTTCCCATCTGAAAAGCAAGGCAGCGTCAGCCTGGATTAGAGTCATTTCTGCTTTCTCCAGAGGACACTCCCTCCTAGCAACAGAGAAAGGACTACAGGCAGGAAAGCACCCAATGAGCACACCTCAGAGTGTCTGTTCCCTGTTATGGAGGTGACACGTCATTATTGACTCCGACAGCTACCAGTAGAATTAGCTCTCTACCCAACCCAATGCTCTGGGGTCCTGAGGCAATGTGAGCATCTTACTCTGTGGCATTTGTCATGAGCTAACTGTCACCATGCTTTGTACATTTAATTGCATCTTTATCTATTCATGTTTTCCTTGATGAACGGCAATCACTTTAGCTATGTCTCCTTTCAGGCTGAACACAGCACAAAAACACAGTTAGAGACTTCATTAATTTTANATATATACACACACACACCTTTTGGTAAATTTAAAAACCATGTAGATACAACAATTTTACAGAAGTATAGACCAGTATATATGTATTAAAATAGTTAATCTCTTGAATAATTAATTAATTCCTCTTTGTATAAACAAGTACCCAGTGAGCCAAGCAGAACAGCAGCTGATTCTGTTATAAGCATGAAAAGCTGCCAAGCTGATCTAGGACTCAAAACTCATGTTCCTGATACTATCTTGTAGCTCTTACAAAAGACAAAGGAATGGCAGTTTGGTCTGCAGACACACTGGAGGACCATGTCTTCTGTGATACAGTGTTGATATAATTGTTTGCATCTAAGAAATATCGTTTCTTACAACTCCATTCGATGGTTTATTTTTCTTTGATTTGGAGTTGAGGGTTTCCTTTTATTGATGTCGGTATTTGCATAGAGTATGCAGCCATTGGTCTACTTCAGGGATATTAAACCAATTCCTGCAGGAAGACAACGCTATGCCATGACTCGGTGAATTCTTGGGAGTTTAGTGAACAGGAGGAGTGTCAGAGGTGATCCTCTGTACACACATGACTTGGCAATCTGCTAATATTACCAATCCACTTATCACTGCAGTTTTTGCAAGACTTAAATGTGATGTGACATGAATGTTATCTGTACATTGCAAACACCACAGAAAGGTTCCTTTATACTGACTAAGGTAGATGCTGTGTGTCTGATATTTACTAGAACAAGGAATAGGGCATCTACTGCAGCTTCACAGTGTAGGTGCTATTATCCCATCTATGAGATGAGGAAAGATCCTCTGATTAATAAATATTATGTCCAGCCTCAGATATCCATAGAGGGAAAAGTCAGAAGTTTGAATCCCAAATGACTGAGTCCAACTCAGTCTCTCCGAGCATCAATGGAGAGGGTGCCTGAACTGCCATTTCCAGTAATCTGATTGATGACTGCCCTAATTGCAATTAGAGAACCTTCATCAAGGAATTGATGGAAACAGATGCAGAAATACACAACCACGTACTGACCGGAGCTCTCATATGAGCCAGGAAGGTCAAGGTCGTCACAAGGGAACCCACAGAAACAACTAACTTGCACAAATAGGAACTCACAGACTCTGCACTGACAGCTAGGGAGTCCGAATGAGACAGACCTGGGTCTTCTACATATGTGTGATTGTTGTACAGCTTGGTCTACCTGCTGGACTACTAGCAGAGGGCCTTTCCCTAATACTTTGGCTGGCTTTGGGGAGCCTATTCCTCTTACCATGTTGCTTTGTCCAGCCTTAATACAAAGGAAGAAACTTAGTCCTTCCTTAATTTAATATGCCATGCTTTGTTGACACCCAAGGGAGGCCTGTCCCTTTCAGAACAGAAACAGAGGAGTGGATTGGGGGTGCAGAGGGGATGTGGGGGGAAGGAACTGGAGTAGAAGAGGGAGAAGGAAACTGTGGTTTGGATGTAAAATAAATTTAAAAAACTTAATGAAAATAAGAAATAAATAGACTACTGGCATTGGGAAGGGATGGTCGGGAGGTTGAGGCACACATGCAAGCATGCATGCCTCCACTTTTCATCTCTTTGATCATCTGCAGCATCCTTGTAGCCCTGACTTTGGTGCAGGCCACAGGTGCAATCTGCATTGTGGTGTCTCTCACCCTCTTAAGGTTTGCTTCACAAATCTCTTGGAACACAAAGGATCTATGTGATGTGGATGCCCATCTGATCTTTGACTTCCTAAATACTGTGGAGGACATGTACAGATGCAAGCAATATCTCAGGTCGCAGGAGGTCAGACACGCTCAAATCCACAGTGAAAAGGTACAAGTATCTTTAGTCAGACTGCATGCCATCAGATGAAAGACAGCCACAATATAAAGATAAGATTACTTGATGTTACTTTAAAGGTCAAGCATTTCCATTGGGGAAGGATGCCCATTTATAAGTTCACTGTCCCCAGATCTTCTGACAAGGTTCCCATCACGTTGTCAGGAGATGTGGTGGAATGACTTGAGGAGGGAAACTGAGAGATAAAACAAAGAACTTCTCCAGATGTGAGAGAGCGAGCTTCCATCTTTGTAAATCTTTACCAAAACCTGCTTCATGTACATAAGTCTTTATTGCAGAAAGACTTACTGCTCATTAACACTGTCAAAGAGATACAATGCTATCCATTAATACTAATTAATTATAAAGAAATAACCAGAAACAAGTATGAATGTAAGTCCATTTGGCAAAACAATTTGTCTTAGACTCTTCAGCGTGGGTAATTTCATAAACGACGAAAGAACCTGAGGAAGAGTATAGAGGACAATGTTAAAGTACCCTCAGAGACTAAAGGTATGTGCAATGAATGTCAATGCATGTTTCCAATAGAGAACTTTCCCAAATACTGGAAAACAGAAATACCACACTCTCTCGCCATCTCAATCCCATGTATGTCTGTCCAAAGGAATATGATTGTCACCTCAAAGAAGTAGTTTCCCCACTGTGCTCATTGTAATACCGTTCACAAGAGTAAAGACAGCCTAAGTATCAGTCCACGAATAAGTGGATAAAGGAACTATCACAAGGACATATGTGTGAATGCAATCGAATATCTTTTAGCCTCAGAAAAGGAAAAAGAAATCCTGTTATTTATAACAGCATGGATGAGCCCAGAAGGTGTTACTATGGGTGAAAACTTAAGCAGAAAGGTACATACTGTGAGATCTCACTTACGTGTGAGATCTGAAGACATCAACGAGAAGATAACAGAGAAAACGGTTATAGGATTTGGGACGTGGTAATCAAAGGACCCACGCTGTCCGTTGTAGGATAGATAACTAATGCAGACCCTGGTGACGTGGAGTGGGAGATGGAGGCAGCCTTGGCAAGCAGACTTCCTACGGAAAAACGGGAGCTGTGGTCTAGAATGAGAACTGGAGAATCAAGACAGCCACCGACATGGATCTAGAGCTGTGTATCAAGATGTAGAAGGAAGTAGACTTTCTCCCATGAATCCACCTCGCTCCCTTTCTCAGCAAGAGGACCACCCTCTATGGGTTTATTAAATTTTAATTGTCATTTTAAACAGAGCTTATTGTAATTGTGCTTGTGGATAATAAATCTCCTTTCCTTTCTCCTTCCAGAGCTGGCTGTGTTTTCATGGTATGAATTTCTGGGCCCTTCCGACCACAGCTGCTCCACATCAATCTTGCATGAACACCACCAACCGAAAAAAGTGCACGTGCCAGCAGAAGGTGAGTCACACACTGAGCCTCTCAGCCAGGGCTGGTCCCCCTGATGTGTAATCAATCAACCTGAAAGGTGTGCCTTTTGCAAAGTTCCTCAAAGAGGTCACTTTCCTAGGTGTGATCAATCTCCCCCATGCTGATCCTGTTACAGCGATTACCAGTCTACCCTCACAGCTTCCCCTCCGGGGAGCAAAGGTGTGTCTGGGAATGTCCAGTGTGGTGCGTCTCGGCAGGTCGGATTAGTTGATAACATAATGCACCGTAAATTCTCTTCATAAGTAAACAGCAACTGGAGATTTTGAGACACCCGAAAGCACAAACCACAGAAGTCACCCTCCCCTCAACAGGAGCCAACAATTCTTTCCTGTGTCATAGAAAGAAGGCAGGGAAGTTGTGCATGCTCTGTGTCCCAGAAAGTTCTCGATGGGCAGTAAGTAGCATTTATTCTCATGACCTGTGAAGGAGATAGGAAAGAAAGACGCTTTTACTGAGTACTCAGTATACCATCCATGCTCTCCTCTCTAAGACTCAGTATAACTCTCAGCTCCCTCTGGAAAGCCTGCCCTGGCTACTTCCCAAGTCAAAGAGTGATGGGCCCCTCTGCCTGCCAGTCTGCATGGGCCACAGGGAGGCCAGGGGATCAGGGTAAACATTATTCTGCATGTAACTGTGATGGTTTTCTGCATAAGATGATTTTGAATTTGAGTTGTTTTGGTTGTGTGTGTGTGTGTGTGTGTGTGTATCCATGCTTGTGTGTGGAAGCCAGAGCTGAACATCAGCAGTAAGGACCGCTGCCTTGGCCTGGGAGCAGAAGGGTTCCCCCAATTCGAGCTGCGGTGGCTGGTACCGCTGAAGGCTGCTGTCAGACAAGGGGATGCAGAGTCACGGAATGTCCCTCCTCCTGAAGAGCATCTTCTGTGGTGCTGGTGAGTGTCCTCAAGGAAACAGAAGCATTCAAAGACTTTCTGGTTTATATTTAGGGGTAGTACACTGGGCTTCTTATCTGCAAGTTGCTGAACAAGGAGAGACACAATCAAGGGTAGAGAAGCCCCTCCAACAATGCGGCCCAGCCAGGATGTAGTAAAGAACCAGAGGGCACATGTGGAATTGAGAACTGGGCCTGTCTTTCAGCCACCACCATATCTGATATTAGCATTACTCATAACAAATCCTGACAGCCGTTAAGAAATGAAGAAATGTTCTAAGTGTTAAAATTAATTATCTATTTATTAAAGCAAGCTGAGCTCATGGGCCCACTCTGTCTGTGTCACCAACTGGCATTAAGATTGAAAACTCAGCCGTCCTTCCCACACTGTTAACATTCCTTTGCCTTTTTTTTTTTTTTTTTTGACAAGTCCAGGTAACACGTGGCAGGTGACCATGTTTCAAAAGGAAAAAAAAAAAAAAACATGAAACCAAAGCACACCTAGCTAAGTTCAGACAACAATTAAAATAGGAAACTTCCACTATTTTAAGTCTTAGGAAGCTACCGATCTTATTTCTATAGGCGAGGTGAAGGCTTCGAGGCACTGAGGTACTTCAAAGCATCAGTTCCCATCATCACTGCTGAGACAGAAGCAGAAGGACTGTTACCAATACCATGAACTGGAGGAGGCATGGATACAGGTTTCTGACCCAGGACAAAGGCATATCCCCAGATAGTGCGTATACTCAAGCCTGAACTCAGGTCCAAGGTTCTAGATCACTCTTTCCATTTTGCATACTACTATAAGACAGTGTTTCATCTCACATCCTTGCAGAACCACCTTCAGTCAAGACCAATGATGAATTTGGAAAACCGAATCTTTTATTTCCTCTCACAGAACCTTTTTCTCCATGACCCACTGTAGCTTTTCCACGTTCATTAATTCACTGAGTTAAAAATCCCAGAACCTCATTTTCTATACCCAGGTGCTGACGTCTTTCAAAAGAGGCCCCTAAAACAGGCGGGTTGGGGAACTCGGCAAGGTGTCTACTTAGCACACCAGCCAAAAGCTATTAATTCCCCCTGCACATCAGACATTGCTCTCGTATGTGGTTCTCAGCCTTCCTAGTTCCTCACGATGAGGTGACCCCCAGCCACACATTTTGCTACTCTTATAAATCATAATGTAAATACCTGTGATTTTCTTAGGTGACCCCTATGAAAGGGTCATTCGACTCCCAAAGTGTCTCAACCCACATTTTGAGAAGCATTGCTCTGGGACCTGGAAATACTGTAAGGGGCAAAGCAACCATCTCAACCTCTATGTGATGTGCACCCCATTGTCCTAATAAAACAGCCGGGGTACAGATTAGCTAGCGGAGTACATATCGACTGCTGAGGATGGTGCAAGCTATTGGGCAGTTATGTGAGGATTTCTCCTTAAAACAATTTAGGTTTCCCTCCTGAACAGCAGGTCCACAGGGTCACTTGAGGTGTTGAGCATATGAAGTGTTTCCCTCTTTGATTGTCTCTCTTCATTTTCTCTGTTACTGCTCCAGTCTGGTTATCTTTCCCCTAATGTCCATTCATGGAAATAAGAGTTGCCTTAAAATCTGTGGTTGCTTCCACATCTCACTGGAAATGAACACTGTTTGAATTCCTAATCCTTCTGCTACATCCCGAAGAGCAGAGTCTAAAGTTTACCTCTTAGTGGCTAAACCTTTATACATGCTTAGTTCTTGGATTTATGCTGTCAAAAAGAGCTTTAGTTGATTGTTATTAATAGCTGAAGTGATCAGAATCCATTCCATTCCACCCCCAAGCACACAACTTTTCCAATTACATCCGCAGAGTCAACCATTGATGATTCTATTAAGTTTGGTCTTTATATATATAAAAGTCACATCATACGCATATTTAAATCACATCTAATTAACTTCATTCCCCTGGAGAAAGAAGTCAAGCAGTGAGGGTGATTCTACTTGCCACACACCCAAGAATCACGTCCTAAATTAAGTGTGAAAAACAAGACTTTCGGTGTTTCTTCAGTCTCAAGTCTCATGGGCATCTCAAAAAAATGAGTGTGATCTTAGTGTTCAAATATAGCATTCTCTTCACATAACATTGCTCCCATATGGAAGACAAGTCCCTCATCAAAACTTGGGGGCAGAAACTGTACTGTGTGCCCATCCTGAGCATGAACCCGGAAGCTGGATCTATTGAAATCTATGTACCCATATCTAAAAAGACATCATCTTTA
>NW_026067948.1:1442829-1548679 GCF_014885135.2 Alexandromys fortis | reverse complement strand
TATATATGGTAATTCTGCTCTATGTAACATTTCCCTTATAATCTGGCTGTGGGACTTAACCTAGATGCAAACCATGGTTTTATCATGATGCCAAATGGAGCCAAGGTTTTGAACCTTTTCTCTCTGACCCAGGGTGGCAGATGCTGTCTGTGACCTCCCACATGTGGTGCACAGTGACTGTCCTCTCCGAGAAGCAGCTGTCACCCTAACCCGGGCTCAGGCACGGGGGCCGGCCAGATGTACAGGGGAATTAATGAACCACAGAGGCACCTGTAACAAGGACCTACAGGACAGAACAGACGAGAGGCTAATTCTGGGGTACGTGTTCCATGTGTCCCCACAGTTGCCCAACTACGAATAGTGGTAACTTGCTTGACGAAGCTGGACTTTTACACACTGGCCTTGTCTAATGCCTTTTTCATCCCCACAGAGTGTTTCCTGGGATCCGCTGAGGAGTGAATTACCCTTGAGTCTTTGGCTCTGGAGAAAGTTACTTTCAGAGGAATTGCAACTGCAGGACACAGAATCACCATCCTCAGCACCAAGCTAAAAACAGCCATGATGGCAATGAGCATGGGGTTCAGTGTTGGCAGCGTCTGAGTCACACACCACATGCGTCACACACCACATGCGTCGCACACCACATGCGTCGCACACCACATGCGTCGCACACCACATGCGTCGCACACCACATGCGTCGCACACCACATGCGTCTCACACCACATGCGTCGCACACCACATGCGTCGCACACCACATGCATCGCACACCACATGCGTCACACACCACATGCGTGGGAGAACATGTGTACAGGTGATAGTCTGAGGTCCACGCAACCTCTGAAAAGTCCCCAAGCATGTTACCTGTACACAACCTTAAACAGGTCAGTGTCATAAAATGTGAGCTTAACAAAGTGAAAGACTTCTAATGCTTGGTGTCACATTTTTCTGGGAAGAGAAGGTCTGGGAGCTGCTTGACTACTTTCTGTACTACGGAAGACGTGTCTCTCTACAGGATCATGGATGTCTATTCTGTCTCTTATATTCAAAAACTCAAAAAATTTACATTTCAAGTTTGTTGGTCCATGGGTAAAATATGAATAATGAATAGGCCCTGAACTAACTTAAGTCATGGGTGTAGAGCCTCCCTTGGGGCTAAGAAACTTTATATTTGATGCATACACTCAGAATAACCCAAGAGACAGAATAGTAAGGTACTTAATTACTTCATATTTTTATTAATTAATTATTGTTAATTAAAGTTAATTACCGTTCGTTTCTTTGTGAGAAAAATCTATATCTCCATAAAGCTTCATTCTCAGGAAGCTATGCATGCAGTGAAGTCTCTTGGCATAAAGCTTGAGGGCGGATGATTAAGAAACATACAGGAGACCACCACAATTCCAGGGCAAACAGAACTCTAACAGGGGACTGTGATGTTGCCGAATGTTGTTCAAGAGACTGCATTTGTATTGCAAAGGATTAAACACTTAAGGATTTGCGGTACTTAGAGTTGCATCTCCTCTAAAGCTGTCATTTCTTGCAAAGTTTCCCCTAGGATTTTACAATACTCAGATGGGAAGAGTGACTTAAAGTGAAAAAGTTAATGGCTATTCACTGTGGTTATTAAGAAGGATTCCCAGAAGCAACACAGCAGTGTCTGAAATCTGCTCCCTTTATTTAAGAAGCACCACGGCCTGCTGGTGGGGGAGGGGCCTCTCTTCACCTCCTCTGTGCTGTGAAGGCCCATGTGACAGTTGACATGGAGTGTTCTTGGCAGCCTACGGACCCCATATGACTGACTCTAGAATATATTTCACTTCCCAACAATGACATCTGGGCCTCTAGCTCATCCCCTGACTGGGGCCGAAAGCAGTCCACACACGGTTGCCTTACGCTTGACAGTAAAGCTCTAATCACTGTTTACTACTTAGTAATTGTCCATTTTTATTTTTAATTAAAAAAAACAGTCACCTACCCTTTGTATTTTAAATGAATAATAGTAACAGTCAAGCAGCATTGTTTTATCATTTTAGTAAATAATTATCTTATGTTCACATTAAAATGATTTCAAAGTGATCTGCGGTGTTTATCATAGGTGGAGATGTGATTGGTCTCATTTAAACCCAGGAGACAATCTCCAGGTGTTGTAAAAGAACATACATAGGAAAAATTCAAAGCAGGCTTCCACCCCAGCATCCGCCGTGCAGGATTGTGTCTTCTTAGAACAGCCCTTTGGTGCTTATTAGAGTGCTGGCCTTGAGAGCCAGGTCTCCTGGCTGCTGTCATAATGAGCTCTGCAGAGAGAAAGCGGAGGGGAATGGAGGGGCAGAGGTAGAGAAGAGAGAGAAGCGGGGTGTCAAGGAAGGGCGCCTTGTCAGAACCAACCATGCAAAAGAGCCACAGCAAGGTGAATATTTTACCGTTTGTCGTTTTCAAAACAACGTTTGAAAAGCATGGCAAAAATGTATTTAAAACCTATTCATTTTCCTTGTTATCCCAAGTGGAGACTTCAGGATTATAAAGGCACACCCACATCAAGCCACTACAGCCACCTGGACTCCTGTGTGGGAGTCAACCACTTATTCATTATTGTGAAGTACTGACAGAAGATTGCAAAGAAAATCAAGTTTCTAAAAATTAGTGCCAAATGAAAATATATGCCGATACCTTTTGCTTTTATAATGAACACATTTCACATAAGATGTCCTGAACCGCCCCTACCCGCCCCAACACACAATACACGCACACACACAAAGACCAATATACACACACATAAGCACACATGCACCGACACCACACACACACACACACACACACGCACACACACACGCACACACACGCACACACACAAAGGTCAATATATAACACATAAACACACATGCAGACACCACACATATGTACACACACATGCACACACACAGATTGATTCACAAACACAGACACACATGCATACACATTCCTCGGTTAATGGCAACAACAAAAATTAACAGTACAAACAACAGACTGATCCTAGAGATAACATCCCAGCAGACAACAGTATCTGTATGATTCTCCGGATAGCAGTGAGACAATGGGCTCTGACCCACATTCTCCTCGAGATTACATCCATTACAACCAATCATTGTCATCAACCTCATACTCAATATTCATCACTGAGCAAGAACGTGAGGAGCTGATTAAAATCTAATATAAAAAGCGGAATTCATGCTCCAAGTATTGTGATATTTTGTTTGAATCTTAACAAATAAAGCTTGCCTGAAGACCAGAGTGCTGTGAGACAACGATCTGTACCCTGTCACTTGTATTTTAAATAAACACTGATTGGCCAGTAGCCAGGCAGGAAGTATAGGCAGGCAACCAGGCAGGAAGGAGAGGTGGGGCAATGAGAATTCTGGGAAGAGGGAAGTTTCAGTCTACAGGCATCACCCAAACACAGTGCAAGCAAGATGTGACTGCCTCACCGAAAAAGGTACCAAGCCACAGAGACAAGAATTATGAGCTAATATAAGCTATAAGAGTTAATAAGAAGCCTGAGCTAATAGGCCAATCAGTTTATAATTAATGTAGACCTCTGTGTGTTTATTTAGGACTAAATGGCTGTGGGACCAGGTGGGACAACACCAGAGTGCAGAGCTAAGCCACTAGCTGCCAGGCAGTGGTGGCACATAGCTTTAATCCTAGGACTCAGGAGACAGAGGAAGAGGGATCTCTGTTAGCTAAAGACCACCTGGGTTACACAAGATTGACTCTAATCTAAAAGAGAAACAGAGCTCACATAAAGGTGAGCCCAGCACTTGGGATCCTACGCCTTTAATCCCAGCACTAGGGAGGTGGAGACAGGAGTGGCAATGCTGGGCAGAGAGCGGAATATAAGGCGGGAGGAGACAGGAGAGCAGTGTAGTCTGAGGATGAAGTCTGAGAAGACAGCGTTGGAGAACACTATTTTCAGGTGTGTGACTTTTGCTTGCACTGCAGTCCTTTCACTCTGTGAAGCTGTGTTATTGTGCTTGTCTAAAACACCTGATGGTCCTAATAAAGAGAAAAGTGGCCAAGAGTGAGGCAATAGCAAGGATAGGTGGGCCTAGCAGGCAAAAACTGTAAATAAAAGACCTCTGGGAGGTGAGAGAATGAGGAAAAACAAGAGAACAAGGAGAGGAGGACATCAGGGCCCAGCCACCCAGCTACACAGCAAGCCATGAAGAAAGAAGCAAAGAAAGGTACATAGAAATAGAGAAAAATAAAAGCCCAGAGGCAAAAGGTATTTGGGGTAATTTAAGTTAAGAAAAGCTGGCAAGAAGAAAGCCAAACTAAGACCAGGCATTCATAACTAAGAATAAACCTCTGTGTGTGATTTATTTGAGAGCTGGGTGGTGGGCCCTTCAAAAAACCAAAAGAGTACAACATCACACAACAAGACAGTATGAAGAGGATCGCTCCTTCAGACTGAGCGTTGGTTGAGGTAAAAGAACTCTCTAATGGCTGGCCAGTTTGCTTCTCTGATCTTTAGCATTAACCCCTATATCTGATTCTAGGTTTGTGTTATTAATACGAATTAGAATTTGTGCTATATCCAAGTAAGAAAATATTTGATTTCTAGAAGTCTTAACTCCCGAGTCTCTAATATTCTGTCAATTTGTGGGTTTCCAACTCAAAAGAAAGTGCCCTATGTTTAAAAAAAAAAAAAGATAAGATTGTTGAAGTTCTTGAAGTAATTCATGTTGGTAGCTGGGGAGATGGATGGCTCAGTTGGTAAAATGTGTTCATGAGGACCTGAGTTCATCCCTCAGGGCTTTGTGGCGCACACTTGCAATCTCAGTCCTGGGAGATGGATAGAGACAGGAGGATCCATGAGGCTCACCAGCCAGCCAGTCGGCCAGTCACCCTAGCCTGATGGGTAAGTCCTAGGTGCTAGTGAGAGATTTACCTCAAAATACAAGTTTGGCAGCTTCTGAAGGATGACACATCAAAGATTGACTCTGGCCTACACAAACACATACCACATGCACACACAAGTGCACAGAAGAACCTATACACAAATATCCATGACTACACACACACACACACACACACACACATTGATATATATTGATTGGAACAGGATAAATGAATAGACTCAGATTCAGAAAACCTAGGTGTTAAATGTTTAAAGCCTATAAAATAAGTCTTTAAAAAATCTACATGAGTTCATTCAGATGTGAAGTTGGTTTGTTTCTAAAGCCTATCACACAAAGGGTAACCACACAACCAACCATCTCCCATCTTTCCACCCACACTCTCCTTCCCGGGCATGCAAATGCTGAGGTGTTGAATGTGTGCCAAAGGTATCATTTTGAATGCTTCCTAGTTAACACAAATGCAAATATTCTCAGGTTTTAAAGCACATTTTCTTCCTCCCACAGATGCGATAAATCCAGGCCACAGAAACCCAGGAAATACAAAATACTTTTTGTCACTGATCTTGGCACATGAAGAGGAAGACAGGTAATTGTCATCCTGGAACCTACCTACACTCCTGCTGCTGCCTGAGGCTTTGAGAGGCATAACTCCCGTTGTTTGAGGGAGTCCTGTGATGGGCTTGTTCTGGTACACAGACCTGAAATACCATATTCAATCTCACACACAGTGATCACATATGGCAGATTAATGTCAGCGAGTCTTTGGGAAAGTAAGGTTCATCATCAGAATTTCCCTCCAGTACTGAGTTATGACCTAATGTGTTTCCCGGCAGTGCCCCAAGGAGATGAAAAAAGATGGTTGGAAATACGACATAGTGTCCATAAAAAAGGACCTTCTTTGCCATCATTCAGATAAAAGTAAGAAAAAGATTGACAAAGCCATCATTTCCAGGAAGCAATGCATTGCATGATCATTGAATGCACCTAACAAAATGTGAAGTGGACCAGGCTTTTAATGTCATTTTGAACATATTAATATGACTGTATGTACACATTGCCAATGCCTCAGGTCAGTCACTCGCTTTGAATGGAGTCACTGCACACTGTTAAGGGTTTGTGCATGAGGACAGACTGGGAATGGGGTTATGGTTATGGTTTTGATTTCTGTATGAACTATCTAATGTGGTTCTCTTACAGTGCTGAAATCACATTCATCACAGTGACAGAGTGCATGTTCCTGGTCTCATGGTGTGACACTGTGGTTATACAATAGAGCAGCCGTTCCTTTGGTTTTGTGCCTTGGAATTGATGTTTTTACTGTTGATTTTTCTTTTCTTTAGGCCACCCAATCTTCTGAATCCTAATCCCTGAGACAACTGTGATACAGACACTACTAGCATTTGGTAAATATTAAGATAGAGTTATCCTCAAATTTAAGAAAAATTAAAAAAAAATATCACTTTGACTTTGGATCCTATTTACTAATGAAATGCTTCCAGTCATGAAATTTATTTCTGAGTTTGGTTCACATGATTTCTGGAAGAATTTTCAAATAAGAAGTAGCTCAGTGTATAGGAGGTATAAAGGTGCTGGATAAACCAAGTTTCCTGATCTACACCCCAGGAGTACCATAGCTGCTGGAGTTGAAAAATGCCATTTGAGGTATGATCGTTGCTTCTGCTCACTCAATTATCCTTTCATCTAAGGTCCTTGGGTGCAAGGACAACTTTTAGTTCCCCCTGGAACTAACAGTAGAATTTTTTCATGTCTTATCTTTTGTTTCAAAATAAGGGGCCAGGGAAAGCAGACTGGTGCCCCATGCCCACCCTGGAGCCTCCTGCCAGCCACTCTGCCTCTTTGGTTCTCAGTGTCCATATGAGGATGCTCTATGGACATCTATAGGCTTAAATACAGTAACTCACATAAACTGCACCCATCAGACTCTCCAATTAAGGAATATAGTAGTCAACTTACGTCTGGTGCAAGGCCTGATCTTGCACAGCCACGGACTGAGACGTGATTGGGGACACGTCTGTTCTATGTGCTGACCACCTGTAAAACAACCCAGTAGGGTATGGATTATACAAATAACGTTTCACCTGAGGTTGGTCAGCAATTCATTTGGCTTCATTGGTGCATTTTACCATATTTTAATCTGCTCCAAAGGATCAAGATTCTTAGTATTGAGAAGCTAAGAGTGACTTTAAAGAACTCATTTTGCCAAAAAGTTTATGATTGAAATTATATCCTAAAGAGACCTTTTGAATCCTTCCTTGTTTCTTTCTGGTTTAAGCAGATGCGATCTAAAATTACTCAAATATTTATATTTCTGTCAGTGGCTTTAATCCATTTTGTCACCTAATTGTATAAAGCTATCGTCTACAAAATAGGATACTGGTATTTTGAAATAAATTGATTTTTTAATGGACACAGCTTTAAGGCTACAGATGGGGTTTTATATACAGTTGTTTGCTTAGAGGATGGAATATTGAATCCTTCACCCTCAAATGCATCCTTGCCATAGATTCGCTGCACCTGCTATTTCGCATCTCCGTACGCTCCACGCTGAATATTGATGGTCCTTCTACTACATGGAGGCCACTGAATGAATAGAAGCAGCCCAATGCTGACATCTGCTGGACACATAGTCAAATGCGTCTGACTCTACCCCGTACTCTATAAATTGTCAATACTTAGGAAGCAAAACAGAACTTTGCTTTACTTATTATGCATTGCTTCTATTTGTCTGTAAATCCACCACTTATATCTAGACTAATGTCTGGAGCAGAGGCATGGTGGAACTCAGAGACCTAAGAGGAAAGACAGAGAAACCGTGAAGGTCTCAACAGGCTGAGCTCAGAAATGGTGTCACTCAGCCTGGTGAGGATGCATCGGCTCTGGGCCACGAATCCAACTCCAAGGTCAATGCTTCAGCACAGGCAACTCCTCTTCTGAACTTTGGAAACTAAGCTCTGTTCTAAGTGTCCCCCACCCCAGTGATGTCTCTTTGGTATGTTTTCTTAGGATTCTATGGGCCTATGAATTCCGTAATGAGTTAAAGCTTTCATTTATCAAGGTGGATTGGACAAGTTATAGTAAGAACACAGTATTTGGGTTTGGATTCTGGCCCAGACCCTCATGTGTATCTCTACATGTAGGATAATTAATTAATTGACTTATTAATTACTTCATTCCTCATACATGTTTTGTGTGAGCTCACTTACAATGAAACCCAACTCCTAAAGTTTTAAATTCATGGCTCACTGTTGAGAAGGAATACCTCACCACCCAGAAGGTCTACACAAGTTACTCGCCCCACCAACTGAACCTTGCACCCCATGGAACTCCTTGCTTTCCATTGCCAGTCCAGCTGTCCCTTTCCACTTCTTGTTTCTTGATTTGGCTGTTCTGATACTTCATACGCAGGGGGTCTTGCTGTATCCATACTTCTGGGGTTGGCTGATTTCATTTACCATAATGTCTTCCAGATTCATTCACCATATTGAGCATGGCAGGATTAGCTTGTTTTGTTTTGTAACTGAGCATTCTGGGAAGATTAAATATTTACATACAAAAGAATGAAATTTAATGCTGTGTTCATGTCACATACAAAAACATATTAAAATTTTAGATACAGGAATGGAAATTGTGAAACTCCTCAAAGAAAATGCAAGTGAAAAGCTTCATACATGGACCTGACAAACACAGCTGAGATATTGCAGAAAAGGCATGGGGTGGAAACACTTAAAACCATGTATATGATCAGGGATTGATAACAAAACCATATGTGGAATGTCTACAACTCAACAGCAAAATAATAGTGATAATAATAAAAACAATAGATAAAAGTTTCTATCCTGCCTGGTCCTGCAACTGTTCAGTCCCAAAGAAACACACAGAGGCTTATATTAATTATAAACTATTTGGCCTACTAGCTCAGGCTTATTATTAACTAGCTCTTACAACTTAAATTAACCCATAATTCTTGTCTATGTTTAGCCACTTGGCTTAGTATCTTTTCTCAGTAAGGCATCTCATCTTGCTTCCTCTGTGTCTGACTTGTGACTGTGTCTGCCTTTCCTCTTGCCAGAATTCTCTCAGTCTGGTGACTAGCCAATCAGCATTTAATCAAACCAATATGAGTGACAAATCTTTATAGTGTACAAGAGCATTATCCCACAGCATGAGATCAACACAGTCCTGCTGAGGACTGTCAGAAGAGTCAGAGCAATTGAGACGCCAGCCTGATGCTTCTTAGCACAGGACCCTCAGTGTGCCATGATGATGGCCCTGAGCCTGAATGCTAATCAGGAGCTGAATGCTGACGTTACACTGAACCCCTTCAAACAGTTGTCAAATCCTTCACTGCTCTGACAAACACGTGCATCTGGAACAAAAGTGCAAAAGCTAAGTAAGGAACTCTTTCCCCGTATGTTAACCACACTTATTTTTCTGCCATGAGAATTTTGTTCTTTCAAATTTGAGAGCATTTGACCAGAAGTTTAAACCATTTTTTTAAATAGCATGAGGTGAAATGGATAAAAAAATTGTGATATAGTCATTCAGTGGAACACTAGAGAACAACAAAAACAATCCATTTTAAACCACATGAAATAATATGTATGAAATTCACAAAATACTGGATAAAGACACATGACACAAACAGCATACACTCTAAGGTTCATGCAAGAAAAAACAACAGCCAAGAATGATTCTGGGTATGAACTGGTATCCTCTCGAGAGAAGAAGAGCAGAGATTAGAGAGAAGTCAACAGGTCTCTGAACATACCAAATTAATATTTTATGTTCAAAGTAGGACTGTTTATATAGATTTTTCCATTTGTGAAATGCATCATACTGTATCTTTATTATATGTATTCTTCATATATATAATAAATCTCATAAACAGTATCTTTATACTTTCTTTTCAATTTATTTAGTACAAAAATAAAGCCAACACTATTTACACCAAAAATCACCTGTGAGGATAAAATGAGATTAAATTGCCTGAGATCTTGTTTTCATAGAAAAGGTCCTCTGGCCTACCTTGTTTTAAAAGGTAAATACTAGCTAAAATATCTACCTGTGAGAAACACCCCATCTGCTGCTCAGCTTACTTACATCTAGTGCAGATGATGGCGTAAAACAGGAAATGCAGAACTCAAAGAAGAGAAATGCCTTGATGTCCTCATTTGTAAATCTTTCAAAATCAAAACAGAAGAATGCAACTCAAAACAAAAATTAATCCACAGCACTGTTCCAGCAGGGCATCTATAGTCCCAGAGCACAGTCAAGGGGGTGCAAATTATCCTAATAAAAGCCTAACCTAAGCCTCAGCACCACTATCCCGTGTTACTTACAGTAGCCTGGGGAGAATCCTAACTCCGTTCTTTGCTTTGTGGCCATGGTCTGTGTAAGCAGAAGTGGTACAGAATGATTATCTTACCCTGAGTCTGTCTACACAGCAAGATTCAGGAAGCAGCAGTCTTCAAACATAGTCAAACAGAACTGTACAATGTTAGTCAAACAAACACCAAACCCCCAGACCAAGCTGCCTCGGGCCAGGGTTAAGGAAACTGGTTTTGCTTTCTTATTGGCAGTAGACCTACAAGGTGAATTTGTAAAAATCACCCAAAGGGACAGAGGATGCTCAGTTGTTCAAGTGGTTACCTAGCAAATGTTCAGTCTCTAGCATCGTATGAACTGGATGTACTGGTACACGCAGAAGATGCAGAACTCAGGAGGTAAGGTGGGAGCATCAAAAGTTCAAGGTCGTTTTTGGGTTTGTTGTTGTTGTTTGTTTGTGTGTTTGTTTTCAAGACAGAGTTTCTCTGTAGCTTTGGAGCCCGTCCTGGAACTAGATATTGTAGACCAGGCTGTCCTCGAACTTACAGAGATCATCTGCCTCTGCCTCCCTAGTGCTGGGATTAAAGGTGTGGGTACCACCACCGACCATCTTTGTTTTCATAGAAAATCTGAAGCAAACTTAGAATACAGTACATGAGACTTTGTAACAAAAAATAAAAGTTACTCAAGAACTATGGAGCAGAAATAGCTTGCCTGATGGATTTTAAGAGCTCCTCAGTATGTCAAAGGGCAGCCCAGCCTCCTCTTTACCTCATTGTAGCATCCCATAAGCCTCTCTAAAAGCTATAGGTACTTGCTCACAGTCAGTGGCAACATGGAGTCCCTCCCCACAATGGTAGTCTTGGGAAGAGACTTCCAGTGACTTACCTGAAAGCATGGACTCCCTCATACCCAGAACCATAACACCAGAGTATGAACTCATGTGCTTATGTCGATGGAGACGGCCAAACACAGCCAGGAAAGGGAAAGACTGACCATACTCTAATGTGTGAGTTCTGAATGCCGTTGACATTTTTATCATTATGCAAAATGGCAAAGATTTTTTTATCTAGAAGAAAAAACTGTTCTTTTTCAGAAAACAGGGAGTAGAAAACATGGAAGATGAGTGAAACAAAAAGATTATCTTATGTGTGGAAAAAGAGTGAGCTGGGTCTAAAGCTAGGTTTTATGTTGAACACATTGATCTATCAGCCAGTATGTCTATCCCGGTTGGCCAGCTTATCTACTGATTTACTGAGGGTTCTCTACTAAACTCTAAATGGCCAAAATTAATGAGATAGAATGGCTTTGTTTCATTTATACATAGGCTATTGTTTGGAAGGAAAGTCTAAAAGGATCATTCATTGTCTCTCTCTTCTGAGTAAAACTATTTCAATCTAGATCATGTTGCATGGACTCCAGAATCCTCATGTAATTCTGCATGATTGACACCCACATACTCAATGACCTGTGTGACCTAATGGGGAAGGATGGGCCAATCAGTCAAAGTTTTTTTGTTTGTTTCTTTGTTGGATGAAGAGAGCAAGAGAGAGAATTTGCTAGTCAAATCAAACAGAAAGAAACATGAGACCAGCTAGTTACATTACAGCTAGTTACATTAATGTAAGAGTAAAGCTGCAAGAACATTCACTATTGATAGGCTTTAACATCATAGAAACAGAGATGGCCCTCCTGCTCCATCCTGTGTGTGGCGTGCTCACAAAGCTGCACATATTCATTCGTGCAGAACACGTTTATTGACTGCTTCTCTCCACCAAGCATAGCAAATGGCACGTTCTAAGGATTCAAAATGATTATTGCTCTGAGACCCCACAGTCCAGTAGAGAGACAAGAAGGAAGCCAGGTGAGTGCTCAACAGGGAAGCCTCACCTAGGCTTGCTGCAGTTAGGTAGACCAGCTGTCTCCATCTAACAAAAGTCAGTGCACTTGTCTCTCCGTAATCTCGCTCCCCTGAGCCACTGGAGGCAGCACTCTCCACACAGTCCTCCTCTTTTGTTTTATTGTCTTGCTATCGATTATTCTGTTTTGTTTTTGCTGTTTTTAGACCACATACTTCCTCAAAATCTGCAACCTCCTGCTCAGCCTCCTAAGTGTGTAGGTTACTAATATCTGCCCCATTACTGTCTCATCCTAATTTTTAACGTGTTGTTTGGATGTCTCACCATGTGTGTATTCCTCCAGTCCACAGAGAGGTCTTCTATGCTGCCAGTTACAGAAACAGCTCAGAAGGGGGCTCCTGTGCAAACGCCTCTGAAGAAGCTGAGCTACTTGGAGAAGTTCTAGTGATAACAAACTTTTAAAAAAATATTTACAGATAGCACAGTCTCTCTCAAGTTTCACACAAATGGTTTGTTCTGGGTCCTGGAATGTAAGCGGTTTGGCTTAAGTACTGCTAAACTAGACAATACGAGAGGTTTATATTTTTAAACATGGAAAATTCCTCAGGGAAAAGTTTATTTACAAATGAAATCTCTCTGAATTATGCATGCATTGATTGAGATCCTTTTGATTGCAAGTAACAAAATCCAGCAGCAACTAATTTGGAGAATTACTGTAAGCTTACTTTGGGATTTTCGAAAAAGTCAGGGAAAGGAACTGTGAGTAGTGGGTGAAGAAAAAAGAAACTTGATTGCCATCAGGTCTGCTCTGCTTCCTCTTGTCCTGGAAGTATTATTTCCTTGTGTTGAGTTTTCTCTCTTCTGTAGACTTCCCCATTTAATTTCACTATCCTTGAGAAATTCCCATTTAGGTCACATTGGTAGATGTCAGAGGTTAGGGATTTCTTTCTAGAGATGCAATTCAGTACCTGCATATACTCAAGAGTTCCTGCATATATCTGACTCAGCTCTCTTAGCTCCAAGTCAAAACTCTACAGAACAGTGGTTGTGATGAAGACATTCACCCCCAATCCCAACACCTTTACAGGGCTAACATCATACTTTACTAACACAAACAGCTTCTTCTACCACCATGTGAGTCATGAGGAGGAACATTCCTAGAGATGGAAGACCAAGGGGTAAGTTCAACAAATGTCCACTAGGAGAAAGAAAATGGAAATGTAAGCATAAACTTGAGTCAGCACAAGTACCATTCGAATAAGAATTCGACGTCCCAGGTAAATATTCTCTTAAAATATCTGCTTGTCAGTGCTCTCCCTGTGTGACACCAACCCATGCCCTGAATTCCCACAGTCCTTTGCTTGTGACTTTATAACGACTTTCTCAGAATATCTTCCAGTTATCTCTCTACACGTTTGTCTCTGGAAGGTTCGAGGCTTACCTGGTCAACTGGTCCCACCTGGACCTGGAGTGGGTACACCTGGCAGATGTCTGTCAACAGCTCACCCTTCTGCTCTCCTTGCCCAGGGCCACACAGACAATGGACTACAAAGCTCAGACTAACTCCAGCCACTTGAATCCTACTGTGATGTGCTGTCCATGATAACTACAGCCTAGGCCCTTTCTCTAAAGACTAGCCCAAGAAGCAGACTGCAGTAAAACCTGTCAGTCTACTCCTCATTAGCGGGTTTATGAAGAACAGTTGGGAAAGAGATTGAAACACAAAGCTAATGCGACATTGTGAATGATCTCACGTTGTCAGATTTCTGGGCTGTGGTTCACTCCCATCAGGAGAGGTAAGCAGGGTCTGGACTATTGCTGCACCTCGTTTCTTTCTGCTGACGCTGAGCACTGTGGACACGGAAGGCTCACAATGATGATGCTGTACTTTTACTCCTGGCACTGAGAGTCCTGCTTCCATCTGGCTCCCCTAATCTATGATTGGTGGTGCTTTCTTCATCCCACGCCTCCTCACCTTACCAATCAGGTGTCAGTGGTTCTCTCGGAAAGCTTTTGTTTTTATAAAAAGATGGATACAGCACAGTGTATTTTGCTGGTGCCATGTATCAGTTCTTGTGGTGTTTGTAACTCCATCCAGGACTATTTAGTCACATCCAGGAGGCAGAATTGTGTGTTACCATTGTGAAATACTCCTTATGCACAATAAAGCAACCTAACGTTCAAATGTGTTTAGAAATTCACAAGTCCATGCTGTCTATAGTTACCTATCTTCAGAACATCAGAGATGGAGGAAACATCTTTATTTCTGTCTCACTGGAGCATGGGGAGATTCTTTACTGTGTCCAGGCCTGATCAGATCTTCTTAGTCAAGTCAAGAAATACACTTCCTGTGTTTCTTATTTTGATTGCTCTTACCCAAGTTAATTTCACATTTCCTAGGTAGGAGAAAAATGTACCAATGCTATTATTTCTCACAGTGCTGGACTCTTTGGTGCCTTTTGAGGTGAAACATGATAGATCTTCTTGCCTCTACAGCTCCCCGATGCCATTTATTTAATGTTGGTTACATCATTAGTCATGTAATAATGCCATCGTTCATTGCGCCACCTGTGAATATTGGCTTCCGGTGACTCTCTCAAAGCCTGTTTCAGGGATGATGGTCACAGATGAGGTTTTAACCCCGAATTCTGAGAGAGAGAGATGTATCATAATTCATTATCTGATAATTAAATTCATTGTTCAAAATTTTATAATATAAACGGAAGAACATACTTCTTCAACCATGTCTCCTGTTGAACCTACAGCATTTTTCCGTATTTCCAATGTGATTTTTTTGGATGCTTGCCACTTTTGTCTTCCATGTACCACCAACAGGGAGAACACTTGAAGAGCCCACAGGCAAGGTGAAAGGAGTGACCCCATTAATCAGAGGAATGGCCATCACGGAGCAAGCACAAGCTAAGATGATCTAGGGAGAACATAGGCGTGTCACCGACCAGAATCAGACACTGATTAGAGACCCCTCAGAGAAGGTAAGGAGCGTTGCCTCAGGAAGACTGCCTGGGACCCGATGCAGGACACTCAGGCATGTTTAAATGGGTACCATTTTTGTCAGGGAAGGATACAGTGTACACAGTGTTAGAGATGCCCACCCCATCCCCATAGTCTTCCAGTGCTGAAGGCCAAAGACATTGAACCACAGTTGTGTAAGCAGGAGTTGAGTTGGACCTAAGTCTGTCTGTCGTCACAGCTTGGACCTATCACATGGCACTTACAAGAGCCATGCACATATTGTCATGTGATCCTATTTAGAAAAAAATAACAGTATATTGCTCCAGCGAGAGCATTTTTTCCACACCTCCATTCTGGTCTTGAATACAGTTCACAATTCTGATACGGTCTCACTGGCAAAGCTTCTAGGGCTCCTCAGAGCAACTAGTTACCAAGTGACTAGGTCAAAGAGGAGGATTTGAGACTATCCCAGAGGTAAAAATGGGGCTGCTGCTCATCCAGTCATGCGACACCCTACCTAAACGACACTGTCAGCTTCGGTCTCTAGGTCAGGGGACGGATAGTTACAAGTTTTACAGGAGATGATATGGGTGGGATCTGGACTGATCCTGATGGACCCACACATTGAAGGCTCGGGTATCAGCCCATGATGCTAACGAGAGTGGGTGGAACCTACAGGACGTAGGTGTAGTCGCTGTCCTGTGTTTGAGGCATGTATTTAGGTCTTGTGTTTAGGGCATGATTTAGGTCCTGTGCTTATGCCATGCCCTTGAAGAGGATATTCGGGACCCTAAGTCTCCCCTCATCCTCTCTTTGCTTCTGGGCAACCATGAAGTAGACAGGCCTTCTCTCATCGACACTCCCACCAAGATGGCTGTAGCACCACAGGCCCAAACAGATGGGGATGAGTGGCTTCTAGAGCACTTGTCATCTAAGGGCATTCAAGCCATGACATGCCTTTCCTCCTTCAAAGTTAATTATGCCAAGTATTTTCCATGGTGACAGAAAGCTGATCAATGCCAAAGGCAACCTACACTGTGAGGGTGACCCTGCTGGGCTTGGATGATGCTGGCCGTGATACAATGCATCTGAAGACAGAAGGCTCTGAAATACCTTCAAGAGAAGTCTCGTGAGAAAACGCTATCTCTATGAAAAGCCAGAGAAAGGGACATTCTCGCTGCTGGCGTGTCTGTAGCCGGGCCCATTTACCAACCATGCGGGAGTATTTTCTGGCACCTACTTTAAGTCTCAGATGGACCTCCAACCTGTGCTCCCCAGTTGCCCTAACAATTTCCTGGGTCACCACTCCACAGTATTCACGCTTGCTCACACCCACCTCAGCCTGTAGATAAAAGCTGGCTTGGGGATTTGCCATAATTTCTTCCTGGGTTAGTGAAAACGTGTACCTAACTCTGCAGCTGGAACTGCCCTGCATTGTGTTGACGCTGCTGATGCAGTCTAATAGAAGCACAGAGTGTTGGGGAAGGAAGTCCCAGGGACAACAGCACCATGGTGTCAAACTCTGTGTATTCTCTTTTTCTCTTCCTAACAATGTGTTATGGCAGCAACGGCTTGGCTTCTGAGGCTTTCAGACCAGGGTTCAAATTCTCCTTTCATGACTGTCCTAGTCCCATTTTGTTGGTGTGATTAAAAAACACTCTGACCAAAACAAACTTGTGAAGAAAGACTTTATTTGGTTGACACATCCAGGCTATGTTGAAGAAAGTCAGGACAAGAACTTCAGTCAGAGCACAGAGGACACAGCCTTCTGGCTCACTCCTTAGGCTCACACTCTCCCAGCTTCCTGACACAGCCCAAGACCACCTGCCTGGGGCTGTCCACCATGGACACGCCCACAGGTCAGTCTGACCTAGGCCATTCCTCAAGTGAGGTTTTCCTCTCATGACTCTAGGTTGTGTCAAGTGGACAATCAGAGCGGCCAGGATAATAGTGTCTATTTCATCTCTCTGCTTTGATTTTCTGTTTTGAAGAATGGGGTTAATAACTCTGGCCCAGGAGGGTGATATTAAGCGGGATGCTGCATGGAACGCCCCCGGCAAACCCAGAGCTGAGCATTCAGATCGTTCCGTGGTGCTTTACTCTTTCCTGCCCGAGCACAGGGCGCTGCTGGTCCCCCGAGGCCCACACGTCCTGCTCACACTCCTGGCCGATTCCACGCTATAAAGTGAACTCGGCATTCGGTGCTGTCAGGGATTCTCTGCTGCTCATGGCAGTAGAATAGAAGGTTATTCCAGAGGTGAGTTGCATTCTACCTCAGGTTGGCAGAAAAAGCAAAGCATTTAAAAGCCAGCACTGTACGCCAACACTTCCTGTTTTCGACTCAGCTTCCTTTAACATTTCCTCAAAAAGTTTGCATACAGAAGTACCTAAAATGTACCAACTTTGAAGCATATGAAAGAGAACAGATCCACCTTTCGTCTCTCCTGCCTAACTGCTCACTAGTCTCTAGACTAACCAGGGTAACTTATAGTACAAAAAACATGGATTCTGTCTTTATCACCAAAATAACGATGCCAAACACTACTCTTTGATTTTACCCTTTTACCCAGACCACTCGTTGGAACTCCAGGCACCTCCAAGTCCTTTTCCCTATTCACTCGTATTAAAGTGAACTCTCCACCACCCATATGCCCATATCTACATTCTTGGGATTGGGATGGAAGATTTGAACATAGGTGCCCTTGAAGTGGCCTGGCCTTTCTGTCTTCCTTAAGCCATGAATGCTTTGAAGACCGGTGTCTGGCAAACTGTAATGCCAAAGAAGACAGCTGACACCCACACCTCTGGCCTGTAAACACGCACACATACATGTACCCACATGCATGTGCACACAGGAATAAGTACACACGCACACAAATTAAACTAAAGGACATCCTATGAAATCCGTTCACTAAGAAAATTTCCATTGTAAAATATCTCAAGTCCATAACCCTAGAAAACTGTTTTGGCTTGACCTGCCCTTTGTGTTTTCTTGGCTCTAGAATTCAATGTTTTTCTTTTGAGGCAGTTAGGAGGCATTGCTATCCTTGACTCTTCCCACCCTGTGACCAGGGGACTGGGCCACACTCCCTTCTTCAACATGTTCCTGACCTCTTGGCCGTCTTCAGCACAAAATACTGTTTCCCTAATCTATGTGAGCCTCGCTGCCTCAACTGGCTATCTGCAGGCTTTACTGTTTCAGCTGTACACAATAAACAACCTTCTGAAATATGCTTTTATTTATTGTTTCTTATTTAAATAATCTTGAAAATAAAGCCCATAAAATTATATTTTTTCTAAGGTTGAGGAAGGTTTTGCATAATGTAAGATTACTTCAGTATTTATATGCATGATAACTAATTGACTCTAAATGGCTTTGATTTCGAAGTGTGAGGCAACAGTCTGCTGAATCGCTAATCGTTTTGCAGGTCAATCCATGGCATCTTTTGATGAGCTACCTAAGGATACAGTGGGTGAATGAGCTTCAGAAGTGAGGATTTAAGTGATGAGCTTTGTGAAAATAGCTTTTATAGTAGCATTGACAGGAGATGGGAAAAATCAAACCACAGAAATGGTTTTTATAATGGAGCTGATGTGCCCTAATAAAATCGAAGGAGCTTACAGGAGGCAGAGATGGTGACATTCTTAACAGCCGAAGACAGCTGTCCTGGAGTGCTAAGGACTTGCTGTGAGGTGCGAGTGAGGGGCGAGTGTTTACAGATTGCATTCACATCCACACAGCTGCTCTCCCACAATCTCTGAGCTGAACTCCAGCTGCAATTGCTAGAGTTCTAGTGACGGTGAAGGCTTAGCAAGAAGCGGGTTTCGTGTAAGCAAGGGCTGCTACATGGAGCTCAGCTAGCCCTGGTCAGAGGGTGTTGCGGTGCCTCTCACCACGGTGACAAAACATGAGAGAGGCAACTTAAGGAGGAAGGGTTTATTCTGGCTCATGGTTCAAGGGCAGCGTCCACCACCGCAGGGCAGAGTGTGAGGCAGCTGATGGTGTCTGCAGTCAGGAAGCAGGAGGGATGGATACTGGTGCCGGCCCACTTTCTCCCCTTTAGTCAGCCAGGGACCTTTAACCCAGACTAGAATCTCTGCCACAAATGTGCCCAGAGGCATGTTCCCTAAGTGATTCCAGATCCTGTCACACTGACTACCAGTGTCAACTGTAACCACACTCAAAACCTCTGTTTGAACCCTGCCTTAACTATTCCTTAATAACCCTCTTCTTTGCTCACAGAGTTTTGCACTTAGTCTCCCAGCCCATCAGCATATGACTGTATGACAGCCTGAACTTGGGTCCCTGCTCCATCAGAAGCAAGTTTGAACCTGGTCCCCACCCCCACCAGAGCATGAGCTGTGAGAGCTTGAGCCTAGTCTGTTTTGCTTGCCATTGCCCCTTCAATGCCTTCAATACTTCAGACTACATAGTAGGCACTTTTCCAAATTAACTGAATGAGTCAAGCTGATCTATGAATCGGGACTCCCTAAGGCCCCTTGTCATGAACTTCAGTCTGGGTTACGGCTCAGCTGGCAAAACTCTTGCCTCCAACAGTGTGGACCTCAGTTCTGATCTCTATGACTCACACTCAACCTCGGCATAATGGTGAACATGGTATTCCTGAGATGACAAGATGGGAAGCCGAGGCCCAGCGCAGCCTTCCCAGTGAGATTCCAGGCCAGTGGAATTCTGTGAGGACCAACACCAGGGGTTGTCCTCTGCCCTCCGCATGCATATATATACAAATGTACACACTCACTTGTATACAAGTAAACACACACGCACACACACATAGCTACATTCTGCTATCAGGTATGGAAAGTCCGCTGCTGTTCAGACCACCTTCAGCATGTGAACCAAACTTGTGCAGTTACTCTGCCAGTTTACAAAATAAAAGCAGGCCAGAGACACATTAAAGAGACAATGAATTTCCCTTCAATATGAGCTCAAGCAACACTGTGTCAAATGCAGTTAAAGGTTTTTGAATTAGACCTTAGACTGATGTTATGATGAGCAAAGGGCTGAATTGGGCAGTGGGGCCCTCTCTCTGCACATGTTCCCAGCTCCTCTTGCACAGACTCCAGCAGACAGGAGTTGTTAACCAGTGAGAGGAAGATCCTCTGCTGTGAGGCAAGACAAAGGCCATCCTGTGGACGGAGGCAACACTTAAGTCAGCTGGGACCAATTGTCATTGAGCTTGAAGTTTTATTTGGAGGCTGTCCTAAAAGTGACAACTATATTTACCTTTTAAATATCTCCTAACGAAGGCATCTCCTATTCCCTGATATATATTTATGAAGAAATGACTGTCCTCAAGTTACTGTTTGGGGTTTTAAGGAAAAGATTAAAATGACATAGATGTGTTTGGTGGAGAAGCATAGGTGTGCAAGGCAGAGAAGCACTCAGCACTGGGCCAGGTTTTTTAAAATGAAATTTATATGCAAAAAGCAAATGTCAACTTTAAGATCTCAAAATGGAATATAAGATGATACTACTGCGTTTAATTCACAATGGCATTCAAAATGTTGCAGTGAGACACATTAACAAACCGCGAAGGAGGCCAGGTTCCGTACCCACAGATAGATCTTGCCAGCAGTGTGTAAGTGCTAAGAGTCAATAGGTTAAAACAAATATACTCTTCATGGCATTAATTCTAGTTAAAAGTTTTAGAATGGTAAGTGTTCTTTTAAAGAGTCATGCTGTTCCCTACCACACTGTCCCATCACACCCTTGTCAGGGGGAACAAGAAGAATAACAAAAGACCTGCCCTGATGTGCCGGAGAGACAGAGCAGCATATTAACTAAACCATGCTGCCGTCCTGTCACCCCTCTTCCCTCCTGCCAGGCAGAATCCTTCACACAGCTCCTGCACTCACACACACAAGGTCAGGGTCTGCACACAGGCAGGGACACAAGGTCATCCATCCTCCTCTCCTCTGAGATGTCCAAGATGCCCTTTAAAGGCTTCAAGACAATGCTGTTCTACGACTTTGAACTTCTAAGAGTGAACAGGTACTAGGCTGAAAGAGACCTTTGCTCATTGTGATAATCAATAATTTAGGAGTTCTGTCCAAATCACAAACCTTCATGCAAGATATCTCTTCCATCACCAGTGTGGATAAACCATCCCCTGCTTTTGCAGATTCCAGCTACAAGCTCATACCTTCCCTAAAGACTCAGTTCTTCCTTCCACTGTGTCAGAAACACTCTTCAAAGAAGATTGCTTACCAACAAATAAAAATGGTATCAGAACTGATGGGTGACCACCTCTGTAGCGCCTGCACTACAGGACCAGACATGAGTGGGAAAGGCAGCTGGAGATTTAAACACATACACACAGAGACAGAGACATGGGATCATGGGTCATTCTTGAAACAAGAATGCCCTCTTTATTGTGTTCCAGGGCAGCTTATATAAGGATCCTTAACTGATAGCCACGCCCCAGCCAAACCCACCAGAAACCATTCCCCTGCCATCAGGATCTCGTGCTCAGAGCAGCTGCAAACACAGGAAAACAAGTTGTTTTGCTCAGATCAGTTGCAAGCATAACAAGTTGTTTACAGGAGATTCAGGGTCTGGGGTCCACAGCCCCCCAACACACCTCCTAGGAAGGCTTCCTGTGAATGCCTCTGCATGCCAAGTTCCTCATGAAAGAAAGATGGGATGGTGAACATTTTCAAGAAGGAGGGTGTTGGCTTGGTTTCCAGCAGTAATGGAGGCTGTGGGTGACTCTTCGCTTGCCTGAGAGGCATATAAGATGGGGCCTGTGGTGAGTTTCATGGTTTAGATCTCCACAAGCCACGATGTCGGTGAATACCAGGCACAATGACGCAGCCATGGCATCCAGGATGGTGAGGTCTTGGCTCATCTCTTCAGCATGGGAGCGTCATAGCAAATACAACTTTGGTGGCCGAATAGGGATGGCTCCATAGTCTCATGTGTTAGAATGCTTGGCCCAGAGGAAGTGGCACTATTAGGAAATGATGACAGTGTCCACTGTGATCTTAAGGCTCCACTGTTGAACATGTGATCTGGCATTGACCGAAATGTCCTTTGGCTGTATGTGACTGTGGTATTCTATGTGCCAAATGAAAATAGAGTACCCAGAATTAAAACGTGACCAGGATTACATAGGTCTGTTGATGGCCCCATGGTTGACTTGCGATGTGAAGAGCAGGTGACTTACCCTCTCTGTGCCTCAGTTTGCACATCTGTAAAGCAGAGAGAATAGCATCTATGTCAGGGACTATTGTAAGACCTGAATAACTTAAGATGTGGGAAGTGCCTAGCGGCCAGCCGACCACACAACTAACATTGTATGTTAGTAAGTAAGAGGGGGGTGGACAAGGCAGCTGAGGCCTATGGAGCAGTGGGCTGAAGCGTGAAGTTATCACCACAGAAGCAAGAGAGAGAGAGAGAGCTCTCATTATTAACAATATTAGGTGTCTGAAATACCACTGGGTTTATTTTAGAAACACAGATGGTCAGGCAGATGTACGCCGCGTGGGAGCGTGTGAACAGCAAGTGGCACAAACAGTAGCCGTGGTATTCATCTCGAACTATACATCTTTCTTTCTGATTATGACATTTGATGAAAAATGGAGACAGTTCTACAGAATACAAGTCCTTATTTATGAGCACCATCCTGTATGAGTATGAAAGTATAGGATTTTAAGACCGATTTTGTGATTTCTTTTTTAAACTTCACACTTACTGAGAATGCATTGTGCGCTTTTCACGAACACGTTATGTGTATTTGCCCACCTAAACTTCTCAACAATCCATGGAAATAATTATTGTTGGCACCTCTAGTTTCTGTACATGGAAGCTGAGATACTGGCAAACCTAGTGAACAGTGTGGCCAACATCAACCCGCATTGCTGGTCTGAGTCCCAGCCTTAGCTGCCACCCATCACTGCTTCTCAGTTAAGGAGGAAATAACCCATGGTGAGGAAAAAGCCTGTGTTGTCTTACAAAGATCTGCCACACTTTGCTACAGAGGAAATCATACTCCCCACAAATCCAAAGACTGAAGACATAACCCCTGTATTTCAAACATGGCTGTAATCAGAGACAGGCCCTTTAGAAAGGTGGCTGACCCTAACCCAATCTGACAAGCACATCAGAATGCACAGAGAAACCAGAGATGTGTGTGCACAGAAGAAAAGCCAAGAGCAGACACAGAAGAAGGGTGACCATCTGCAAGCCAAAGAGAGAGACCTCTGGAGAGAGCAAGGCAGCAATCCTTTTACACACATCACTTACCCTTCCCAACACAACTGTAATAAGTTCCTCTCGTGGCAGCCTGAAGAAAGAACGGTATTCTGTTGGCCAGCGGCTCACAATCAAGCCCTGCTGGTGTGTAAAGTTGTGTGTGTTTACTGTCTTCTCTTGGCCTATCATCATGTTAACATGCATGTTTAAAGTCTTATGCCCACATAATTTAAGCATTGTTAATTTTTCACTGTAGCAACTAATTTACAGACATCAAGTAGAGAAGTGACCACCACGTAAGGACTCTGCTTTTGCTTCTGGGAGAAGGGTCCTACATGTCTAACTCACACAGGACATTTGTATCATCTGAGTGATGCCATGAGGTTACTGAATTAACTTGGAGGCTATGTATGGTTAAAGAGATGTGTGTTTGTGTGTGTGTGTGTGTGTGTGTGTGCCAGGCTAACAAAGGGTGGGCTTGGGAGCTCACATATCAACCTGAGTGGGCTGTGGAGTGCCCAGATCAAACATGATTTCTATGTGTGCATCTATGAGGACACTTGAGTGGGAGAAGCATTTAAATTGGTGGAACCTTCAGAGCAGATTGGCTTATCTTAGTTAATTTTCTGTTACTATAACAAAATGCCAGAGGTAAGTAATTTAGAAAAAGAGGTTTATTTTTACCCAGACTCTTAGAACTTCCAGTCCACGATGGACTGGTCCTTTTGCTTTCAAGTCTCTGAAAGGCAGCATCTCATGGCAGAAGTGTTTGGTGATGATTTTTTGTGATCTAACAAATAAAGACTGCCTGAAGATCGGAGTGCAGAACTAAGCCACTAGCTAGCCATAGAAGTCAGGCAGTGGTGGCACACACCTTTAATCCTAGCACTCGGGAGGCAGAAGCAGGTGGATCTCTGAGTTCAAGGCCACCCTGGGCTAAACGAGATTGAACCACCCTAAAAGAGAAACAGAGCCAGGTGACGGTGGTTCTCACCTTTAATCCCAGCTCTAGGAAGGTAGAGACAGGAAGGGATATAGCTCGACAGTGAGAGAAATATAAGGAAGAAAGAGACAGGAGCTCAGCGTATTCAATCTGAGGATTCATAGAGACAGGATTGGCCTTTTGGTCCTAAGTAGAGGTAAGAACTAGTGGCAGTCTGCTCTGCTTCCCTGATCTTTCAGCATTAACCCCTATATCTGACTCCGGGTTTTTATTATTAGGGCCAATTAGATTTCACACCTCAGAAGTGTGCAGCAAACATCTGCTTACTTCACGCCCAGAAAGACAAAGACAGCAGAATGAAGAAGATACCAAAATTCAAAAACTCTCTTCAAGTGCAGGTTCCTAACGACCTGAATGTCTCTCACTAGACCCCACCTCTTACAGCTTCTACACCCATTCAATAGCACCGGACCAGGACGGAAGCCTTCAGCACATCTCAGAACCAAAGCAGCACCACCCAGGTCACTGAAAGCCTGAGTGGAACAAAGGGGACTGAAGAAACTGACCCCCTCTACCTTCTCCTCGCCTAGGATAGAACATCTCACCGCCTGATTTCTCCTGTCTTTGGACTGGTGACGTTACCAGCTCTTTGGTTTCCAGGTCATGGTACCTAGGCTGATTACATCACGGTTTCCCCAAGTCTCCAGCTGGTAGATGGCAGGTCCTGGTACTGCTCAGTCCTGCAGTGGTGTGCCAGGTCTGATCAATCTTTCGGTTCTGAGATGCCCAATCCAAGCCAGCCCTAATTGGTACAGTGCCCCCTTTACTCCAACACTTCATTCACATTTTCCTTCTTGGCTTATGCTATTATTGCCATTCTGTGAATTCATTTCCAGGGCCAGCCCTTTACCATTCTCTGTTCCTTAGGCCATTTTCTAAACTCCTTCATCCAGAGATATTTGATTCATGTGGATGCTATATAAAGATGCTACCCATTTGCCCTTAATAAATAACAAAAACATTGCAAATAAGCTTTTAGAGCTGGCAAGATGGCTCATTAGGTAAAAGTGCTTGCCACCTGGCCTCCACACAGTGTTGTTCCACACAGATGTGCTAAATAAATAAACAAATGGATGGATGATAGATAGATATAGAGATATAGAGATAGATGATAGATAGATAGATGATAGATAGATAGATAGATAGATAGATAGATAGATAGATAGATAGACAGACAGACAGACAGACAGATAGATAGATAATAGATGATAGATAGATAGATAGATAGATAGATGATAGATAGATAGATAGATAGATAGATAGATAGATAGATAGATAGACAGACAGACAGACAGACAGATAGATAGATAATAGATGATAGATAGATAGATAGATAGATAGATGATAGATAGATAGATAGATAGATAGATAGATAGATAGATAGATAGATAGACAGACAGATAGATAAGTGGAGGAGATAGAAAAGCTTTTCATGAAGTACTGAGTGAAAAGACTAAAGTAAAAATCAGTTTTCTCCACTAAAGAATATTATGACCTAAACTCTGAAAGTCCAGAAATGTTGTAACAAGTCCTCAGTCATGAGGGCTCCGTTCAGCTCTGGATCAAGCTGTCACCACACCTGATTTAGCTGAGGAGCTAAACCAAGTCACCCAAGACCCTCGGGAGCTCTAGTTAAGGTTAACAGCCTCGCCAGTGGCTCGCTAAAAGCTCTTTCTCATCACCCCTTCTTCAGAATGACCCTTTCCATCCTGTGAGCTCTGAGGTGGTGGGGACAGTAGATCAGATCTGCTTAGTCAGGCTTGGTGTTGTCGTGAATAATCTAAGGGACAAAGAATGAGAAGCCAAAGCAAAAGAGGGTTCTGGTGGCACTTTTGAAGACACTGCAGGGTGGAGATGGGTAGAATTCCCAGCAATGTGAGAGAGAACAACCCTGTTCTGGGCTGGGGCTCCTCCCATCTCAGGAGCTAGCTCAGACCAGGGCGGAGCCTGCTACAGTCCTCAAAGGCCTCCCCCTTCCCCCCCCCCGTGACACACCTCCTTCCAGCCACACCCTGGTCATGAAGGAACTACAAACACCGCAGAGATGTTTTACATTGGGACCGTAATAAATATTTTCCCTAAACCAAGTGAGTTTATGTGAGGACATAATATTTACAGTGGAACTTATAATTGACACGCTCCAAAGAAAGATTGGTTTGGCCTCACACGTCTATAATGGGCGGTGGGGTGTGTGCATCGTGGATGTTTCCAGCTCTATTTTGAAGCACATTTGAGTTATTTTGTTATTGTGAAGCTATGCCTCGTAAGACTTGATATGTTTTATGAATTCTCTTACCCCATCTATGTTATCTTTTAAAAAGCATTTTACAGAAGATTTTTTCCATATTCTGAAAATATTGCTTTGCTGCAAAGTTGGCTGGATGGCAACACAATTCATATAAAAGTCGCAGAGATGACATTGGCTCGGGAGTCTTCTGCCAGCTATGGTGACAGTGGGGTCAATCACTCGCTGATGGCAGAGTGAGGCCAGCACGTAGGCCCCAAGATCAAGAGACCTAGGCTGTATCCTGGCCAACCACACTTTCAGTTCACTTACTGACCTTGACCAAGGCAGCCAGCCTCCATTGCTAGCTCCCTACCTGTAGGGTTGAGATGAGAATGTTCTTATTCCTTAAGAAGTGTCAGAATTAGTGATGTGTTGTGATGGAACTCGTTGGAATACGGATATTAGCCAGGTACAGGCAAGTAGTGAAATCCAACAAAAAAAAGTCTCATCCATCTGTTCTATTTGGTTTATATTTTTCAGGAGAATTGAGTGTTTTTGCAGATTACAGTGGACTATAATCAATAAGCAATATATTTGCTGTAGAAGCTCTGATAGTATTAGAAGCCCAAGACCAAAAAAAAAGAACCCAATTCATCAAGCACAGCTGAGTTCATTAACCCTGCATCACAAGGCACAAAATCACCTAAACAAAGCATCAGTGACTCTCAGAATGGAGAACAGAGAAGTAAATACACACAGAAAGCAGAAGTCTGGCCCAAGTCCGTCTCTCCAGATAGGGAGCTGTTAGGATTTTCCAGATTAATTAATGCCAAGCCTAATTGTTAATAAAATCAGCAATAAGACAAGGCTGTTAAGAGGAGATGGCTCAACAGTTAAACATGCTTGCTGCTCTTCTAGAGGACCACAGTTTTATTCCCAACACCATATCAAGCTGAGCTTGAAAGTCCTCATTCCATTCTTACTAGAAGAGAAAAGCTACCCAGACTAAAAGTCAATGTTGTTCCTTCACTGAACTACAGTCCCAGGGAAAACCATTAAGATTATAAAGAGTCAGGTGGGTAGGAGGAATCTCAGCTGAGATCTCCTTGCCTGGGGCTGGTCCACTGGGAGAAATGACTTTGGTAACTCCATTAAATGCAGGCTAGCAAGAATCCCCACATCCTCTCCTCCTGCATTGCTGGTGGGACTGCAAACTGGTACAACCCCTTTGGATATCAGTATAGTGATTTCTCAGAAAATTAGGAAACAACCTACCTCAAGACCCAGCAATACCACTTTGGGGTATATACCCAAAGGATGCTCAATTGTGCCACAAGGACATGTGCTCAACTATGTTCATAGCAGCATTGTTTGTCATAGCCAGAACATGGAAACAACGTAAATATCCCTCCACTGAAGAATGAATAAGGAAAATGTGGTACATTTATACAATGGAGTACTATTCAGCAGAAAAAATAATGGCATCTTGAAATTTGCAGGCAAATGGATGGATCTAGAAAACATCATACTGAGTGAGGTAACTCAGACCCAGAAAGACAAACATCGTTATGTACTCACTCATAAGTGGTTTTTAGACATAAAGCAAAGAAAACCAGCCTACAATTCACAATTCCAGAGAACCTAGACAACAATGAGGACCCTACAAGAGACATACATGGATCTAATTTATATGGGAAGTTAAAAAAGACAAGATCTCCTGAGTAAATTGGGAGCATGGGAACCATGGGAGAGGGTTGAAATGGAAGGAAAGATGGGGAGGGAAGCAAAGAAAAACGTAGAACTCAATAAAAGAAGAATGGAAAGTCCTGGGAGACAACAACAATATGGGTTTAAATTCCAAACACTGTGTTAACCACTTTGATTGATCATATATTAAGAGTGTTTCCATCATGAAACCCTTTTAATGCAGGGAAAGTCTCTGCTTGGGCATTGCCTGCCTTGGAGACTCAAATGATAAATCTCAAGAAAAAGTTTAAATATGTAGCTAATGAAAATGAAGACACAACTTATAAACAAGAGATCAGCGGTAAGAAATAAATCAACAAACCAAAATGTAGCTTTAAAAATCAGTGAAGTCAACAACCCCCTAGTCACAACACTAAGCAAGGGAAAGAGAAAGATAGCAGAGGTTACGGGGATGAAAGCAAGACCATTGCACCAATCCCAGGGGCACTGAACAGCAATCAATACTGTGAACAATACAGAGAGAGCTTTCAGACAATGAATGAACAAACCCTGCCCAGTGTTTTGCAGCTCAAGGACCCAAGTATGGAATGAAGCTTCCATGTAATCCCACAGAACTGACAATGGAAATCAAGAAGCCAGAAGCTAAGTTGTGTTGTCACGTCACAGGGGTATCTGGTAGCAGGCAGGGGTGGGCAGTGATACATTAGTGTTCAGTCACCATCTCACACGTGTGGGCATCCTCTGGGCTGCACAGACTGATCTTGCACTTCTTGTGCAATTATATTATGATCCTATTCTAAAAACGACAGCAAAATGAAGTTCTCTTTTACACATTGTATTTCGTGGTTTCTCAAATTATACAGGATAAGAATCCCTTTATCAAAACAGCTTAAGGAAGGAGAAACTTAGAAAAAAACTGACTGGTTTAAACACCCAGTTGAATAGATTCTGGCAAGTGTATAAAGTAGGTGATCATAACCACATGCAGACTGTAGAATACTCCATCTCCCCAGAGCTCCCTAGTGTTCTTGGGCCCTGCAATTCCCCTGCTCACGGATCTGCTTCCCATTGTTACAGTTTTACCTTCCCTAAAAATGTGCTGTAAATGAGATTGCACAGCACAGATTCCTGTCTGGCTTCTTGGGCCCAGCAGAATGTTCTAAGATGGGCCATGGGCCTTCCTTGCTGTTGCCCAGTGGGACTGGACAGCATGGAGGTGGCAATGGTGCTCTTACTCAGCAATAACGGACTTTATTTGGATCAGGTTCCTTAGATGTTTTCCTTCCCCATCTCCCTCGACTTCCTCTTCTCCAATCCCCCTCTGTTTTTCTCAGCTATCATCATCAATGGTAATAATTTGGGATGCACTTTTCTTCCTCTTACGTGGAAGACAAGGAGTGGAATTTCTCAGTCTGAGGGCATGCATTTGTTCACACTGCCAAGCTGCTTTCTGAACTAAGCAATATGTGTTCCCACCAACGCTGTCAGAGCATCCCAGCCACTCCACCTGCTGAACACTCAGGACGATTGATAGTTTTCATTTTTGCAATAACGCAAGCATGTCCAGTCATGCTAATGACTCATCATGGTCTTAATCTTCACTATCTTTATGATTAGTGACATCATTTGTAGATCTTCCTGGTTAAATATTAAATCTTCTATCTACTTTCTTGTTGAGTTAAAAACCTGTTAATATGTCTAGCAGTCCTTTGCAAATGGGTTATGTTTTCATCTTATGAGTAATGTCTCTCAAGGAGCAATTTTATTCATAAACTTTGAAGGAATTTAACCATTTTATTTTACAGCTTGTGTTTTCTGTAAAACTTCAGCTTTAGAGAGGAGTGAGCTAATGATGCAGGGTAAACAGGATGAGTTGAGGAGAAACTGGAAGAACAAAGCAGAAGTGTGGGCCTGTTGTGTGGTGGCCCATGCTGGGGAGAGTAGTGAGGAGATGAGTGTGTGACTACCTCACTGCTGACTGCAGTTACATCATATGGCTGGAGGCAAAGGGTGCCAGAATAGAAGCTACTGTCTGAAGACCAATCTGGGGAAGGATGACAGATATGCTCATCTTGGTTCAACCACCTTTCAAAATAAAAGCTAAAGCAGGAGAAATCGCATCAGTCAGGCAAGAAGAGAAAGAAAAAAGAGATTCTCTACTTTATAAAGAAAGGTCAGGTCAATAAAAAATCAGTCCAGAAAGTGGATCGACAAAACACTACATTGCATTTCAGATGAGAAAGAAGAAATATTAAAATAAAGACAAAATCTCATCCAGTGGACAACCAAATGGGGAGTCTGAAATAAGCAAAAAAAAAAAAAAAAAAAAAAAACCCACTCTCAAGTGGAGAGGCCATTTGAGAATATAATGCTCCTCATTATAACTTATATTTTTACTATCTTGTCATTGGCCATCATGCTAATCTCCCATGTCCTCCCAACCACGCCCAGAAAAACTACTGTGCCTTTGTCAGTTCCAACATATGCTGTAAATCTCAAGGGAATATAAACAGAAAAGCCTTGGGACATTAGTAGACCGTGCAACTAATTAAAAACAGAATGAGAAGCTCATCTGTGTCCTGAGTATTTTTTGGAAATATCCTGTTTAATCACAGCATTCAACCAATTACCAAATTTAGAGATGGGATTTAAAATGAACTCTTCTTCCGAACTATAGCTTGGATACAAAGTTGAGGTGTTTTCCCTCCATTAGGCAACTGCCCAAGGATAACTTGTTCATCTCTAGGAGAAAAACAAATCACCTAGGTTTAACATATATTGTAATGTACTTCTATAGAGAGGGTAGACTGCAAATTAAATGCATAAAATCTCAATATTTTATATTTTCAATAAAATTGCAATGCAGATAAAGATCACTTTTCAAAGATGCTTTCCAACATACTGAGAGTTTGATTTTTCTTAAGACAGAAAAGCTTTCCTAAATTAGACTTTCTTTTAATTCCTCAGGCAACCAAAAGAAAAAAAAATAGGACACCATGCCTTCAGTAAGGATCTTTCTTTAAATGTGACAGGGAGAGATCCAGTTTTCCTGACTAAATGGATTGGCAAGGTCCTAAACAATTCAGCCTCCCTTTACAGTTTGGGAGAGTTTGTTGTGTATGAACTCCGGGCGTTGACGCTCCTTGAACTCCGCTCAGTCGTCCAAGGCATACTTTTAAGCAGGAAGCACACATGACTGCATGGTCTTTATAGTGAGTCAAGGTGCTGCATGCTGGGCCTTGCTTCCACAGGGACCAGCCCATAGGTAGCCTATGAGCATGGAAGACTCCCTCCTAGCACTAGGTCAGGGTTTGGCGATAGAGTGTCAGATGAATTGGGAAGGCTGCTCTGTAGTGGGATGCGTCAGTGTGGGCAGAAGTGTATGGAAATATGAATGACCCTCCTGCTGTCTTCCAAGGTCTCCCATTTCTGCATCCCACTAAGCTGTTGTTCCTGTTCTAGCTTCCTTGCGAAGGCATTTTTTTGGGCGCAGTTCATTGTTCTGAGAACGATAAACTCACCTCCTGCTGACAATACTCCATCAGTGGCCCATCCCACATTCAAGCACAGACAGCCGTCCACAGATGAAAACCAGGTCCCGGCCATGCACCAAAAAAGTTCTGCTCAAAGAGCAATCAGGGTTCCCTGCCCTGTGGGAAGTCCGAGGACCACCCACCTCCATCCAGGTCTAGTAAGGTGAGCATCCAAACTGCCGAGGCTCCCACAAAACCAATAGGTGCAGTAGGATCAAAAACCTATTGCCATTGTTCTTGAGGTCTCAGTAGTCCTCATTGACCGCTATGTTCAGCTTTGGGCTGACGAGGGAGGGGGACTTGATTGGGAGAGGAGGAGGGAAAGGGGAGGCGGCTAGGGGGAAGAGACAGAAATCTTTAATAAATAAATAAATAAATAAATAAATAAATAGTTCTGCTATTCCTGTCCCACCTGCCACAGGTTGGAGGCAAGGTGGCTTATAGCCATTCTGGCAGATTGTGTTTCATATAAACCCCGATCTCCTCCAAAAGCCAAGAATATATTTTTCATGGTGCATTATTAACTATGTGCCCGACAGGTGAGGATATTGATTGATAGGAGTTGAGGAATCCAATCACAGTCTTATATATATAGTTATATAAATGTATCTATATATATCTGAGTATAAGAGACATTCCGTAGACTAGCTGCTAGCTCTGCTCACTTCAAACCGTGGCTCTATCGTGTACACCGGTGCCTTCAAGGCTCTCTCACAGCCTGAAGATATACTCATGTCACATACTTGGTCTCTGGCCACAACCGGGGAGTAACCACACTCATCAAGTTGACCACATGATGTGTCGGGAAGTGTGGCTGTGCCACAGTGAGGAGGCAGTAACGATGAGAAATACAGAGATGTAACCCCGCTGAACTTAAATAAGATGTATACTCCACTCACCCGTCCTTAGCTACACCTCAGAAACAAGCATGGAGCTCCCACAGGACCGAAAAGTGCAAGAGAAATACAGTGGGAGAGAAGCCAAAGTGGAAAATCCAGGAGCTGCTGCTTGTGGCCGTAAATATCGCTTCATCATCCTTAGTCTCCCTGCAGGCTTTGCTTTGGTCTCCATCGCGTTAGGAGCCTGGTCCACCTCTCTCTCGCTCTGTTTCCGTTAATGGTCTCGAAAATACCAGAAAGTCGTTCTTCCTATTTTGCAGCCCTTGATTTTCCTACTCCTTATTCCGTCTTTGATCACATCTGTATTATCACCATCATCATTATTATCATTATTATTTACTTTTTCTTTGCTTCCGCAACTCAGAACCTAAATTTCATGGCTAACATCGCAAGCCATCAGAAAAGATAATTGCTTGAGTGTAATAATGGTGACTGACAGCTTCATCTCCCAACTGTTTATCAGTTCGCACTCCGTACATGGGGAATGGAGAGAACACAACACCTCCTGTCAGGAAAACAAAGGAATCTGTGACAGCGTTTCAGTTGGCTTTCTCACCTGGCACTCACCACATTCGCGTTCAGTTAAGATAACTCCATTCACTATTCCAAAACAAAACAAAATCCTGATGAAATCACAGACATATGTAAAATAGAGAGTAGAAGTACACTTGATCCAGGGTTTTCAGTCCCTTCAAAATAGCCTGTGTCCACTTATTAAAACACATGGTGTGTGTGTGTGTGTGTGTGTGTGTGTGTGTGTGTGTGTGTGTATGGTTTCTCAGACAGGATTTTTCTGTATAACAACATTGGCTGTCCTGGAAGTTCTTTTTCTAGACCATGCTGGCCTCGAACTCACAGAGATCTGCCTTACTCTGCCTCCTGAGTGCACCACCACACCCACCCAGCTTTATTACAACATTTTAAAATTTGTTTCCAAGAAGTCAATCATAGGTCTCATGTGTGTATATATATATTTACATATACATATATACACATATGTATGTACGTATGTGTGTACACACACATACATGTAAACACACACACAAGTGAGTCACTGTTCTCACCAGAGAATGAACATCAGACCCAACAGTAAGCACAACAGCCACAGCACCACCTGGAGGTCTTGGGGGCATCTAAACTCTACAAAGGAGTGTAGAGTGCCAAACTGTAAGCCCCCCTTGCAAAGCATAGACATTTATTTTCCAAAGATTCATCTGAAAGACACCTTTTCTCTTGGACAAAGACATTTCCCAGCCATCAGAGGAGAGTGATGATCAGGGTTATGAGCCAGAGAGTCGAGTGCAATGTGTTTACATCGTACCTCTGCCATGACTGACACGGGGGAGGTGGACAGACTCCCTAAGTCCTCTGGCCCTCAGCTGTCTGTCCTATGAACTACAGATCATAATGCTGGCTCCTTACAGAGCCGATGAGTGGGTGGAACGAGGCGGTACAGCAGAGCATCCTGACTGAAAGAACATACAATCTTTCCTTTATTTTTCATTGTGCTCTGCAATACTGCTTAGGAGACTGGCTGGTGATCAGAGCGGCCTTCCTAGAACACAGCCTGCCATCCTTTTTCAATCGCCTGGGCTGAACTTCTCCAAAACATCTAGTCAGATACCATGTTAGTCTAGAAAGGGTATTTCCTGGACTGCTTCTGTGTCTACAGCACTAATATGAGGACAAAGAAAGGAATTTAAATCCCATCAAGCTGCATTTAAAAAACAATAAACCAGCTTTTGTTAAAATGAAAAATATTGAGGAACCTTTTCAAAACAAGCATCTGAAGGTAGTTTTCATTTCTTAAGTGATATTGGATAAGTCTCACAGTGAAGCCCATAGGTGTCTACCATGAACCAGACAACACACTCACACACTCTTGTTTTCTAGGATTACAAGCTGATCATCAGGATTCTATTCACCATCTGCTTAGGTAGTAAAAATACACATATTTCATCTAAAAAACACCTTAATAATCAAGTTTCAGAAGGAAAAATGTGGACTAGTGTGGACTTATAATCCCGGAACTTAGAAAGTGGAGACAGGAGAATCTGTGAATTCAAGACTAACCTAACCTACAAAGAGACCGTGCCTCAAACAAACAAAACAAAACCCAAGGAGGAAACCTGTTCAACTTCCACTCACCTGTGTGCTGGGGCCAGAGGAGGACACTCTGGGGTGGGAGAGGCGTACAGGTTATACTGACAGCCTTGGCCCCAGTCCTAGCCCTCTGGACCTCATCCATTTCTGAAGCTAATTTTGGTGCCTTTGCAGTGATCTTAGAATGTGAGGAATTTAGTAACTCTTTTTTTTTTTTCTTTCCCTTATTTTGACTTTTGGAGACAGGGATTCTCATAAGAAAATCCTTGGCTACCCTGCAAATTGCTCTGTAGACCAGGCTGACCTCAAACTCACAGAGATTCGCCTGCCTCAGCCTCTCAAGTGCTGGGATTAAAGGTGTGCACCACCACTGCCTGCCTTGAAGTTAACAACTCTGAAACTCAGTTTTTAAACCTCACCCAAAATCTGAGACAATGGGAAAATCCCATTTAGCAACCTGTTAAGTTGATATGCTTGATCTAAATTCTGCAAATGTCAATAAAAACAGCCTGTGTGAGAAAAGTGCTGAAAATGCCAAAACAATCAATGAAATATCCTCACCCAGTAACATTTTCTCCACAACTGGAAAAGTACCAGACCTCGGTGCCACAAGCAGTTCAGGCTTTATTCTCAAAGTCTCCCTGACTATTAAAAAAAAAGAAAAAACCCACAATGTGTTTAGAAATGTGTCTCGCTGGGAGGAAATGCCAGGTAGACGTGCCTTCATGGAAAGTAAGATTCACAAGTCAGTTGCTGCCTTTTCCTTTAAAACGTCTGCCTTGGCTGGGCACCATTTGGCTCCCTGAAGCCTTCCCAGCCTTCTGGAATCTCCTCTGTATCACAGCATGGCTTGGAGCCTGGGTACTGCATCTGACAGGCTTCCTTGCCAGCTGCTTTCCCATGGGGCTCTGCATGGGAGTGTGCATATAAGTGGGTATGAGAGTGTACTTGTGTGTGTGAATGTGTAAATGTGTGTGTCTTCCGGATGGTGTGAAAGATAACCAAGAATGCAGCATACAGGTCCCTCCCAGGCAGCATGGTTCCATTCTAGTGTGTGTGTGTGTGTGCATGAGTGTGTGTATGTGTGTGAGATTGTGTGTATAGTGGGGTGTGTGTGTGTGTGTGAAAGTGTGTTTGAGTGTTAGTGTATGTATGTATGTATATGGAAGCATGTGTAAATGTCTGTATGAGTGTGAGTGTGCATGGATTGGAATATGTGAGTATGTGTTTATGTGTGTCAGTGTGACTGTGTACAAGTGTGTGTGCATGCATTCGACATGTACTCTGCTTGGGGAGGTGCACAGAAGGGCCTCGCGGTCCAGGGCAAGCACAGGCTGGAGTTCCTTCTCAGGCAGCTGGTTTCACGGTGATGTTGACCTAGTGCCTCCTGATGCTGAGGTGTGGTGATGCTCTGGGCTCTGACTCCAGCAGTAGAGAGAGTCCCATCTCCTAGTGACAGGACTCCCTGTGTGAGTGTGGCATCTGGCTGTTTGGGAAAATATGCGAGAGTCACAGGGAAGCAGGATCTTTGTGACCTCTCAGCTCTGTGATCCAGTCCTGAGTATTCCAGTCGGACTGTCAGTGAGCCAAGAAGCTCGCAGCCTCCCTGTTGTTCCTTGTGTTCTAGAGGTATCACTGCAGCTCCTTAAATGTTTTCCCATTTTCCTGAAAAAAAAAAAAAAAAAACTTACATCATCACTTTCTTTTTTGTTAAAGTTGTGGGTGTGGGTGTGGGTGTCTGCAAACACTAGAGGAAGGTGTTGATGCTCTGCAGCTGGAGTAAGAGATGGTTATCAGCCAACTAATCTTGGTGCTGGGAACTGAACTCAGGTCCTCTACAAGAACATTAAGCCATCTTTCCCACCATTCTTAAGGCTAATGAATCAAGACACAAGAATAAAGAAGTGTGTTTCTGTTTTCACATAGAAGCACATGCTCACTGACTACTTCAAAATCCTAAGATTTAAAAAGTAACTTACAGAGACATAATTAATGGAACGGCTTCATATTCTGAGAAGCTTCAGAATACGAGCTAAACATGATTAAACACATTTAAGTCAGAAATACCATTAGCTTAAGCATAAGGAATGAGGAATGGACAAAATAAAACAAAGAAAAGGAGAAGGGGTGAGGCAGTGGAGATCGTAAACAAGAGATACTAACACCATGTGTAGTAGGCAGGCCACTTGTTTGTTAACCGGTTGCCTGGTAGCTCAGACCAAAATAATCACACAGAAACAATATTATTACCATTGTTTGGCCAATCACATAATCATATTTCTAGCTAGCTATTACATCTAGAATTAACCCATTTCCAGTATTTAGGTTCCAACATGTCTGTCTCCAGAGGCAGCTCCATGGCTTCTCTCTGACTCCGCCTCCTTTCTCCCAGCATTCAGCATAGTCCGTCCATCCGTGGTCCGTGTCTGTCCCCACCCCCAACTAAGTTCTACCTTGCTACAAGTTCAAAGTAGTTTCTTTATTAATCAATGGTATTCACAGCATACAGAGGGAAATCCCACATCAACCATGGACAGGCACAGCCAAGTATCAACATCTGAAGTCAAAGATTCAAATGAATTCCCAAACCATCTCAGGAAGTTCCAAAACCAGGTGGCTGTGCAGGCAGGACTAAGGGACTGAAAACTGACGGTGACAGAGTGTATCCTCAGAAGACTTGCTTTTCTACTGTACCACATGGCCCGTGTCATTGTTAGAGATGAGCCTGCACCTCCACACCCCAGAACAATGGCATTATTGACTCTAGGAATGAAGCCTGTTTTGGAGGTAGTGATAAAATATGCTTCATACTAAACACTGGCATGCCCAACCCCAGGGGGCAACAAACCAATTTGTCCAAATGAACCCAGATGGGCTCTGTCCTCCAGGAAAAGTGGAAGACTCTCCAGCAGGGAAACTTAGAGGCCTGAGAGAAAATATCCACTGAGCTGACATCTTAGAGCTCCCCTCCCCCTGCAAAGCAGATGGCTCTGCAGTTGTCCACAAGCTCCCTCCACACGGAGAACCAGAAATTTTTACTCAGATCTTTCTACCTCAAACAGGTTTAAATGCCAAAGCATGAAGAGATACGAGGAAGAAGTTTCTAGAAATAAATACATAAATCAAAGTAAAGGAAAGGAATGGGAAAAATCAGAGAAAATAAGGTAATCAGAAATTCTCTATACATTTCAAATATTTCTAGGGGGATAAGAGTAATCAGTGTATCCATAGCATCAGAATGATTCTTAAACTAGAAGAGGAGGAGGAGGAAAAGCCTTGAAGAAAAGAAATAGTTATGGGAATTTTTAAATAATTGAAAATAGTCAATAAAAAGATAGGTGATAAATTTAAGGATGTTCTTCTGAAAATGTAGAGGAAAAGGAATGTAGAAAAACAAATATATATGCTTAAATCGGGCAATTTTAGTTGTTGCTGGAGGCCCAACATCCAACTAGAAGTTTATGAGAGGGCTGGAGAGATGGCTCAGAGGTTAAGAGCACTGACTGTTCTTCTAGAGGTCCTGAGTTCAATTCCCAGCAACCACATGGTGGCTCACAACCATCTGTAATGAGATGAGATCTGGTGCCCTCTTCTGGCCAGCGAGCATACAGACAGACAGAACACTGTATACATAATAAAAAAATAAATCTTAAAAAAAAAGAAGTTAATGAGAAAGAAAAAGTTACCAAACTTAACAAAAAATAACTGTTTTCAGAAATAATAAAAATAACTTTTCATACTGAAAGCTTACCACTGAAGTTGAACACAGTACATGATTAAAAGACCAATATCAAAGCCCCTCATAAGTTTCAAAACATGAAGGATAAGACACAAAAAATTTCATAAATGGAAACCAATCATCAGACATCCAAGTGAGCGTCAGGCTGAACAACTGCAGGAAGAGACGGCAGAACCTAGCGAAGCAGGGTGTCCTGGCTTCATCCTGTTGCTGTGGAAACACCGTGAGCAAAAGCTGCCTACAGGATGCAAGGGCTGATTTGACTTACACGTCAGGTCATAGTTCATCCAGGGAACTCGAGCAGGAACCATGAAGGAATGCTACTTATCGGCTCCCTCAAAGCCTCATGTATAGCTAGCTTCCGTCTACAGGCCAGGACTACCCATAGTAATGTTGACACCCACAGCAGGCTGGGTCCACCTAAATCAGTTAACAATCGTGACACTGTCCCACGGATACACCCACAGTTCCTTAATCTTGGCTTTCCTAGACTGTAGTATATAAAGCTGAAAAAAGCTAAGAGAAAAGGCTTTCTGAATTCTAAGGAAAAAATATTTCTAATATAAAGCTGTATCCCTGGCTGCATTTTAATTAAGTTGTGAACATAGAGTCAATTAAATTTGACTAGTATCTGTCACTTTGCACAAAAGCGCACTCCAAATTGATCAAAGACCTAAATGTGAAAATTCTAGAAGAAAACATAGGTAATACCCTTCAAGAAACAGATGTACCTTCCGAATGGGGTTTCATTTGCCTAGGAATTAAGGCCAGAAACTGACAAATGGGAACTTCGTAAAACTAAAAATCTGAGGCACAGCTAGGGAAACAATCAACAGGGTGAAGAGGAAGCCCACAGGACAGGTGACAATCTTATCAGCTACGTATCACCCATAGAAGATTAATGTTCAGACTGTAAAGACTCATAAAAAAGATGCTCCCTGAAGCAGCTCACCTGAGCTAATGGGAATTTACCGACTCTAGTCTGACAGTAGGGGAACCAAACTAGGCCCATTGAATGTGGGTGACAGTTGCATGGCTGGGGCAGACTGGGGGGCCACTGGAAGTGAGGCCAGGATTTATCTCTACTGCTTGTACTGACTTTTGGAACCAAGTCTTTTTGGATGAGTACCTTGCTCAGCCTAGATATAGTGGGGAGGGCCTTGGTCCTGGCTCAAAAGCAATGTGCTAGACTTTGGTGAGTCCCCATTGGAAGACTTACCCTCCCTGGGGAGAGGATGTGGGGTAGGTTGTGAGGGAAAGTGGAGGGGGTTGGGAGGAAGGGAGGAAGTGGAAACTGGAATTGGTATGTAAAATGAAAAAGTGTTTTTTTAGAAAATAAATTGATTAATTAAAAAAATAATCCTGGGGTCTAAACAGAGACTTCTCAAAAAAATTGGTCAATAAATATATAAAAATATTTCACTGTCCTTAGCAATTGGAAAAGTGCAATCAGAACTTTAAGATTAACCAGAATGTCTAGGAGCAGCAAAACAACCAGCAACAAAGGCTGAAGAGGATGTTGAGATAATAGAACCCTCATTTGCTGTTAATGGGATTGGAACTGGTGCAGCCACTATGGAAATCAGTGTAGAGAATTCTCAAAAAGTTAAAAATAAATGTACTGTCTGATCCAGCTATTACCATTCCATGGCACATACCCAATGATTTAGAATACCTGATCGACCATGTTCATTGGATGTCTAGGAAATGGGAACAATCCAAGTGTCCTAAAACCAAGAAATGGATAAAGAAAATGTGGTACATATACACTATTGATGTGGGAAGTCCTTCTGTATATGTGTTCCTTTTATTGGTTAATGAATAAAGAAGTTGCTTTGGCTTGTGATAGGGCAGAATAGAGCTCTCTCTAGGTGGGAAAACAGAACTGAATGCTGGGAGAAATAAGGCAGAGTCAGTGAGCTGCCATGTAGCCACCAAAGGAGAAAGACATCCTGAACCTTGCCTGTAGGCCACGAGACTCATAGTAAAATATAAAATAATAGAAAATATATAACAACTAGCTAGCAATACACTTAAGTGATTGTCCAAGTGATATTTTAATTAATGGTGTTTCTGAGGGATTATTTCAGGTCTGGGCAGCCAGGAAACAAATGAGCAGCCTCCGCCAACACACTATGGAATACTATTCAGCAGTAAAGAAAAACAAAATCATGAACTTTGCAGGTAAATGAATGGGACTAAAACCCATCATATTGAGTAGGGACACCTAGAACCATAAAGCCACGTGTAGCATGTTCTCTCCCATCTGGAGCTCCTAGCTCCAAATCTTCAGATGTGAGTATATGGCCTGGAAGAACAGAAGAAACCAGGCAAGTAAAAAAGGACAATGGGAAGAACAATAGAGGGGGGGATACCAGGATTTAAGTGATAGGAAGAAGAAAGGGGGGAAAGGAGACCTTTAATTGGTGAGGGGGAAGGGAGTGTCGATACAAAAGGAGTGGGAGGAAAAGTATTACTTAAAAGAGCAGGTTGGCTTTTGTGCAGTATGTCTCCAAGACCAGACAGAACTTCCCTTTAATGGCCTAGCCTCATGAGCCAGCCATTCAACATCACAGACACAGCCTACACCCAAGTCCAAAGCAAGGAAGGACAGGTTTTACTTGCAACAGTGCATGCTGAGGAGCCTGGGAAAGGAGATCTTGAGTCTACAGGCTCCCAATTGTCTCTGTTTTCACATATGAGTAATGACTATCTTCTAAGGGGCTGTACTCAGACCAGCATATTTCACACTGCAATCTGTACACTATGGATGTGTGAGTGATTTCAAAAATATAACTTCTGCATTATGAACTTAAGATGTGTTCCTGAGCCTACTCATGCTGGCTGCTCCTGTCTTTGTCACACTTAAAAGGGGGGAGGGGTGGAGTGTATCGTACCCTTGGCCACTTTACTAATGGATGTTGACAGCAAGTGGGAAAACCTCTAGCTGCAAACAGTAGTACGGCTCAAAATATTGGAACTGTGCGGAGAAAGAAAACGACTCTAATAACTGAATAATGGCTCTGAAATTGTTTCAGTTCTTTGTCTTTAATAAAGTTGAAAGAAGTCCTAATTGAGCTGACAGCTGGTAGATCATTAAAAATAATTTTGATGATAGATAGTGATGTGATTGTGGGCATGGAACTTGGAAGGAGCTCAACGGCTTGAGTGGTTCTGCTAAACCGATGCTCCACTCCTAGCTACTTATTTATGGAAATGCATCTTCTCGGATCTTATATCCGAGAAGTGGGATAGATTGATGCTGTCATTGTCTCCTTCTAGCAATAAGTGATATTCAGAGGCGTATGTTTATTGAACAAAAATAGCCCGACTGTCAGAGCAATGGATGGATGTTTGAAATACACTTTTATGTTTATCTGAATTCAAAAGTATTTAGGTGGTTTAGATTGTGTGTTATTTAAGTATACTGAAGTTATAATTCAGAGGAAATGTTAGCGTCTACATTTTCATGGTCACAGAGTTTAATTTCCTTTGCATGGGCATATATTTTCTACAGCAGGAAGGCAAAGATCCCTAAAGGACTTTTAGGCAGAGGGAATATACAAGGCCTGTTAACAGATGAATCCGTTGAAGTGTTTTAATCTGGACTTTGATTAATCCTAAACAGACTCTTTTCAAAAGATAAAATTTTGTGCTAGGAATTGCATAGACTGTACATTTTATAATTATCTAAGTTTAGAGTGAGAAATTGTAGAGGTCAATAGAAGGGATCTTCAAATTTAAGATCAGATATTTATATTAAAATAACCTTTAAAATCATGAAGTTTGAGACTAATTTCACATAAACCTGTTTTCCTGCACTCTCCAAAATGATGCTTCTGAACCTCTTCACGTCCTCCCCAGCCCTGCAGGTGCCCTACTGCATCTGTGTATATCTGTGAGCCAAGTGAGAAGTAAAACTCAGAACTTCTTCCTTCAAATCGGTACATTGGCGTGACTCAATATTATTATTTTTCTAAACCCAACCAACTAGAGCGGAAACTACTGGTTTTGCTTTTACTTTTGTTTTTAACCAGTAGGAAGGAACATGCCTATAATAAAAAAAACTTCCAGACTGTAAACTTTGGAGGAATGTGGAACATAGAGACATACAGCGTAGGCACTCGTCCATTTATTTTTAAGGCTGTTGAAAACGCCTGCCGTACACGAGACTTAGGAATCCAAATGTGATTTCTCTGCCTCAGTCTTGGGGACATTATCACCCCCGTGCTCACAGTGTATATATTAATGTCTGTGGGTGCCTTGCTGAATGAGGGGAGGAATTGAGGTTCACACCTTTGGGAGTCACTGGGTAATCCTCTCCACCCTCAGCTGAGTTCTAGCATCTGAACATGAGTTTTCAGTCCAGCGTGGACTCTGCCTGCATCCGTGGCCCCCTGAAATGTGCTGTCATTTGGCTTCGTGTACCACCCTGTGCGGCTAAACTACGCTTCAGGAGGGTGCGTCTGAAAATTCTCATTCTGAAAACATTCCCTAGTTGATTGTCGTGCACAGAATTGATGGAGACTCGGTTTGGTACTAAGAAGAGCCAGGGCAATTCATTTAAAGAACATGAAGGCAGGAAATAGAGGCGAAGTCTCTCGGGGGAGAAAGCCGACTGCTGTGCCCCATCCAGCACAGGGCTCATCAGCACCCTCTCTGCTGGTGCGGCAGGACCTCGACTGGCTTTCACACTGAGCCTCAGGCAGCAGAGAGAACCACGCAATGCTGCCAGAAATGAAACATAAGTGAGGGCTACTGAGTGGGACGAGGGACTGTTCTCAGAGAGCACAGCAGAGACGCTGGCTACTACTCCATGGAAGATAGAGAGGATCCCACGCCAAGGAGAGCAGGACCGCCTTGAAATGCTTCTCTACTCCGAGCCTGTGACTCTATTACCAAGTTAATCCCTTCTCTGGTTGTATTTTGTTTCGCCATGCTTCACTGTTGTCTCGTGGAGGCCTGCTCTTTTCTGAAGTTACATGGATACCGAGTAGATCCCGGAGTGAGGGGAGGCGGGGAGGGCTTGGAGGAGTGGGCGGAGGGGAAACTGTGATCAGAGAGAAGACTCTATTTCCAAAAAGAGGACTGAGCAAAACTGTTGCATGTGTGTTGCCTTTATTCTTAGACTAGGATGAAAGCCAACTCTCGAATGACATAGTCAGGCCATGGGAACCACTCTTATCAGTACCATGTAGGAGCCGTGACAGGTGTCCAGTCACACTGGCCAAACCCGACTGCCCAGAGACTTACGCTGACACTGTCCAAGGATTACCGAGGCAAACGGAAAGACAGTAAGAGGCACAGTTTACGCAAGAAGATGAACGTGTGGCTGCGTTCGGTTAGTAAATTAACCTGTTAATTCTGAGAATTGCTGTTGTTGTCAAATGCTATGTACTCAATATACACGTAATCCTCACCTGGCAAGGATGTTTTTCTGATTAACAGTGGAAGGATAATAGGGAAATCGGCAGCCAGATACGAAAGACAATCACGGCAGAGTCACTGCCAAATGGCACTGAGCCTCACAGGAGGAAATCGGATTTGATCTCCACAAGCCAGTAGCTGTGACACTGTGTATGTCCTTGAGCCTGCATTTCTTGATCTGTGAAACAAAGTAATAACACCTCACTCATGAAGCAATGGAGGATAATGGATGTAAAAAGTGCTTTGTAAATTTTAAAGTAGCTGGAAATATAAGATACTATTAATTCTGTTTCTTGTTAGTGTCACCCGTGAGCTATGAAAGCACAGTCACAGTCCTGGAAAGAACAAATTTAAGATGAAGCATTTGTCAAAGCCATCCCATTGGAAGAAGCAATATAAACAGTTTAATGAGTCGTCATACTTTTCCAGATACAGTGGCAGATGAAATATCACTAAAGATATTAAACCAAGCCTCTATCTGAAAGGCTGTGCTGAAATGCACATGAGGCCACAGGATAATTGCATAGGCTCCTCTAGACAGGCAACCCAGGAGTGTCTACAAATAAATCAGCCAGAGCAATAACACACCTGGGCTGCGATGTGATTCAGGTAAGGTGGGTGCTGGTCCCGGGGCAGATCTGTGCCCCCCTCTGCACTTGCCTCTGAACAGTGAGTGCTCTTTGAAAACAGGAGAAAACACAGTTCATGTCGGTGTAATAAGAAAACACCCAGACCAGAATCACGTTCACAACTATATAACTGAGGCTCCCCGAACTCCCAGACCAGGTGAGTCTGGGTAGCATGGTAACACCATGACTGTCAGGTCTGGGTAACTGCAAGGCTTCTCTTCAGACCGAGTTCACTGAGGAAGAGGAGGTTTAACTGCCCATTACTGCCCTAGGTCTTCCTTCCCAGAAAGACCCCACATGTTCCAAGAATGATCTTCCAACACTAATAGTGAAAATTAGTCTCGGAAGATAACGAGGGTCAAAAATTCAAACACTAGGCTGGTAAGTGGCTTAATAAGTCAAGTAGTGTCTTTCAGAATCAAAACAGCCTCAGTGAAATTCCTCCACCTTCTCACAGGTCCACTAAGATTTTATCCCGACCGCTACCTAAGTATGAGCGTGATAACTGCATCAACTTCACACTTTGCTCACTGACAATCTTGCTGCTTGGAGACACATGCTACAGAATTAATACCTCAACTCCACCATTCCTAGTACCTCTGATTAGCTAGTCTATTGCCACATTATTCTTAGGAGCTGACCATAACAGCATCCCAACTGACCTCCTAACTCAGACCTTACGATAGCAACCCTTGAGACTTCTACTTCAGGAAAAGGGAAACTCTGGCTTGACTGCTTTGTGCCTGAAGCTCAGAAGCCTGGAGCCATTCTGTCCTTTGTGTTCATGTGGAAAGTCAGCATGGGAAGATGGGCAGCCCTGGGGAGCCTCCGGATATCATCTGAGCTCAGAATCAAACAGCACACAAAATCCAGGTTCACCTGTGGATTTCTCCGGGTCATGAACCAGTAAATTCTCTTTGATTTAGGGTAAGTTAATGCCACTTGCAACAGTAAAGCTCTGTTGTAAAATTGATGTAAAATCCGATGTTAGAAGCCGTGTGTTGTAAGTAACATGCCCTGAAATGTGGTTCTCACAGAGTCCAGATCAGCAGAGAGGAAGAATTCCAGTCCTCACTCACACTGTGAGTGTGTGGTGTGCATGGAACCCAAGGCAAACTGCTGGAATTTGAATTTGTGCCTTCTGTGAAAAAGGAATGTTGACCTCATCAAAATCATAAAATAAATATGAAACCACATGAAAGGAGTTTGGCTAAGCTGGCTACAACCCAAGGGAGACAAAGCCAGGAGGACACTGATCCCAGTCATACATTTGGAAGCCTGACACCAAATCTGTCAGCCTAGATCCAGTCTGGAAACAAGCCATGCTGAGAGACAAACAAGGAAAGCTTCGCACAACAAATTGTCAGCTACGATAAGGGAATAACTATAAAATATAAGCAGACGTCATCGGTGCCCTTGGGCTGAAGAAGAGTGCAAGGACAAATTGGCAAAGACCCCCCACAAAACTGTCTAAGACCCTTAAAGATGTCACCCTAAGACTGACATAGGCTCTCCGTACATGTTACAGCTTTGTAGTTTGGTCTTCTTATGGAACTCCAAAACTAGAAGCAGGGTCTCTTTCTGACTCTACTGACTGCTTTTGGGACCCACTCCTACAGGGTTGTCTGGTCCAGCCTTAATAGGAGAGGAGGTGCCTAGGCTTCCAGCAACTTGAGATGCCATGGCTGCTTGATCTCTGTAACGGCGTAAACGAATGCAGACAGCTAATCAACCCAATTATAAAATGGGGGACTGAGCTGAACAGAGATCTCTCAACAGAAGAAGTTCAAATGGCCAAAAGACACCTAAGGTCATGCTCAACTTCCTTAGCAATCAGGGAAATGCAAATCAAGACAACTTTAAGATACCATCTTACACCTGTCAGAATGGCTAAAATCAAAAACACCAATGATAGCCTTTGCTGGAGAGGTTGTGGAGAAAGGGGTACACTCATCCATTGCTGGTGGGAATGCAAACTTGTGCAACCACTTTGGAAAGCAGTGTGGAGGTTTCTCAGGAAATTCGGGATCAACCTACCCCTGGACCCAGCAATACCACTCTTGGGAATATACCCAAGAGAGGCCTTATCATACAACAAAAGTATATGCTCTACTGTGTTCATAGCAGCATTGTTTGTAATAGCCAGAACCTGGAAACAACCTAGATGCCCTTCAATTGAAGAATGGATGAAGAAAGTATGGAATATATACATATTAGAGTACTACTCAGCAGTAAAAAACAAGGACTTCTTGAAGTTTGCAGGCAAATGGATGGAAATAGAAAACACTATCCTGAGTGAGGTAAGCCAGACCCAAAAAGAGGAACATGGGATGTACTCACTCATATTTGGTTTCTCGCCATAAATAAAGGACATTGAGCCTATAATTCGGGTTCTTAGAGAAGCTAAATAAGAAGGAGAACCCAAAGAAAAACATATAGGCATCCTCCTGAATATTAACCTTCATCAGGCGATGAAAGGAGACAGAGACAGAGACCCACATTGGAGCACCGGACTGAAATCTCAAGGTCCAAATCAGGAGCAGAAGGAGAGAGAGCACCAGCAAGGAGGACAGCTGGCAATTAATGGCATCTGAGGGAAACGATGTAACTTTCCTCAGTGGTAGAGCCACTGCAAAGTTGCCCATGCTCGGGTAAAAGCCTCCCAACCACGCTCATGCAGACAACCCTAATTAAGCTAATTAGTGAATGAATGAAACATAATTAAACTCAGTGGGTCACATACACCAAAAAGACATGAAATGGGGGGGGGTGAGTTCTTGAGGAAAAGGTAAGTTACAGCAGAAGGCGGTATGAGAGAGGGAAACGGTATGAAAATAACTAAAATTCAGTGTGTGTGTGTGTGTGTGTGTGTGTGTGTGTGTGTGTATGTGTGTGTGTGTGGTGTGGTGTTTAAAAGATAAAACTTCCAAGGAACATAATTTAGGAATTTTTTAATTTATTAGGTCAGTTTAACTTTCTCAATTGTTTCTGCACTTTATTTTTGAGGCATAGTCTCTCCCCAAGTCTGAAGCTCACTGACTGTCTATTCTTGCTGACCAACAAGCTCCAGGGACTTTTCTGTTTCTGCCTCCTTCTATTGTGGGATGACAGGTGAGCAGCTCAACTCTTCATGCAGATGTGAGGGATTTGAACTCAGATCTTCTTTACCATCAGAACCAGCTCCCCAGCTCCTCTGCTTTATTATAATTCTGATGGTAAAATAGCTACTTTGTAGAGCAGACACCAAAGAAGCCCCACTTAAGGAGCACTGGCTCTTGGAGATTTTGATTTTAATATTTAGACTAGTTTTTTTGCTTTATAATTTTTCCAAAGTGTTTCAATATTCTTTTTTCAGTTTTTATAGTCACAAAGTTTCCTATTATAAAGTTTTAGTTTACCTCAAATACTTTATGTATTATTTGAAAAAAAAAAAAGTACCTAGGGGAAAATTCCTGTAAGAAGAGTAAGCACAATTTAACAGAAAATGCAGAGAATTGTTGATGAAGTGCTTTATGTGTGCACGTTCGACCCAAAGGGAGCATCAGCCAGGCTCTGGGGTGTGAGGAGAATGGAAGGCACGGCAGTGTTGTGGGATAATGGTTCATCTTAGCGTCAGGTTGGCTGTAGTGAATGTCAGTGTTAGAGAACAAGTTCCCAAAGGGGCGGGGAGACTGAGATCCCAGCCCCTCTCCTGTTAAATGAGCTCACAGGCTACAAGATGAAAGTCACACATGGTGAGGGCCAGTCAGTAGCTAGCTTTCAAACTCCCCATGAGTTTAGTGTTTCTATGGGTAGACTGCAGTTAAACAACACTCTAATATGAGATTTACCAGAGAAAACAAATCCTGTGGATTGCTGTCCTGATTTGTAGACTGTATTTTCCTTTAATAACAATAGCACAACAGTCAGGATTTTAGAACATTCTCAGCCGTAACAATGGATTGCATACTTGATTTAAAAATATCCGAAACAGGGTTTGGAGAGACAGTTCAGCAGTGAGGAGCTTTGCTGCTCTTCCGAACAACCAAGGTTCGCTCCTAACATCCACATGGTGGCTCACAACCACTTTTAACTCCAGTGCCAGGGATCTAACTCCTCTTCTGGTACCAGGCACACAGGTAGTGCACAGACATGCATCCAGACAAGCACTCAGACACAGAAAAATTTAAAAAGTAATGACAAATACCTTTAGAAATATCAGAAATATATTTTATGTGTGTGTGCAAGGAATTCCCCGTTTCACCTATAAAAATATTCATCTCTACAATCCATAAAAAAAACCTCCCATCCCTTCCTCTGTGCCAAGTTTCTGTTTTAGAAATCTGTCTATCGTAAGGGAAAGTCTAGACTCTAAAGTCTTTGATTCCCCTGAGCCAACTAAGCACCATGTTTCACACAGGTCATAAAATAATGATGATTTGCATGCATGGTTCAACTCCCTAAGTGAGCCTATACCACAAGAAGCAGCCGTAAGCAAAGAGGGAGACAGGGATATTCAACTCACTGACCCATGATACGGCACAGGCTCTGAAAATCAAATGTCAAGAAAATGCAATTGAGCTTTGAAAGGCATCTTGTCGGCCTCACCCCTCATGTGAGTATGGCCAAGCCAATTCCCACTGCTCTAAGGGCAGGTTCCTTGTGACTGGATTTGTACTCCACCTTCCACTACAAGTAAGATGGACAGTAAAGCTCTACCCCAGTATGGAAATGAGAGAACAAACACATAACTAGAAAATCAGACACACACACATGTGTAGTGTGTGCGTTGAGCAGTTACTGTTCAGTCAAGATCTGAAGTCAAGCGCCAGGCTGTTAAGGAGTAAACATGAACGAAGGAGGAATAGGCAAAGGGTATGAAAGAACACGGATGTATCTGGGATAGAGAATACTTTCACATGCTTTGAAGGGGAAGGAAACCTGTAAAAAGACAGAAACCGAGCATATAATAAATGGCATAATTTCTGAGCAACATCTAGCCAGGGGTAGAAGTTTGGGGACAGGAGCAAAAGTCAAGAAAGCAGAGTGACTGTGTCAGAAGAGCAGAAGATAATGATGATGAGAGCTGCAAGTCACCTCAGAGGAGGTGGGAGGTCAGGTCCACCTTGTCACAGTGATGAGGTCAGCAAGGCCATGCGAGCAAACGACCTTGAGGCAGAGATGTAAAAGTGTGTAACACTGACTGTCTCGGTGAGGTAGAAAAATGATCTACAAAGCACAAAGCTGAAGACGTGATGAGATTGCATGTCCACAGAGGGAATGGGCTGATAAATTTTTCTAAGAGCACAGGAGAGGCTGGGCAGAATAAAGACAGCACAGGCCCTCGACAGTGAGACCTGCTCTATCCGTACCCAATGCCTGCTCTGAGGATCAGAATTTAAACCGTAAACTTCTAAACAATACGGTTCCCATTTTAACTCAGGTAGAATCGCTCCAACTTCCTTCATCACCGCACCTGTAATATGCCACCATTGTTTTACTAATCACACACGGACGCATGCTTCCTTCTTGACTGTGAGATGTTTGATGGGGGGCATGGTTGAGTGACAGGACATCAATAAAGCAACTAAAGTATGTTGTGAATGAAGTCGGTGGGCAAGCGGAAGAGATACGTGCTCGGCCACGGGAATTCCAAACACATTCCATAAGCTGAGCTTTCACAGAGACATGAAGATGGCGGGAGAGAAACTGGCTCACATATCGCCCAGGAGTTCATGGGAGGGTTGGAGGATCACGGAAGAGGTGTGAGCTTGCCTCAAATGACTACACGATCTATGTGGAGGGAAACTCAGTGTGAAGAGAGGCTGTAGATGAGAAATTTCGGGTATAATAAGGCTCCTACAGAAACAGCAGACAGTTAAGATCCTGGTCCAAGTTTCTGCTCAACATGTGGTCACAGGAGAGAACACAACTCTTCCCAGGATTGTGTGGATGCGTGCCACAGTTACAGGGAGTTTTCCTCCCATCTTCGTGTTCCCTCTCAGTATCCTCCACTGACCCCTCCTGCTGCACAGCCTCAGGAATTTTCAGAACAATTTCCTTCCCTTCTCTTCTCACTTTAAGTCTACTTCCTGGGCCTTCAGGGTCGCTATTCTGACTTTGTTCACTATCTCTTACACCTTAACTTTCTGACCTCTGTTTATTTCCTGAAATTCAAAACTGGATTGTTATTTCCAGCTCGCTTCTGAATATATCTACTGCCTAACCCACAAGGTCCTTCAGCCTCAAGATGTTAAAGAACACATTATCCTCCCTGGAAAATGTGCTTTTCCTCCTGTATTCCCTGGACCAGACACAAACTAAACGCAGAACAATGAAGAGGTTAGATTTCAGAATCATTCAGAGATTGTATGGCCTTCATGAGTCCTTAACAGTTTGATAATTCTAGTCTCTTTAGCCTGTTGTGACCAAATAACACACATCTCATGACTTCAGTTCTGGAGGCTGGAAATGCAGGGTTACTGTACGAGTTCATTCCAGTTCTGGCGAGGGCTTGCTTTTGGCAGCCGCCTCCTTGCTGGATCCTGACATGTTAGAGGGAAAGCTGTCTGTCTGGCCTCTTCTTGTAAAGACACTAATCCCCTCGTGAGAACCCATGACAACATCCAAACCTAATTACCTCCTCAACGGTTCATCTCTAAACACCATTGTGCGGGGATTAGAACCAAGCATATGGTCTGAGGACACAAAAGTTCACAGCATTTCCACTGGCAATGACTTTGGAGAGCCTCGTGTTATGATTTTCAGAAACTTTTGAACATGATCCAGTAAACACCTATCTAAACTTCAATATTAATTATGTGGCCTAGATCTAGCTAAATTTATCTTGACTTTTCTCCATAATTTTTGCCTTTCCCTGGCAACTGACCATCAAGATTTGTCATTTCAGTTTCTAAAAACCCATTCTAACATCTGTCTTTCTCCACTATCATTCCATGGTGATGGATAGATGAGCCTTGGGGGCCATTCTTATTAAAACCACCATCACTCCCAAACCCCAAATTCTATGATCATCCTGAAAATGGATGGAAGTCTCTTCTGTAGGATTATGTGGGTCAGGCTGATTAAATTAGCAGAATAGCATTTAGTGGTCATACTAACCTCCTCTGTCATATTAACTTAAATAAACTAGACTTTGTGAATTTTACCCTTTTCAATTAAACAGAGCTGAACTATGTGCAGTAGCTGAGCCTCGAAAGCAGAACAATGGTGATGTTGTTCTGAACCTGGGTCACCTAGAGTGACACATGAGTACCCAGAACCACACATCTCCTAGGGAACTCTGAAGTATCTGTCACCAGGAAATTGGAACGAATGTCATGAGACCTACACACTTAAAATGCTGTGATGTATTTTAAAATGGCCTTCCATAGACGGACTTTAATTTTATTATAAAAGTATAAGCACACAAGCCCTGTTTGATGGCTCTCAAAATATAAACCCAGTTCATGTCAAAGCCACAGCACTTCCAACACCTTACTTGTGTGAGGACTCTATCAGGCCTTGGCACCCGGTAAAATGCAGTGCAGGTTTGTTGGCAAAGGCTGTAACATAAGCTCAGTTAAACAACCGCAATGTGTGGTGATCTAATGCTGTCTCGGCAGGCACTATGGGGTTCTGCTCTGGAATCAGGATGTTCTCAATACCCAGATATTGTGGTAAATGCACATAAGAAGAAGCCAAGTTCTGGAGTTTGTATCTTAAGAATAGCTGGCCTTTCTTTTTTATATATCCAAAACTTGTTGGGAAAGCTGCCTTCTCATTTTGCTGCCCTAAGCGTCTCAGCTTCTTTCGCTGTATCCCTTAGTTTCCTGAATACCTTAACTGTTAAAAGAAAATATGTGTGAAGTACTAAAATTACAGACAAGTTCTCAAAGTGATCAATTGTTGGTTGCAATGTCATTTTACTTGAGAAATGATTTCAAGTCAGCCATCTTTTTGAGCATGGAAAATGCATATATGTGCTTCAAAATAATGGAATGTTAGTTTAAATACAGTAGAAAATCCCAGAAAATGTCAATGTCCCTTCAGCTGGGTTACTTCTCATGACAATTCTGATTTTCTAAACTAGCATAGATCATAGGCAGAGATGGTATGTGCTAACTTTTACACACACACACAAACTTACAATAAATACGCACTGTTTAAGATACATAGTTTGAGATTTTTCTAAAGTCCTGAACACCCACAACGACCTGTGATTATATGTTACTAAGCTGCCACCTGCTGGACTTCTTGCCTATCACATCTTATTATCTGCTATAAACTTCTCTCTTCAATGAACGCCTTGAAGATCCCCCCGCCCCCCAAGCTCTTTGTTAACACTATCCCGAATCCTGCCATTCTTTGTCCAGCAATGTGTGCTTCTGAAGACCAGGTCCATCAGTGTGTGCTCCTGTAGACCAGTTAAAAACTGTTTCAGCCAATTATAGCCTTAGCAAAGGCTCTCACATCATTTAAGACTTTGACCAACAGAGCCATGAAGACAAGTTAGTTGAAACAAGAAGCAGCTCAGCGAGGCGTGCACCTTGCAGAGTGCCAGCTGTCTCCAAAGGGCATGCTCATTAGGAAGCTGCGGGTGTAAGTCTTGGAAGTAAACCAGAAGTAATGAGTCCTGAGCTCCCTGACTACCCTGTGATTGACAGCACCTTCCTGCAGCTCCTGCAGGCTGTGAGTCAAGGTTTGCCACCAAAAACTTGAAAAATAACCTATTTCTCCATCTTTCTTTGCAGAGAGTAAATCACCCTATCTGTGACCAGAATCAAAAGAATTAAGAATTACTGGATATTCCTGATGAAGCCACTTTGAGAAGAAAACCAGACAATGAAATAGTCCATTGAGTGAACAGTGTTTAATACTTGTCACTGGTAAAATTCCATCTGTCTTTTCTGTCCTGTAATCACACACAGATGAGGTTGGCATTCATACTGTAACCCCAAAGCATCATAAACTTCTGTGTTGTCTACTGAATCAAAAACAGGAAAAGAAAGCCAGCATTTATCGGGTGCCCACCACTGACTAGCTATTTCCATGAGCACCATCAGATTCTACCACACTTCAGCCCGGACAAGCAGACGTAATCACTTTCTCCACTGGCAGGGGCTGACGCTGAGAGAGGTACCGGCAGCTCAGGTTTATTGGCTGTGTGCTGTTCGCCTGCTGTTGCCTTTATTACTTTAGAGGGACCTTGGCAATGAAACCTCAAACCACATTAGGAAGCGGATGCTATCATTATTCTCTTTTTATTACATATGATCCTGAGACATTATATAACCTGATCAGGATCAGTCACTCAAACAATGGGTTAGAATCCAAACAGATTGGTACAGATGTCTACCTGTTAACACAAATATTACAGGGGTTATTACTGAGCGTGTGCTATACTAAATATTCAACACTCCTATTTTGGTTATTAAAATTGTTAATAGTGTGTTGCTGCCAGGCATTTCACGAGAATTACTCATTTAAAATCCACACACTTAAAGAGTATTGTCTCCATTTCACTTTGATGAGCATGAGGTCTAGAAATAACAATGACTGTGACCACAGAACAGGCACTTACCTGGCTGTTACTTGACTGTGTCTAGATGATCCCCAGCAAACAGTTCTACAGACAGTTCTCACTACTGAGAACAGGGTTTATCCACTCCTGTAGCCAGGCAAGGAGGCTGTGGCTGCAAGGCTATCAGGAGGCAGAACGAGCTCTCTAGATCCAAAGTGCCAGGATTTTCATCACTGACCAAACTATGGGACAGTGTGAGCGAGCCAGCTCACTGCTGCAAATGTTTCAGCTTGCTTCATACCAAGTAAAATAATTATGCACATTTGGAAGACAGTGAAGGAAACCTTGGCTGTACAGAAAGATTTGTACATGTCAGTAATGGTTAAAAAAATTCTTCTCTTTTTGTGTTTCAAAAGTATTGAGCACCAACTATGTTCCAATTATGGACATAAAACTCATTCCCTGTCTATGAGGAACTGGAGATACACACATAGACAATTAAAATATTTTTTAAAAGTAGTTGTTAGAGTTTTGCTTCCTAAATCAAAGACAAATTTATAAAACACCCTATGACCTGGTCGCACAGTCCCAAATAAGTTCACACATAAAGTAAATCTAGCAAAAGAATAAGGCAGAATATTCCTTCATAAGTAGATAGAGTAAGATGCTTAAAATATTACTATAATGCCTGCAATCTTGTTTAAAATTCAATAATGGTTATGTGTGAATTAGATCTGATATGTGCCCACTGTTTCAGGAAATATTTACGATATATATAGTCTTCAGATCACAGAATCACCTGAGAGCCATTCCTGCCTAGCAGGCTACTAAGTCCTAAGTCCTTAGACTCTCTCGGTGCAGCCAATATAAAATGCCATTGTAATATTAATCAGAACTTGTGGTCCCAAGTTGCAGAATCCTGTACAAAAAGAAAATACTCAAACTTGGTCCGTGTGACTAGAACATCCAGTGAGCAGACCTGACTTATGCAAAGCTAAATTCAGAAATCCACTAATCCTTGCTCCAGGGGACCCCTTCAGGATGGTGTTAGAAAAACAAGACAAGGCTGGGCGGTGGTGGCGCATGCCTTTAATCCCAGCACTCGGGAGGCAGAGGCAGGCGGATCTCTGCGAGTTCGAGACCAGCCTGGTCTACAAGAGCTAGTTCCAGGACAGGCTCCAAAGCCACAGAGAAACCCTGTCTTGAAAATAAAAAAGAAAAGAAAAAAGAAAAACAAGATAAAAACCTCCTTTTTAAAACTATTTTTCCATTTAGCTGGTTTTCTGTTGACCAAAGGATTCAACCAGGCTATCAGCTTGCTTTTCTTTTCCCTAGGGTGCCCTTCTAGGAAAGAAAGTGAATGGCCTATGGAGAAGCTAATTTTCCTCTTCCTCATTAGGGGACTAGATATTCTGACTGTGCTTCATGGGCCCCGAAATCCAAAACTGTGCCTGAGGCTAAAGAAGTGTGAACTGCCTGGAGATGCTAGAGCAGGCAGGGTCTCAACGGGAGCTGACCACACAGCTCCTCACAGACAAGAAGCTGGAGAGCGCTGATGGTGTGAACCCCTACAGTTAGTTCATCTATTTCCTGTAGTTTCTGTCTGTAAAAAGTCTCCATATCTGTTCTGATGCTCTCAGGTTACAGCAAACGAAAAACAAATAGCAGTAATAGACAGGAAGGTGGGCCAGACACTGGGGGCCTGTGAGACAGTGAGCTGGGGGGATGCTGGCCAGAACCTCCCCGCAACAGATCAGGTGAAGGAAAAATATTGTGTGCAGGGCTTGACACACTGTCTCCTCTTCTTGGATCTGTTTCTTTACCACAAAATTAGAAACATAACTTTAAAGGCAAGATACAGGGGCAACTACTAGCCTGATATAATCATCTAGCAGGCACTTTTGCTTCAGGTGAAACAGCATTTGTTTTCAGGTTTTCATGTCCTCAAATAGTCTGTCACAGTCCCCCTCACTCCCCAGTGTCTTAATCGGGCCCTTGGCCGTTCATTTATATTGACGACAGGCCCCAGTAAATTTTGAGGGTTTTGATTTTGAGGTTTTATTTCTGGTAACTTGGAAATCCCTTATAAGAATGTAAATACTAAACTAGGTTATTTACATCACTATGAATGAGTTTTCTCAAAGGTCTCTCATAGAGAGAGAGAGAGAGAGAGAGAGAGAGAGAGAGAGAGAGAGAGAGAGAGAGAGAGAGAATGAATAGAGGAAGAGCATGGGAACTGTGGGAAAAGGCTCAGCAACCAGGCAATGCCTCCAGGATCAGCACCCCAGGCTCACTCCTGCTCTGTGTTCTTGTGACCTCGCTCCTTTCCCAACCCTTTAAAGTTTGTCTGATTAAGTTCTGACACTTGTGATGGAGTAACATCAATGCTTTTACCTCCCCTACCCTTAAGTCTGCCTAAAATCCAGTTCTCTCATGCTTATACAGACGTGTTTGCCACCTTTGTGCTCCTTTAGGAGACTGTGATACAATCCTCTTTACCTACCACAACCAGCTTTGTTCACTGACCAAGGGAATAAATTCATGGCTATGCGTTTAACATTGTACATCCAGTTCTTACACTGTAATAGAACACCTGAGAAGGCTTTGGTCAGCGAAAAGGTTTTCGAATTTTGTCTGTTTGTTCATTTACTGATGGACAGCTTCAATAATTTTCTATTTATTTATTTATTTTGGTTTTTCGAGACAGGGTTTCTCTGTGGCTTTGGAGCCTGTCCTGGAACTAGCTCTGTAGACCAGGCTGGTCTTGAACTCACAGAGATCTGCCTGCCTCTGCCTCCCGAGTGCTGGGATTAAAGGTGTGTGCCACCATCGCCCGAGCTTCAATAATTTTCATCAAAACTATTTTTATTATAAACTTTTACATATCCTTTCTGCTGTTCCACTACCCACCTCTAAACATGTACTCACGAGAGCACAACAGGGATCTGCAGCTGACACCTTGCCGGCTTTGCTTTTGGGTCTCCAGCAGGGCCAGGCTCCTTGACCTAATTAGATCTCTTCACCTCCACACGGCTAGTAAATACTATAATTAATTTATAAAGGACTCTGAAACACCAGCTGGCAAATAAATTCCACCAATGATTCCTACAGAATAAGAAAACGCTGTTAAGTTGAAGGGTTATGAAGTATGTGTGCATGTGAGTGCATCCCAGTCTCCTATCACTGACTTTCTGAAATGTCAGTTATAAATTATATTAAATACACACTGTTTAATCATTTCTTAGAGTACATTTATTTTAAATTGTAAGGAAAACTCAGTATGACAAAACATGCTCAGAGATGTCCCTTTGAAGTCTGTGAGACATGAGTGTCGATGTAGATTCACATTGGAAATTCATACTTTTTAAGTACACTAATAAATTAGTGGCTGTTCCCAAAAGAATGTCAAAAAAAGGCAGACAACCTGTTTAAGAAGGATTTCATGTGCTGACAGCAGTTACCCATTCAAGAACCATGGCTAGTGAGACCTAAAAATGGCTCTTAAGATTCCTGACGCACTTAGTATAACGGGATGTCCCTTCTTTTATTAGGTTATGTAGTACAGCAAACAGAATAGAATCATTTCGCCTATGATGTCACATTGAATATAAGACTCTAGCAACAATAATAGCTGTTGTAAGCAGCTGCAACAGCAGTAGTAGCAGAATTGGGAGAAGCTCTCCTGTTGGCTTCGGAGCAATAAGCTCCATGCTTTCAGAGGGCCACATGATGCACGGCTGAGGTCCGTCTCTAGGAGCTGCGAGAAAGCCCTGGCCAGAATCTGCAAAGAAAACGATGACCTCAGTATTCAGAGTTCTACAAAACCAAAAACCAGAATAGCTCAGAAAAAGACTCCAAGCTTCAGCTGGGATTGCAACTACAAATCTACACTGTAGTGTGATGTTTTGATTGCATTCTGACAAAGTTTGCTTTGAATCAGAGGGCAGAGTTAGCCACTAGCTGACTAAGGTTAACCTCAGAGGTTTTAGAGGCCTGAAGAAGTAGTTAAGGCAGGGCTTAGGGAAGATTTCTGCCCTTTTTAGAGGAAGGGATGGAAGAGGTAGGAAGCCTCTGGGAGCTGCTCCGCTGCTTCTCTGATCTTTCGGGTTCTTACCTGATATCTGACTCCTGGTCTTTTATTGATAAGGATAATTAGATAAGCACATCACCTTGTGCCCAATGTGGGGCACAAACACATGAGATAGCTGCTCATCCATGACTTTGCCGCCAGCACAGCTGCTGCAGCCGGCTTGATCGCGGCACGGTGAAACACTGAGCAGAAAAACCAACTAAGCCCCTCCCAACCTTCTCAGTCACATAAACTGAGATTAAATTTTTGAGCTAATTTTGTGTTAAGTTGCTATTCAGCACACAAACACAAAGATCAATTAATTAAAACAAAACAAGCTACCTCTCCCTGTGTAGTTTTTCCCAAATGGCACTGCCTAGAGGCTATCATGGCCCTGAATACCATAACCAACTGGGTCACAGGTGCACACAGAAACCAACCAGAGCAAGCAGAACCTTTGGAAATATAGCTACAGGGAAGATACTCACTGGGGTCTGAAGTGCAGACTGTTTAGCAGAAGTGCCTTGCCCAGCAATACTATGAGGACATCCAAGACATTGGGAGGAGCTCTCTCTAACAACAATTTGATTATAAAAGTAATTACAAGCTACAGGGCCCACTTGAGGTGTGCCAACTCGTTGATAAATGTGTGGGGTAAGAAAAACACATTGCTTGGCTATTCTATTTATTGAGTCAGTACACATGAAAATTTTCCCCATTCCCAGAAGGAACCTGTTTATATTTTTGTCGGAAATACCATTCCTGGTTAATCTCACAGCTCTTACTGCAAGGAGAAGATGGTGACAGTGTTATCCAGTGACACCCTCTTACAGTCTCTTAGTTAGACAGTACGGCTGCTTTGCCTCTTGGGTTCTCTGATGCCATCTGCTTGGTGCCTACTGAGTCACTACACATACCCCACAACATCCACTGTGCAGTCTGTGAGCCACTTTACAGTGGCCTCCAGAACACTGTCAAGGAACTTGTGGAGGAGGACCGCAAACACAAGTGTCACCATAAAATGGAAGAAAACATAATTGTTGGTCTTTATAGAATGTGTAGCATTTACATTTACAGGGCAGTCCATCTTCCATCCACATCGTCTTCTGACCCTTCTGGGCCTTCCTCACGGCAACCCTGGAATTTGAATACTGCAGTGCCAACTGGGAGCCTGGCTCTCTCCACAGTTACCAGCAGTAAGGACAGGTGAGGGGCCCTAGGCAGGTGAGGAAGCACTTTCTCATTGAGGTAAGCAATGCCCATCATTTAAACAAGACTTTCAACCACCTAGGAGAGCAGGGAGATACTGTGTCAATTAAAAGCAAGAAAAGGTATGGCTGAAAGGGGCAAGCTGATTGTGCACTACCACAGTCAGGAAGAGCCCTGGGAAGAGACAAGAAAAACCATTAAAAAAAATGCTACCCAGCATGCCACTTGCAGCCCTGGATGTAGAAATAATGGCAGCAGGGGCAAATTAAAAGGGATCTATGACTACCTGTATTCCCCTTGGGGAAAGAGGAGAGTCCACACAACCTCACAAAGGTGACTTCAGGTCCAAAGATCATTTGTATTTTAATAAAGCTTGCCTGAGGATCAGAGAGTAAAACAGCCTTACTGGTCAGCCTTACAGACCAGGCAATGTGACACACACCTTTAATCCCAATAGCCACACTAGTCTGCCATTGAAACTGTGGTGCACTCCTTTAATCTAAGACCTAGAGAGGACTGTAAAACGGGAGGAGACAGCTTTCACTCATAGTCTGCTTCTGAGATTACTGGAGGCAGGATTGCCATTTCGGACTAAGGTTGAGGTAAGAGCCAGTGGCTGGCTGTTTTGCTTTTTGGATCTTCAGGTTGAACCCTGATTACAGCCTCTGAGTTTTTATTAATCGTGTTTCACGGAAAGTGTATTGTGGCCTGCCCACTATACGCTCCTCTTAATATATCACTTATCAATCAGTCAATCAGCACCATTTCAGTGGTCCAAACTTGTATGATCCCACCAAATAAAAAAAAAAAAAACTTCTGCCCTGGTCAGTGGGAATTTTAATCAAGCCTCCCTCCAGGGCCTGCCATGGCCATAGGTCGCTAGTTCACCTCACAGAAGCCAGCCCCAGAGCTTACGGACCTTCTGCTGGAACCATACACAAGAGAGCATCCGGAGAACCTCACAACCTAAGTGCCCCATCACTACCACCATGGGTAATGAAAGACATAGGAGCCACACAGGACCAAGTTTAGTGTGGCCCAAGACACAGGAGACCGGGATCTCTACAAGGAAGGTTTTCCAAAGCGCACATGGGGTCAGGACAAGCTAAAAGCCTGCTTGCTCAGGTCTAAGCATCGTAGTGCAGCCTGAGAATCCTGTAAACTAAAGACGGAAACAGTTGTCTTAGATGAATGTGTTATTGAAACACAGGAGCTTCTCTTAGCCCTTTTCAGACCTGAGGATACTTCTGCCTCAACATTCCACGAGACTACCTTTTACAACACACCTCCCCAGCTCTTTTGTCTGTTTTGGTTTGGCTTTGGGGGCAGGGGTTAAAGCATATATTCTGATGTTGGTTCTTGGCAAGTAGAGAGAGCCCTAACAGAGTAAAGACAGGTTTTTTTATTATGTAAGTTCACAATCTCAGATGTGTCCACCATACCTGATTAACCTCTTAGGGACCAAGATTTGCTTGTCTGCATGATTATTTATCAATCAATAAGTATAGCTTCATGTATGAGTAACTTGCATGGATAATTCACTCTGAATGTTTGACCATGATAGGTCAAGTGTACCCAGGAGATGGGACAAAATTACTAATCAAAAAATTATAATAAAAATAATGGGTAGTTGGGTTTTTCTTTCATGTTAATACAAAGAAATTCACTTTCTACTCTAGGAATGGCCCTCCCTGAAAAGCCCCCTATGGTCTTTGAACTCACCTGCTGCAGTTATGGCAGACATACACTTCAACTGTACTTATTCTATCCCAGACTCACTGTAAAGGACTCTTCTGTCGTGGAGTAATCCTTTTGTACACTGTGAAGATGTGTCGTTCTCATTGGTTTAATAGAAAGCTAAACAGCCAACAGTTAGGCAGGATTTTCAGACACACAGGACACTGGAAAGACGAAGGGGGGAGTCGCCAGCCAGATGAAAAGGAAGCAGCGCGGGCAGGACAGAGTAAAGGTAATAAAGCCACAAGACAAAAAGATAGATAAAAATGAATTACGTTGTAAGAGCTAGTTAGTTACAAGCCTAAGCTATTGGGTGAACGCTTATAATTAACAAGGTCTCATGTTGTGATCTGGGAGCTGGCAGGAGGGGCAGAAAAATCCGTCTCCACTTTTCTGATTTGACTCTCCCAGAGCCTTACCAGCTACACTCCCTCCTTTATTCCAGTAACTGCATGCCATTTTACTAGCCCCAGTCACTATCTCCAGTTCTCGATGGTAAGCACTGTGGGAGACTAACTCTGAAGTTACTGAAATTAACATAAATGGAATGATGTAGACTTTTCCATTTTGTGTCTGGATTTACCAGTTCAATGTTGTATTTCGGGTTACAATCAGTATTCAATGTGGCTTCAATGTCACTCTTACTGCTGCATGTTGTAGTTCACTAAACAACTGTATGATTATTTCTTTACTCTGGCTACCATTAGAACGGCAGAAAACTTCCAACTGGGAACATCATGAATAATGAAGTTATGAACACTGTTACTTGCATCTCCAGTATAAATATTTGCAGGGCTTAGGGAACACCCTGAGGAGTTTCAGGGTCATAGTGCATGCATTTGTTCAGATTTTAGTAGAGTGTGACAAGTATTTTCCAGAGGAAAAAAAAATGCTACTTGACTTGTTCTGAGGTTGCATAAAGTTCACTGGATTGAAAATATCATATAACAAACCAATTGTAAGCTGAAAACACATTGACTATACCTAACTGACTGAACACCATAGCTTAGCAACACTGTACACTGTACAAGGTGGAGTTAAGTCCTCCACCTTCATGCTATCTCACTGTTACTACCCTGGGTACCATGTGAAGGAACACACAGCCTGCAGTCCATGGGAACTCTAGTCATCCTAACCCCTGGACTACCTGAGCTTTCCTTTGTTCACTTTGATAGACGGGTACTAGCACCTCATTATGGTTTAATTTGTAACAGAGGATGGGGCAGGCCCACTGTTAATTCTCTTTCCCATTGATCACAAGGAAAACCTGGATAAAATACTCAAAGCCCTTCCTTATCTGAGGGCACCAAGAAGGAAATAAAAATGGACAAATAGCAGCAGAGAGGACCGGAACTTAGTGGTATGGGTTCGTTGACAGTTGCTTCATTTCCTTTTCTCTCTTGTAGCTGACTTGGCAGCTAGTAAGTCTGTAGTAATAGCACAATCTGTAATAATTAATTCTCTTTTTCTAGCCATATGAACTGGGGAAAGACACATTTGTGAGCTACCAGTTTGTAAGGAAATACTAAACTGTTTCACAGCTCTCCTCCTATCCAAAGAGTGAGAGTATAGGAGAAATTGTATTTCTGTATAAAAGCAAGGAAAGAAAATCTCTGTAGTCTTAAGTGTGGAGAAAAAAAAAATCCCACACCTTTCTCTTTTCCCTCACCACTTCACCTTATATTAGGACCCTGGTCAAATGCTATAGGTTATGACAAGCTGCCAAAACTTCAAGGGAAATCTTTTATTTCTCACAAAATGACCAGAAAAAAAATTACACTGCAAGACAGAGTATGTGAGCAAAATCTAAAAAAAAAAAAAAAAAAAAAAAGGATGGGAAAGCATGTTCTCCAAATCTAGTATGAACTCACACTCACTCAAGTTATGCACTCACATATATGAATGTGTGCAGAACAAATCAAAGCAGCATGGGAATGATTCATGTAATAAACTACAGCTGAAAGTACTGCTAAGGTACCCAAACAACCCAAGTGCTAAGGTACAGGAGACTCAAGAGAACAGCACAGCACCGGCTGAAGAGACAGCTCGGTGAGTGGTTCAGAGTACTGACGGCTCTGAGCTCAGAACCTTCTGGAACTCCAGTTCCAGGGGATTCACGCCTACTCCTGACCTGAGGGCACCCAGCATGCATGCGTTACACAGACATACATGCAAACGAAACACCCATACATGTAAAAATGGTTTTTTTTTAAAGCACAGCAATACTCAGAGGAGTCAACTGATATAGAACCAGTACTCACACGCAAGACTGAGCCTGTGATGCCAACGCAAGGATTGCTTGCTAAAAGAAAATAAAAATTCCACATTACCTAGGATTAAAAAATCAGGAAAAAAATCAGTGGTTATACAATACAAAATAACTGGGAAGATGTGAACAACTGTCAAAATAAAAAGATAACCAACAGTTTTCAACTGAGATGATCAAGATATTACAATTATCAAAGGTGTAGACATTAAAACCAAAAAGTAGCTTAACAGTTTTTCTCCTAGACATAAGCTACATGCTAGAAAACCTTTCTCATGTAAGTAGCAGAATTCGTGCATTAAGAATGTTCACGTGTGCTGATTACAGTGGCGTGGGGGTTAGCTTAAGAATGTTCACATGAGGGTTAATTACAGCAACAAGGTGTGGGTGGGGTTGGGGAGTTAACTGTCACAAAGACGTGGCAGCTGTAACGGGTAACTGAAACAAAGGTAAGCAACGTGCAACGACCTGCAGACTCAGAAACCATGCCGAACTATAAACTACCCTAACAGCAAATTACTCCTATTTCTCATTTTTAAAAAAGCATACGGTGCATGAACTAAATCTTTTAAAAAGCGAGAGAATAAATTTAAAGTAAGGGCCAGCGTTAAGACTGGAGAGCGGTAGTGGGGTAGCATCAGAAGACACCGGTAATCGTTACCACTACTGGCAATGTCCTATTTCTAAAAACCTTCGGATAGCTCCCTTTCGATAAGCCTGTGCCAGGCATATCCCTTACAGATTACATATTTTAAAAGCTAAGTTTTTAAACAACATCCCAAAGAAGAGAGTTGCTTTCGTTTATTAATAACGACTTTTCTAGTAAAATATTAAGCAGCCTGGCTACGCAGATTTCGAAGCCAGCTGGACCTAACAGGAGAAACACCTGGTGTGATGACGTGGCCTACGGAAGATTGAGGGAGGTTCGGGGCCGGCCTGGACGACACAGTGAAACCCAGGGCGCCCTGGACTAGTCTCACACCCTGTTCAAAACTCAAAATATCTTCTCCAAAGACTCGAACCGCCCACCTTATCGCTCGCCCCAGTGAACCCTAGGCAACGCCAAAGCCCATGCTTCCGAGCCCCGCCGAGTCACTTCCGCCTCCGCGACCCTAGCCCCACCCCGGAAACGGAAGCGCATCGCTCCGGGGTCCTTTTAAGTCTACGGGACACTCCGCCGCGCCCGCGACGCCGCGATGGCCACCAGGTCGGACTGTCTCCTCAGCGCCTGATCCGGAACGCGGCGAGGCCTCCTCGGGGCAGAGCCTCGGGCCGAGCGGCGGGGTCTTGGGCGTTGTTTCTTCACGGCGGCGGCAAGCTCGCGGCCCGGGTGGCCTTCGTCGTCTGACCCCGTCCCCCCTCCCAACAGCGGAGGGCGGGTCCGGCGGCGCGCGGGCAGCCCGGCGCGAGGCCCCGCGGCTCCGGTCGGGGACGTCGCTGCGGGCGGCTGTGCTGCTGGCGTCCAAGATGTCGACCAAGAATTTCCGAGTCAGTGACGGGGACTGGATCTGCCCGGACAAGAAGTGAGCGCGGCGGGGCGGCGTGGGGCCGGGGACGGCCCTTGTGGGGCGGCGGCGGGGCTTACGGCCTTGGTGGGGGTGGGGGACGGCGGGACGGTCGCCGCCGGCCTTGAGCGGGTCGCGGGCGGGCCGCACGTGACCCCCGCCCGGAGCTCGGCGCTCTGTGCTCGGTCGCCCTCCTCCGAGCTTGGCCGCTGCGCTGCGACCTCCGTCCCCGCCCGGGAGCCGCCGGGGCTGCTCTCGGGCCTGCCGAGCCTTTCCAGTGACTTTGGCTTTTTTTTTTTTTTCCCCCGCACCCTCCTTCCCGGAGGCAGAGGCCCGGGCGCGTACGTGGCTGTGAAGCCGGAGTGCTCGGCTGGTGGCGGTGGAAATCTTCCGGGATGTACCAGCTCGTGCTCTTAACCAGAGCCAAAGCTGGAGGAAGCCCGGGTGCCCTGCCAGTTCTCTCCGCTACCGAGCGTCTAACTTGAAGCCCCTCCGCTCGCTTACAGTTAAACACCGAAATAACATAGGTAGTGTGAGTGGAGAGCAAGGAAATGACGACGCTCACATTCACCTGATTGATAACCGTCTAGCAGAGTAGAACCGAGGTCCTCTTGGACATTGCAGGGAACGGCGTGACACTTTGGAACCATTCAGAGATCAGGACACCAGCTTCTGACTTGGTGCCTTGCGTGACTTGTAGAAAATGTGCTCTCTGTGTTCTTACTGAAAACCCAGCCCAGATATTTCGGGAGGACACTTCGTTCGTAGTTCTGTGCACCTAAACTCATTGACAGAAACAAAATGTTAGTTCTACTGAATATATAAGTCAGGGAAACATTTTTTTTCAGAACATATTTTCAGGGTTACTTGGATCTTTTAACAGAAGAGCAACCTAAAAGTTGGATGGTGCCGTTCAGTTTAGTGTTACACTTCCATTGACATTCATTTTTTTTAAATCGGGTAGTCCCTTGTTTTTCATAATTTAAACATTAAATGCTATTTGGAGTATCTAACATGCATTAATTGGTAATCAGTAAGGTCATGTAAGTGTATAAAATATAAAACCTTTAGTGTTTAATATAAGGTTTGACTTCATTGGTCGTGGTTTGATTTGGTTTCCGATATGTTTTAGGTTTGATAAACACTATACTACTTAAATTTCTTAACTGTTTAGTGTATACTTTTAGTTAACATAGCCTGTTTTTTTTTTTTTTTTTTTTTTTTTATCATCCCACATCCTACCTCTGAAAGGACATTTCATCAGTTCTCCGGAACCCCTGTTGTTTCCTGGTGGGTCCGTCCCTAGGATTGTGCTTCTAAAGTTCATCACAGCTTTAACTGAGAGTTGATTCGGTGTTCTTTTTCCATCTCTGGTACCTTAGTTGTTGAGGAAGAGTCAGGTGGCACTTTGGGACAGGGGAGTTTAGTGTAGCTAATGACACGTGCTAGTCTAGAGTTGAAAGGTTTCAATCCCGAAGTGGTTACTGTCGTTGAAAATACAAGGTTGAGATTTTTATCCAGTCCTTGTTTCTCTCAAACGATGCTGATGAAGATGATGGGGTAAGCTTGTTCTGTGTTCTAGGGTGTAGTAAGACAGTTTTAATATTTAGGAATCACTTCTTTACGTGCTTCTCATTTTATCTGCAGGTGCGGAAATGTGAACTTCGCTAGGAGAACAAGCTGTAACAGATGTGGTCGAGAGAAAACAACTGAGGCCAAGATGATGAAAGCTGGGGGCACAGAAATAGGAAAGACACTGGCAGAGAAGAGCCGGGGCTTGTTTAGTGCAAATGACTGGCAATGCAAAACGTATGTGCTTCAGATTGCCGTTACCACAGTAAAGATACTTCCATCACCACTCGTTAATACGGTGAACTCTTACTAATTCCATGGCAAGACAGTGTATCCTTTTCAGCCACAACTTTATTGGTCTTCATCCTAAGTATAGTGACAAGGAAATGTTTATCTTTGAGGGGTATTACCAATTGTTGCTGTGGTGAAGTGTTTATGAGCTGATACCCAAAGGGATGGGGACATTGACAGCACCAAGTAGTCTACTTCCTGTTAGTGATAATTGCCTCTTTATAAATGAAAGTCACTTGAGATGCATAAAAATTGCCTCAAGTTTCTTAATATTTTTGTCTTTCAAATTTAGATTTCATTTTATATTGATTTTTTTCCAGTCTCCACATTTTATAGAATATACATAAATCCTTCATATATGAAAAAGCACCAGACCAGAAAAGCATCTTAGATAAAGCGCTGGTCCTATAGATAGACCTTGAATCTATACAAGTAAATTGTTGAGCAACAAATGTAAGTCAGAGGATTTAGTGTACTCCAAAGGGGTCCTTAGAGGGGAATAAGAAGGTAGCCATATTTGAAAGGTGGATTCAGAGATGATAAATAATGGGATCTTTAATTAAAGTAGTGTTTTTCCCCTAGGTAGCCGAATCTCTAGTTATGTCACTTCTCGAACTATTATTTATATTGAATAGGTTTTGTTCTCTGCCTACATACTTCAGGCTGTTCTGGGAATCCATGTTCTCTAGAACAAAGTTGTATTTTGTTTAATTTTCATTACTTCTTATGAACATTGCTTGGTACTGGTTATTTCTTTTAATATTTCTTCAATGTTTGGGAGCCTTCTGATTTTATTTTATTTTTTACAATTGTAGTTGCAGTAATGTGAATTGGGCCAGAAGATCGGAGTGTAACATGTGTAATACTCCAAAGTATGCTAAGCTAGAAGAAAGAACAGGTAAATAGAGCCACGTTCTAATTGCAATTTCTAAAGGAAGTTACTACCTTCTCAAGAGAGCACAGGGGAGAAAAAGGAATCTGTCTTCTCTTTGCTTTGTTGTGTTCTGTTTATGTAGCCTTAGCTGGGCTCAGACTTAGTGTATAACCAGGAATAGCTTTGGCCTCACCCTCCTGTGTGCTACCTATTACCAGCATGAACCACCACACTTGGTTTATTCAAGTCCTTCCAGCTTTTCTTTCCTCACTTTGCTTGCTTGTTTGTTTTTAATTCTTAATATGTAAGACACTTACTACATAACATTCACTGGTTTTTTCTTCTTTCCTGGGGTTCCACCTCTTAACTTCCAGAGGCAGCTTTTCCTTCTGCAAGTTCTACCATTGATTAGATTTTCATCTAATAGTATGAGCATACAAATTTTGTTATTTGAGTTGTTACAGCAGTTTATGCCCTCTTTTTAAAGGATATGGAGGTGGTTTTAATGAAAGAGAAAATGTTGAATATATAGAAAGAGAAGAATCCGATGGGGAGTATGATGAGGTAAGCTCTCAATAGCTGTATACAAACTACATTTTATGTTAGAGAAATGATAAAAAATAGATAGAATAACCTGGAATTCAGAAGAGTTGTGTTTGTGTATGTGTGCGCACATGTGCTCTTGCACGAGTGCCTTTTAGTAGCCGTGTATGTGCCCTTATTTGTGCATCTGTAGAAGCTGTAGGTTGATACTGGACATCTTCCTCTTGGTATCTTTACCTTGTTTTTGGAGACAGGTTCTCTCATTGAGCCTAGAACTTAACTGTTGGCTGGTTTGGCTGGCCAGTAAGGGATCCTCCATCTCTACCTGCAAGTCAGGGACTTAAAGGCTCAAGTTTCAACGTCTGTCTTTCCACATGGACACAAATAGTGTTAGAAAATAAAATGATTTTCCTGTGTTTCAGCCTAAAGAAATATTTTTTTGTTTTTCTCTAGTTTGGACGTAAAAAGAAAAAATACAGGGGGAAGGCAGTTGGTCCTGCATCTATATTAAAGGAAGTCGAAGATAAAGAATCAGAGGGAGAAGAAGAGGATGAGGATGAAGATCTGTCTAAGTATAAGCTGGATGAGGTAACGACCCTGCCCTCATTCCCCTTTATCTTACTGGAACTGTTCTGAAGCTCAGGTGACACCTGGACCATTGCAGCACTATCTTGTTGGGGGGGGGGGGGGTTGAGGTAAAGAGTTAAGGAGTGAGCCATAGTATGAGTTTATGGTCCAGCTATCTTAAGACCTGGGGGGGGGGGGGGGGGGGTTGAGGTAAAGAGTTAAGGAGTGAGCCATAGTATGAGTTTATGGTCCAGCTATCTTAAGACCTTAGAATGTAAGGGGTTTGTTTGTGTGTGTGTGTTTTAAGAAACAAATGGTACGTGTTTATCTCTTTATTATATTAAATCTTTTAGTCTTCTAAGCCAAGCTGATGGAAGAGTGGGTGCCTATTTTTCAATGTGATTAGCACCTTGAAGTGTTAGTGGCACAGAACCAAGCAAATTGTTATTGTAGCAGAGAGATGAGAAAATGGTGTTCCAGACTAAGGCTGGTAGTGGTGGACCAAGAACTCAAGCCAAAATTAAAAATTGCTGACAGTTTGTTAAATGTTCTAAGAGCCAGTGGGGTAGCTTCTAGGATCTTGCCTAGACTGTCTGCCCAGTTCTCAAGTCGGTTCTATCAAATGAGTTTAGTGGGTGAACCCTCAGATGGAAAACAAGTTTACATTGAAGCATTTGGTAACAGATCCATCTGATAATGTCCTGTATAATGGAGATTCGTCTATTTTGGTGGGTATCATCCATATGTAAATATCTAAATAGAATTAAAATTTTATTAGGATGAGGATGAAGATGATGCTGATCTCTCAAAATATAATCTTGATGCCAGTGAAGAAGAAGACAGTAACAAAAAGAAAGCCAGTAGGCGGAGTCGCTCAAAGTCTCGATCATCTCACTCGAGATCTTCATCACGCTCATCCTCCCCCTCAAGTTCAAGGTCCAGGTCCAGGTAAACGGGTGCAGGCCAAGGGTAACACCAGTCAAAATGTCAGTATCTAACTTTCTACTTATAAACCTTATTTTACTTAAATACGCCTTTTATTTTAAATATTTCAGTCAAGTCACCTTAGCTAGACTTTATCTTTGTACCCTACAGATACTGTCCTGTATTTTCAGAAATTTCAAATCTTAGAAGTTGCTTGTTCTGTGTCACCCTCTTGGCTTTGACTAGAATAACTTAAGTTCAAAAGCACTGTGTAAGTGATATATACTTAAGTAGATAGCATATTTTCAGACATTATCAAGTGGATATTTGTTTCAGTATGTTAGAGGTTTAGTTGGAGATATCTGGCCATTAATGACACTTGCAAAATTTCTGATAATTTATTTTGGTATTCTTCTGAATAAAGGAAGAAATCTAGCCATTGGGTACTTAATGCTTCTCAAGTAACCAGAAATTAAAGCAGGCTGTTAGGTTGTTGTAAATATGTATTTAGTAATAAAAAAAATGGTGTATTATACAGTTCAGAATTAATGGCTAATTATTTTTAAACATATGTAAGAATAAAATGTGTTACCAACTACTTAAATTAGTACTATACAGCCTAACGATATTATTTGAGTAATTTTGAAGGCTGGGGAGTATACATCAGTGATACAGCTTTATCTAGCATGTATGGGGCCCTAGGCTCAACTCAAATCCTTCCCTTTCCTTAAAACAGAATAATTTTGAAATAAAAGTGTGACAGTTCCCATTTGTGGGGACAAACTAAAGATGGTGTCAGAGATGTCACTTGTGGTTTTCAGAGTATAAATCTTATATTTCCTGGGCTTCGCTCTTGCCAGTAATGTAATTACTGTAGAGCACTGCTAGGTTTGTTATCTTTAATTCTCTAAGACAAACAGGTGAAGAGTAGCCGTCAGAGGTGTGCTGCAGCAGTAGTGTTTCCGGCCTCTGAGCACTGGAGAACTCCATTGTGAACTGTGGCATTGTGAGCCCGTGCTGCTATTTGCTTACAGTCTAGGAGCCTTAGATTTAATCTGGTGCAGAAAGTCGCACTGTGTTTTGTTTTGTTTTGTTTTAAGCTTAATCTTTAATATAAGAAACCTTGTTTTGAGTATTTTGCTTGGAAAAATATCTTGCATAGATATCTTTTATGTGAAAAAATGCACTTTTAATATGTCTTTTTTTCAGTGTTCATATCACAGAGCTCAAAAATGTGGTCCTAGGGAAAAAAATGCTTCCATGTTGTTCCAGGTCCCGTTCAAGAAGCTCTTCCAGCTCGCAGTCAAGGTCTCACTCCGGTTCCAGAGAACATTCCAGATCCCGTGGTTCGAAATCAAGGTGAATGAGGTAGCCCCTCTCTGTAAGGCAGAGAGGAAAGTACTTAAGGCTCCCGAAGGCTCTGCTGCTTTCCCTCATCACGGCTTCTATTTGCAGTTGTATTTTAGCACTAGAAAGCTGGTGCCCTTGCCTGGGCTCAGTCTCACCTCATAGTGTGTGCAAGGACATCCATAGCCAAGATGTGTAATGTGGGGAGGTGAGGCCAAGTTACTCCACCAGGTAGCTAGTGTAAGATTGTGTTTGCAGTCGTTATTTAATTTGACATACAAATGATGCATTATTGCCAAAACAAAAAAGGAAGACCAGTCCGGTATGCAGTTTTTAGAATAGATTTTTTACAGGCAGCTGTTTACAGAAACAGCTTTGCCATTTTTATCTCGGTTTCTACTGAGTGTCTCCCTGACTTTAAAGACTGTTGTAAGTTATCTGTGTAACAATCATCCCTCTTAAAACTTAAGTCAAATAGGATGTTAGCTCATATGTGATAGAAGCCGTGCTGTAAACATTTCAGTTGTGTTTATTCAGATATCAAAGGGAAATGATTGGTAAAGAAGCAATTGAAACGCTAGTTTTTTGCTTTCTTGAAAACATTTTCTGTACTTCATCAAAATATGCTGCCTTTATGTTAAGTCACTGTATTGTTGTCTACTGCAGGCACGCAGCATTAACACGAAAGCCTCTAAAATCCCACTTGTGGGAATTGACATTGAAGTTTCCTAACAGCTCTTCTGGAGAAAGGTTCACTTACTTGAGTCCATTCTAGCGTTTGAGGGCAACTACCGTTGAGTCCCACTGAGGAGGAGAGTGGTGCGTGCCCTCACTGAGCCAGTGCAGTAGAGCAAAGGTGCTTTCCTATGTGTCTTGACATGTCGGGGCTTCCTTCAGACCCTTGAGTCTCGGTGGGTCCCTCCATATCCTTCCCAAACATTGTAATTGCTTACAACTTTCCAAAGAATTCTCCTTTTGGGCTTTCTCATTTTGTTTTAAGCCCAAAGGTGAATTTTTTGGGAAGTTTGAGCTAAATTCCTTCAACCACAGTATGTAAATGAACATAGATTTGCATTTAAAATTTTTACATCTACTTCCACCTAAAACGTGAATGTCACAACTTCATGTTTCATGGCACAGATCTAAGCACAAACCAAGTTTTAAAGCTGCCATTTTCTTTGACTACTTACAACATAGTGTTCTGTCTTTCTGGGCTGTGTCCCTGGGTTCTCTGCTGCACCTTACCTGTAAGAAGTTAAGTTCATTGTCCTCAGTAGATTTTATATAGTGTGGATTTTCCCAAAATGGAAGGATCTAATTTCTGACCATGAAGTCACAGAATTGAACTTATGTCTTGATTTCACTAATTATATATTTTAAGTTGTAAAGCTATAAGCAATTATAAAATTATTCTGTCATAATTCCGTAAGCTGCTTTTTAATTACAAGGGGTAAATATTTAGAATTTTTTTAAAGATAAAATGGTTGTGCATAAATAGAACATGTTGAAGGTTGACCCAGAAGTCTTCTGCTGAGTAAGCAGTAAGTATTCCTTCTTACAAAGCTCTCATAGTCACAGTCCTGTTTGCTTTTGGGAACTGGACAGTCTGCACTTCTGCCCTTAATGAAACGTCTGCTTTGTCTCTCAATCAATGAAGATCCAGCTCCAGGTCCCACAGGGGCTCTTCCTCCCCAAGAAAAAGATCTTACTCGAGTTCTTCATCATCTCCTGAGAGAGACAGGAAGAGGAGTCGCTCTAGACCTTCTTCACCCGCCGTTCGCAAAAAAAGACGAACGAGATCACGGTCACCCGAAAGGTTTGGGTTTCTGTAGCATAAGAATGGGTGTTCTTACATGTATTGAGTAGATGGACTTTCTAGGGTTAGGTTTCTTTCTCCTTTGTTCTTTATATTTTTCATCTTTAAACTTCAGAAATCAAATTACTTTGTTTAGCTTGTTAATAACTTTAGAAAAACTTATGGGACAGACTGTTCACTGAGCATTTTATTGTTTGAATTTTTATTTCCATGTATATATTATTATAGCCAACTCTCGGTTATTTTTGTGTTGAAATCCAAAAGCTGTGTGTTGAAATAACTTATGTGTTTGTTTTTTAAATTAAATACTCAAAATGGTAGGGATTCTAGGGGACCTAATCAGGATTAACTTGCAAGATCATTGGAATCTATCCTCATTTAAATACAAATAAGTGTGTTTCCATAGCAAGTGACTCTTATGCCCTTGGAAATTACTCCTTGTAGTTAGCACCTCTTTCTTCTTGCCGTCCAGATCTATTTTTTCTCTTGAAAAGGACTTTCACTGGGTGCCTGTACCTACAATGCACTTGTCATGAGCGTAGTCAGCCTGCAACAGAGTTGATTACTCGGTTTCACTAATTTTCTCTTGTTCTCAATATCTTATGATTTGTAGCTGCATTTGTAATCTTAGCAAATTTTCCATATCTTCTCAGCTTGTGAAAGAAAAGAATGATCAATAGAGTCTGGTGACGGCCAGGGTCAGTGGGTAGGGATCATGTTATTCCTGCTCTCAAAGAGTTAGATATCCTTGGTACCCGGACTTCAAGATTATGCCCAGTCTTCTTTCTGTACATTGTTTCTTTATAAGAAAATTACTGTGTACTTAAGTGAAATTCATTCTGATGCCTTCTTACCACTTCTGCAAATTTTTATCTTAGCCACATATAAACCCCCATTGTTGTCATCTAAACTTAATTCACATGTTCTCTATTCCATAAGCCAGGTGATTGGTGAAAACATTAAACAACCCTGAGCCCAGGGCCAGCCCCTGCGGACCACCACCACTTTGCCCAGGTTGATACTGACTTACTCATATTGGCTGCATGACTCTAGCACTTAGCTAACTCTACAGTCACCTTATGTGATCTAGACTTCCAAAACCTCACTGCTTTGAGTGTACCTTCTCATACACCAGAAACCTGCTGTGTGCATAGAGACCTGGTGTGATTTTATTATACGCCTTTCTTGTACATGTGTATGATTGCAGGCTTTTTTCAGGGCTTCCCCTTCGTTCCTGGAATAATTGAGAGGTGGCTATATTTGAAATGAGTGTTTATTCTTAACTTGTAGGGAGTTTGAGTTAAAATCACATCGATTCTGGGCTCACTTCCAAAAGTGTATATCAGCCGTCCTAGGTTTAATTACTCCTGCCAGCATCGAGATACCTAGTGTTTGCTCTGCTCTTTTCTGGTGTTTGCTCGGCTCAGTGCTGTTTACAGATTGTGCTGCTCTCTTGTGTCTTACAGGCACCACAGGTCGTCTTCTGGATCAACCCATTCTGGTTCCCGGTCAAGTTCAAAAAAGAAATAATGTATTAAAATTTACATCTTTAAAAACATTGAATACAGTGCATGAAGCATATTTTTTAGGAAGTTGATGTCTCATTTGGTCAGAAGTGCTACTACATTTGCTAGTAGAGGTGCATGCCTTTATTGCTTTTCAAAACAGTACAACTGTGTTTATTTGTGAAATTGAAGTAAATTGCATTTTAAGCCATACTGTTCCCCAGACAAATGCTCTCTATTCATTATTACAACCATTCGCTTCGTTTAAAGACAGCTGTAACTGAGTCCTTGGTTTCTTTGTCCATTTCATTTCTAAATGTCCTATTGACTGAGACAGGGTTGTCTGGGCTTGCCTGGACTCCAGACACGTGGGCAAGGCTAATAAACTTGTTGGAATAACCAATTCATGTTCATATGGGAGGAGTGGTCAACCTGGTTATGTTTACTTGTGCTAGTAATTTCTTACCAGAAATTAACGACATCACAAAGCTGACAACCGGGAACTTTGCGTTCTCTCTACTGAGGGTGCCTTAGAATCCCTGTCTCAGCAGCTCTGCGCCACTTCTAACGCGAGAGGATAGGTGTTTTTAAAATCTAGTTAACAAACATTGTGCTTGATTGATAAAGGTTTAAAAAAGGCCAAATCATAGTTAATGAGCAAATTGAAGAAAGCTTTTGAAGCCTATTTCTCAGTGACAGGCTGACAGAGACGCGAATTTAAATGATTTGCCTTGAGATGTCTGATTTTTTTTTTCCAACACTGTAGATATCTAAGTAACAGAATCCTTATTTCTGCATCATTTAAGGAAAGTCTTTTTTTTTTCTCACCTGAAAAAACATATGGCTTAAAATGCTTTCAGAGTTTTATTTCTAAAATTAAAATCTAGTCACTTGAGATCCATTTTGTTCTCTGGTTTAAAAGTTGAAAGGTTTCTCCTAACAGTCTCTCCCGCAGCAAAACAAGGTAAGTATACAAGGGACCAGCAGTTGTGTTGGAGCTCCTTGTTAGAGGAACTGTGGTTCCTGTTTCTCCCTTCTTAGTATTGTCTGCTGCAGTTTAAATAAGTAAAGCATTCTAGGATGTTCAGAGACAGATCAAACAAAATGTTTTTATTTTAAAGTGAGTGTTTTTCACCTCAATTGATCTAAAGATAAAAACAGAATATCGTATGTAGAAATATTTTCGTAATATTTTTACAAGCTTTCCTGTGTTGTCTTATTTTCCTTGCTGCATTTACTGTAGGTTGCACACGAGCTCTTACTCTCTTGTGATTGTGCCTCAGACTTCTCAAAAGTCGACTTTCTCAGTTGCCCAGATCTTCTAGATCCAACGTGTTAGCCTTCGTTTGTTCTTGTGCTTTCTGTATTTAACACTTGGGCTGTACTAGGCAAATACAAGATTATAAATTTAGCTAATAGAAGTTTACAAACAGTTCAGATGATTATGATTTGATTTGGTTTAATTGAGCTGTACTAGTTCATTTCATAAGGAAATGACACTGTAGACAAATGTAAATAAAATCTGTGAGTCAAGCATCAAGTGTTGGTTATTAGAAATAAACTAGAAAATTTTAAGCTCTGGTTGAATGTTCACTTCTAAGATCATAGTGGTTTTTCTTGTGTTAATTGTTTATGCTTTTTTCTGATCACTTTATCATCCTTGCTTTCAGACATAACAAACATGGTAACAGCTTAGGGATGTTACTCAGAATCTGCATCTGTGTTTGCTTACTACCAGGACACTGCAGATTTCACTTTCTGGGGTCAGTTAGAGAATATCAGTGTCCTAGAATTACCATTCAACAGTGTAATTCAGAACAAGCTGTCAGCACAAGGCCATCTATTCACAGGTGGGAAGATGATTGGGTGCTTACTGCCAGTTTGTTTCTCCTGGTTGCCTGGTGCTCAGGACCACTATTGCAGAGTCTGGTAGAGGATAAGGAGGCCTCTGCTTCCTAGATTTTGTTGGGTTTTGTTTTTTTTTTTTTTTTTTTTGACCCAGGTGTTAAATGTTTTAAAATAAGAATGCCATCATGGTTTTATTGACCTGGAAGTTCATGCCTTCTCTTAAAAATAACCCACAGCCCAGTCACTGCTGCATGAGCATGGTTCAGCCTACCAACAACTAGCTTGCTGAAGAAAAATGGCTCCCAATTTTAGTTTAATCTCAGTTGCAGTGATAAAACATTCTGAACAAAAGCAACTTAGGAGGGAGGGCAGTAACCCAAAGGCAGAATTGCTTGCTATCGGTCTACTCACTGGCCCTGTGCTCAGCTAGCTTTCTTATATACCCTAGGTCTGCTTGCTCAGAGATAGTGCCATCCCTAGTGGTCTGGGCCCTTCACATCAGTCATCAACTAAAGTTGTCTCTCATAGACATGACCATAGGCAATACAGATCTGGCAGTTCTTCAAACTGAGGTGACCTCTTACCAGGTGACACTGTATTATATCAAGTTGACAAGAAAAATGAGCCAGTGCACCCTGGGCTAACATGAAATCCTGGCTTTGTTTTTTGAAGACAGTTGCTATGTGGCCAGACAGACTCCATGTGCTCCTGCCTCAGCTTCACAAGTGAAATTATATTGCCTTCTTATTCTCTAGCTGGTAGTTTGTCATTGATGACAGTTTGAGGGATTTCTGTGAAGAATTACCATGACTACAACTCTTAAAAAGGAAAACATTTAGTTGGGGCTATCTTATAATTAAGAGGTTTAATCCATTGTCATCGTGTTAGGGAGCATGGCAGTGTGGGGGCAGATATGGTGCTGGAGAAGAAGCCAAGTGTTCTACAAATGAATGAATCCTCAGGTAACAGACACTAGGCCTGACTTTAGTGGCTGAAATCTCAAAGCCCGTGCTGATGACAATTCCAACAAGGCCATGGTTCCAATAATTCCATTCCCTGCAAATCTGTGGGGGCCATTTTTATTCAAACCACCACATATAACTATTTCCTACTCCCACTGGGTTAGGCTTGTTTTTCTCCCTATGAACTAGGGCTTTAGGTTTAAAAGAACACCACAGGGAAGGCATTCCCTTCTGGTCCATGAAGCCTACATTCCCTGGGAATGTTAACCTCGGCATTTAGTTAGGGCATTTTGATCCTTTCCCTTAGCATTCTTAAATAAGTGTACTTAACCAGTAAAGAAATGGCAAAATGTACCTCTTGTTGGAGGTGTTATTCAGACTTTTTCCATGTACTCATCTCTTCACGTGCCTACACTTGTTACTCGTTTTATATTTGGTCATTGAGAATTCTTTCAAGTTGGCCTATGTGTCCATTGATGTGTCGCTTTTCCAGCGGAAAGGAAGTAGGTGGAAGAATTGTCAAAGGGTGAGTGGGACCTGTAGCAGTGGAGTTGGGAGACTGCTTCAAAGAAGCCTTGCCTGATACGTGTGTTAGGAGTTTGGACCCTGCTGCCTGCAGATACAATAGTTGCTATGTGTAACTTTGTAAGACAATGAAAGATACCAGGATAAGTGCTCCCAAGCTACTGGACAAGTTAGTATCCAGTGTCGCTAGTGGAATAATAAAAGTGTAATGAAGCCAGCAATAGAGAAAGATGGTCTTTAAAGAGGATAATAGCTAAGCAGATGCAAGGCAAGCCAAGCGTGCAACTTAAAATACAGTATAGATGTGGTACTAACCTACTATTAAAGAGCTAAAAGAATTCACCATGTCTCTGAAAAAGCCTATGAAAAAAATATTTTTTTGTCATAGAGTTTTCATGGCATAAGACAATATAAATACACTTAATGTTTAGCAAGCATAGTCTGGTGGGTCTCATGTACTAGTAAAGTATGCAACATGCCATTGAGGAAGGGAGAAGCTGCAATATGCTTTTGCAAGCTTTGTACTTTGGCTGTATGGTACTGTGATCCAGCTCATCTTGAATGTAAGCTAATTTACACTGAGCCCCAAATCGGCCTCAAAATGGAATCAAAAGGTAATGAACCTGTGGATGAGAAAGGTAATCCTGCATACTCTGAAAAGAAGAACTGCAGGGAAACGTATTATGGGTAAAGCCAAACAGTATTGGTAGTGATGCAAACACCCCAGTTAATGAAAAGTTGTGCCTGTCTGCTAAACTGTATGGAAATGGGTTCTAATTAAGAGGAAAGAGAAAAGTGAGTTAGCTTCTGAAGTGTATTTGGAAGTTGTGAATAATAAAAGATCAATGAATTGAAGGGCATTTCATGGTACACATCTTTACCTTCAGAACATAAAGCAAAAGCTAGCTACAACAAGGTAAGGTAAATACAGATTTCTTTTTGATGTCATTAAGTAGAAAATGACAGAAGACTTAAGAAAACTACCACCAGCTGATCTGGCCTGAGTCACTGAAGAACACTGCAAAATGACCTATACACTATCCCAAGTACTTATTAAGGAATACAGACTTTTAACAGTAGTTTCATGGAAACTACTCAAAACTACTCAAAGCAGAGAATGAACAAAAAGCCACAGGGCATGATGCTGCTACTTAGTTCCCTTTCTTGAGAATTCCTGGCTTAGCAAATTGTCCCGTCCATAATTAGGATGAGTCTGCCTAACAGTTGCTGTAATCAGGTTAATCTCCAGTAGACATCCAAAAGGACTGTTAACCCGAGTGGTTATAGATTCTTTAGAGCCGACAACATACCTAGTAGCAGACTGTGTCCAGACCATACTTACCATAGGAATTTGCGTAAAAATCAAGACCATATTTTAGCTACTCCAACAGAAATCAGTGATTACTCTGAGTCAAGGCAATGATTGGTGACTGAATTCAAGTTTTATATATCAACTGTGTGTGTCCAATCCAGATCATTGACAGTTGTGCATACTTGTGTGAAAATAATGCCTATATATAACATTTCTGGGCTATGCATTAGATGTTAGTACTCTCCTTACAAATACAAACATTGGAACTAAATATAAAGATAATGGGAAATACTCCAAACCCATACAACAGAAAGGTTGCAAAGACAGCAGACTATAGCAGGTCTTTTTTTGTTGGAATCAGGGAAACTATTAATTATTAATGCTTGACTTTTAGCTTAGGTGTGTTCCTAACTAGCTCAACTTAAATTGTCCTGTTTCTGTACCTTAAATTCTGCCACATGGTTTTTTAGCTCCTTCATTCTGTACATCTGACTTCCTCAGTGTCTCAATGGCATCTCCCACTTCTCTTCCCAGAGTTCCTCTCTCCCTGGAAATCTCTCCTAATCTCTCCTGCCTAGCTATTGGCCATTCAACAAAACTAATAAACCAATCAGAAAGTGCTTTAGGCAGAGACATATTTTTACAGTGTATAAGACAATTCTACAACATTTCCTTAATTTCTCTAAATAAAAAGGAACATTTTTTAACTCCAACACAGTAAAAACTATAATAAGAACAGTTATCAGAAAAAAATTACAATGGCTGATTTGTATTTGGCAAATTTGAAGAACTTATCTATCCTATCTTGATTCCAAAGTTTTATACCTAAACCACTTTATTGTAATTTGTATTACAACCTAAAAATATCTTTAAACCTTATTTTCTTAGATAAACAACTTAAGCTTTTATGCCTCTAACCTTCTATACATCTCCCCCAATGCAACACGTTTTCAGACTTCCTTTCTAAATTTAGGACTTGCTTAAAATACATAGGTTGGTTTAATACAGCAGTTTTCCCCACAATCCAGTATCAGCAGATGCTGGGTTTTTGTTCATTAGCATTTCAAAACTTCAAAGTCAACAAAGCACCAAAGAGGATCCAGATGCCCTGTGTATTTCTCATCCTTACTTTACTTTCTCTTAAACGACTATATTATTTTGAAACTTTCTGTGACTGTCTTACCCGTTTCTTCAGCACCTAAGCACATTTTTAAGCATTCTATTTAAGAGGTTTCTTTCTGCTTGGGCCTGACTTTGCATGTCTGCAGCCATGCACCTATGCAGTCTCTGACCATGGGAGACAAATCTTAGAACACCCACTGCCTGGCTCCACTAGCACACGGTGCTGGTGACTGACCCTGATAGCACTTGACCTAACTGTGCCAGCCACACCAAACTGTCCCAGCTCTGCGAATTTGCTGAGTCTGAGTTACCTAGCATCAAGTAGCAAGCTGACAGCTCAAATGCACAGCTGAACAGCAAAGCCTCCTAAAGAAGCCATGCCTCTGTATGCCTCCAAGCAGCAAGACTGCATGTGAATATGCAGTTATTGCAAAACCGTGTCTGGTTCCATGTTTAGAACTTTTTGCAACTTTCTCAGGTCTTATGTGGATTTACATGTACATTGGACACAAATTGTAGCAGGTCTTTTTGTTTGTCAGACTTTCTTGGATCGTCAACCCCCTCCCAAATAAAGACATGGAGACTTACTAATTATGAAAGTTTGGCTTTAACTTAGGCTTGTTCCTTTTTATTCATCTAGGTTCTGCCATGTGACTTCTCACCTCCATTTTATAAGTCTGACTTCCTGCCAGTGTCTCCCTAGTGTCTCCCACCTCTCTTCCTCCCAGAGCTCCTCTCTTTCCCTGGAAATCCTGCCTAGCTATTGGCCATTCAACTCTTTATTAAACCAATCAGAAGGTGCCTTAGGCAGAGACACATCTTACAGTGTACAAAAATATTGTCTGGTGGCACACGCCTTTAATCCCAGGCGGATCTCTGTGAGTTCGCGACCAGCCTGGTCTACAGAGCTAGTTCCAGGACAGGCTCCAAAGCCACAGAGAAACCCTGTCTCGAAAAACCAAACCAAAAAAAAAAAAAAAAAAATTGTCTCACAATAGAGTTCCCTATGTCCTCATCCAGTTTTATTTATAAGTACATAGGTAATATCTAAGAAACCAGTATTATTAAACTTCAGGTTTAATAAGGTTTCACTAATTTACAGTTATGTCTTTTCTATACCAGGAACCAACCAAGAATACTGCCCTAAATATTTTGTTCTCTTCTGGTTTGAGACAGTTACTGTTTTTCAGGAATTGATAGTTTTACATCCTTATCTTGAGGCAGCAGAAGTGAAATTGACAGTAGGCCTAGCTTGAGCATATGGGACCTCAAAATCTAGCCCCACAGTGGCTGGCACACTTCTTCCAACAAGACCACACCCACTCCAGCAAGGCACAACTAATAGTCTATGGGGGACATTCCTATTCAAATCACCATACCTTACAAAAATCAAAAATGTAAGTTAAAATATTTCCAATATTCAGCACAGAATAAACATTCACATTCTAAAAGGGAGGAAGGGGACATATGGGAAACTGGATAAAAGTGGGACCAAAACTCAGCAGGGCAAACATCAAATCTTAGCAGCTAGCATCTGAGGAACTTGTCTTAATTTGGCCTCCACCAGGATTGGCAGATCCACCTTCCAGTTTAGCCTCTCCAGCACACAACAGCTTTTGTTTGTTTGGGGTGGGGTGGGGTGAGGTGGGAAAACAGTCCATTGTGCAGTTCAGTCACCCTGGCAGATGTACAAGGCAGCTGGTCACATTGACTCCACAGTCAGGAAGCAGATTAATGCTCCTAGATCTGCTGGCTTCCTCCTTTCCCTTTTCGATCAGGGCCCTCAGTAGGTAGAGCTGCCCACACCCAGAGCCAGTTTTCCATCCCTAGTTAATCCTCTAGAAACACCCTTACAGACATATCCAAAGGTGTGTCTTCTAGGCAACTAAATACTAAATTGACAGTAAAAATAAATTACCAAACATTCAGAAATAATTGGTCAGATTATTAGCATTCAAGAAGGATGAAAGATTTTCAGAAAAGGGGTGATCATATGCTACTAAACAAAATATGCTACAGGGCTTCTCCTAGAGTTGTTGAAGAGTTATGAAAATGTTTTTGTTTTAGTATAGATTCATAGTTCAAACATGCATTTAAAGATTATTTATTGTGTATACAATATTCTGCCTATATGTATGGCTACATGCCAGAATAGGGCACCAGATCTTATTCTAGATGGTTGTGAGCCACCATGTGGTTGCTGGGAATTGAACTCAGGACCTCTGGAAGAGCAACCAGTGCTCTTAACCATTGAGCCATCTCTCCAGCCCTCAAACATGCATTTAAATCTTTATTCATTCTATGTGTAGGAAGGCTCATTTATTTTTTATTTCTATGCATATAATCTGTTTTGATCCAGAGGTTTGTTGTCTCAGACATGATCTTGTCACATGGCCTTCACCAGAGTCCTCAAACTCATGGAAATTCCCCTGCCTCAGCCTCACCAGTGCTGAGACTGCAGTTGTGCAGTATTATAATCAACTTCATAATAGCATTTGTTGGAGACTGTTCTTTTTAACACCTGTGACAAAAAAATAATTGATTACTGTGGTGTGTGTATATGTAATAAAGAGTTCATACTCATATCTATTTCATTTGTATAGTTGTAGAACGTTCACTGACTTTTATATCTACCTTAGTTCCTTCCATGTACTTGGGATAGAATAGTGTATGCTCAAGGATATATATATATATATATCCTTTACTTCTGAAACCATCATAAGACGTTTTGACGCTTTAACAAGAGCAATGTCTCTGTATGCCAATATCACACTGCCTTGAAGATGCCAATAAATGTTAGTTTTTAAATATCAAAAATATTTAAATTAAATTTTATTCAAGACAAAATGGGGTTAATTTTAAAAGAAAAAGGGAAGCCTGGGACTGAGAACCGTTATTAGAATGAGGCTGCTGCTCCACCTTCATGAGAACACTCTGGACAGCAGGTACAAGGAAGACACAGCCTTACAGGTGAGAGGTGCCAGTACTGAAGTCACAGATTTAAGAAGAGATTCTCACAATTGGGCCCACAGAAAAGATGCAAAAGAACCCACACTGATCCATGTTTCACAGCTCAACTTTGTCCAAAGAGCAGAGACTCCATGAAGGAGAAACACAGTCACAAGCCAGACCTGACATGGTTAGGCTGGCGACCATGTCTACAGCATGGATGGTTCTAAAGGAGTGTCTGCCCACCATGGCCAATTGTTGAAATAGGGAGCGGCAGCGGGGCTGCGTCCCCAACACCCCGGCCGCTTGGCTAGCTCATGCCCGAAATAACAACACACAAACTGTATTCATTTAAGAACTGCTTGGCCCATGAACTCTAGCCCTTACAGGCTAATTCTCGCACCTGGACTAGCCCATTTCTAATGATGTGTGTAAGCACCCCAAGGTGCGCTTACCAGGAAGATTCTAGCCTCCGTCCATCCTGGGAGAGTGGAGCATGGTGTCTGTGCTCTGGAGAGCAGAGTCTCTCCGGGAGCAGAGCAGAGTCTGACCTCACTTCCTCTTCCACCCAGAATTCTATTCTGTTTATTCCTCCCACCAATGCTTTAACCTATGAGGCCAAGCAGTGTTGTGTTTATTACTTAACCAATGAAATCAACAGATTGATATATGACACTCCCACATCAGCCAATTCAGGACACAGCAGGAGATTGAAAGAAGTACCTTAGAATCAGAACCAGAGAATGTGGTCCCCATCACTGACCAGCAAATTACAGAAGCACAGAGCAAGTCCATCTGCAGTGAACACAGCCATAAAAGCAGGTCTGAGAGAAGGAAAGAGATAGAAAGAGGTGTGAACCTCAGGACAGGAATTCCCAGTGGGACAGCCAAGTGTCCACAGGAGGAAAGCAAGTGCAATCCAGAGTCACTACAATGTATAATTTTCACTAAGTTATAGGATGCCACCTCCAGAACAAATCACTCTACAAAGACAAAAGCCTCTGGGATCTGAATCCTTCCCTTCCTTCGTGGGGCTTTTGAAAATCAATGTTTTAATGTTAAATTCGCTAACTGTAGAAACTTCAATGTGTTGGTTGGTATCTCTAAGACGAAGACAGTATCTGACAGACCAGGTGTCCAGTGAGTGCTCACCAAATGGGCGAAGAATGAAAAATACACTTCAGTACTAACTGTAGGTTCTCCACAAGGCAATGGGTCTAGTTCCGAGGCTAGTGTTACTATGGAAGTTCAATATGAAGTAAGTTCATATACATTAAATATTAAAATATGATATGTGAATATAAGCTTGAAATTTTTTGAAACATGAAAACACGACCCTTAAATTTCAGTCTCTACTGGTTGGTTGGCAAATACGAGATGCAAGTTTGTGAACTCGGGGTGAGGGCAATGATTACTGTTACTAATGACTAAATTTCTAAGAAAGAAATCAGATTCCCTAAGAAAAGCAGATAGTGACCATTGGCAAACTGTCCTTAACGAGGAAAGGGGGAATGGTGTCTTTTCAAGTACAAGGCTGAGCTTAATCCCCAAAGCCCATGTGGACATGCTCTGTCTAGTGGTGTGGATGTATAAACCCAGCACTGGGGAATGGGAGACAAAAACCCCTGAAGTTCACTGTCATTCTACCCCAATTGGTGAGCTCCAGGCAATGAGAGACCCAGCCTCAAAGAAAGTGAAAAGCTGTAGCACGATTAACAAAAACCCAGAGACAGAAATTGAGGTTCAACCTGAAAATCAGAAAAGCAAAATAGCCAGTCACTGGCTCTTAACCTCTACCTCAGTTCTAAATGATGATTCTGCCTCCAGGAATCCTCAGAATGAGACTGTCTCTTCCCATTTTATATTCCTCTGTAGGACTGGGATTAAAGGCGTGCACTACTACTGCCCGGTTTCTATGGCAAACTAGTGTTGCTACGGGGATTAAAGATACATATCACCACTATCTGATCTGTAAAGCTGACCAGCAGGGCTGATCTTCAGGCAAACTCTATTTATTAAAATACAAATGAAATAGCATTACAAACAGCATTGCTGGGAATGATACCCCAGATTGTCCCTGGGCCTCCACAGTCATGGGCATCCATACACACATGAACACATTTACACATATACTTACACAAGGTTAATCTTTTCTTTTTTTATTAAGAAAATTTTAATACACTTTTCTTATTTTACATAGCTATCCCCATTCCCACTCCCTCTCCTCTCACCTCACCCTTCCTCCCACCCCTCCCCCATCCACTCCTCAGAAACGGTAGGCTTCCCATGGGGAGTCAACAAAGTTTGACACTTCACTTCAAGGCAAGACCAAGCCCCCCCCCCCATATCTAGACTGATATTTCTCCATAGGGATGGGCTCCTAGATGCGAGTTCAAGCACTAGGGATAAATCCTGGTCCCACTGCCAGTGATACCACAGACTGCCCAAGCCTCATAACTGTCTTCCACATTCAGTGGACCTAGTTTGGTCCTATGCAGGTTCCCCTGCTTTCAGTCCAGAGTCAGTGAGATCTCACTAGCTCAGATCAGCTGTTTCTGTGAGTATCCCCATCATGGTGTTGACCCCTCCACTCATATCATTGCGCCTCATTCTCTTTAACTAGTTTCCGGTGGCTCAGCCCAGTACTTCACTGTAGATGTCTGTATCTGTTTACATCAGTTGCTGGATGAAGGATACAAGATCAACTCAAAGAAGAAAAAGAAAAATCAGTAGCCATCCTATATGCAAATGATAAAGGGCAGAGAAAAAAATCAGAGAAACACCACCACTTACAATAGCCACAAAAAACATAAAATATCTTGGGGTAACACTAACCAACAAAGTGAAAGACCTGTACGACAAGAAATTTAAATCTTTGAAGAAAGAAATTACGGAAGATAGCATAAAGTGGAAAGATCTCCCACACCTTGGATAGGTAGGGTCAACATAGTAAAAACGGTAATCCTATGAAAAGCGATCAACAGATTCAATACAATCCCCATCAAAATCCCAACACAATTCTTCACAGACCTCAAAAGAACAATACTCAACTTCATATGGAAAAACCTAGAGTAGCCAAAACAATCCTCTACTATAAAAGATTCCGGAGGCATCACCATCCCTGACATCAAGCTCTAATATAGAGCCACAGCAATGAAGGTTAAAAATTTTTGAGTGCATGTTAGCCTTTCAGTCACTAGAGGGGAGTGTTGTTTCAGACGAACTCAGCCAACTCTTGCAGATAGCAAAAAGTGCCAACAGGAAACCAACCATCAGAGACTCAAAGTTGTTTATTTGCAAGGTGAACAGCTAAAAAGTAGATAACAAGGGATGGAAAAATGCTGTAACAGGAAAGGGTTACTGAAACTTAATTAAGGTGAAGAAGAGACACTGTGGGCATTCTCAGTAAGCTCTGGAACCTGGGGAGATGGCTCAGTAAATAAGAGTTGCTAGCCATTAAAACATGAAGACCTGAATTGAGATTTCCCAACACCTGAGTAAAAACCTAGCTGCTGTGCTATTACCCCAGTGTTTGGGTGTGGGGAGAGAGTCCCCAGGAGTCACAGTGTTGAAATCTGACCTCCATGCAAACACACACACACACACACACACACACGCACGCACGCACGCACGCGCGCGCACACACACACACAAGCGCACACGGTGGGACGCGGGAGATTATATAAACATTAATATTTAATTAATATTACAAATTAATAGAGTTTAATTTATGAGTCTATTAGTAAATAGACATTTTTTACTTAACTATAGGATGGCATTATTTTCTTTGATGAATGAATTCTGAAATGCTCTTAAATTTTTTATACTAGAATTTCACTCGGTGCTGGAAAAGTGAATTTAGTGTGTACTCTCATCCATGTGGTTGCTTGCTTTTACATCCAAGAATGACGTCAGCTGTTGTTAAACTTTTAAACTGACATTATCCTAGAAAAATACTTTCCCAATATGAATTTGGAATTGGTTCAAAGTAAATAAGGCAATATGAATATGAAGAGGACTTAAAACGCAAGCTCATCCCTATTCTTTTCCAGCTGTGGGTCTCATTGTTAAGTAAAACAAATACAAAAAGAATTCAATGGTAGCCAAACGTGATTAGAAATCAGCATTGTTCGCCCTTACTTTTCTTCAGTGTCAGACGTGGAACCGGTTGAGCGCTTTATAGAGTAGGACGCGGGAAGTGCCCCGGAGCTAGTGAGTGTGGCCGAGGGGGCGTTGCGCCAGGTGATCCCGGCCGACACCGCCCTTAGCCTGCCCACGCGCGGCACCGCCCCTCGGGCTCTCAGCCGCGGGTGGAGCCTCGCGCAGCGTCGGGCGGCGCCTGCAGAGACCCCGCAGCCGGGCGCGGGCGACGGCGGGTGATGGAGAGCAGAGCCCGAGCCCGCGCCGTCGCCCCGCGCGCGCCGCTTCCCCGCACCTGAACCAGGAGACCCTCGCCCCGCGAGCCTTTCCGCGGCCCCGCTACTCTGGCCGGCATGTGGCCGCCGGGTCGCTCCGCCGAAACGCGCAGCAACTTGTCAAGCACTGCGGAGGACTGCGGCTCGGTGTCCGTGGCCTTCCCCATTACCATGATGGTCACCGGCTTCGTGGGAAACGCGCTGGCCATGCTGCTAGTGTCGCGCAGCTACCGGCGCCGCGAGAGCAAGCGCAAGAAGTCTTTCCTGCTGTGCATTGGATGGCTGGCGCTCACCGACTTGGTAGGGCAGCTCTTGACTAGCCCGGTGGTCATCCTCGTGTACCTGTCTCAGCGGCGCTGGGAGCATCTCGATCCGTCAGGGCGCTTATGCACCTTCTTCGGGCTGGCCATGACGGTGTTCGGGCTGTCTTCGCTCCTGGTGGCCAGTGCCATGGCCGTGGAGCGTGCGCTGGCCATCCGCGCGCCGCACTGGTACGCCAGCCACATGAAGACTCGCGCTACGCGCGCGGTGCTGCTAGGCGTGTGGCTGGCGGTGCTCGCCTTCGCACTGCTGCCGGTGCTGGGGGTGGGCCGCTACAGCGTGCAGTGGCCCGGCACGTGGTGCTTCATTAGCACCGGGCCCACGGGCAACGAGACCGACCCTGCGCGCGAGCCGGGCAGCGTGGCCTTCGCCTCCGCCTTTGCATGCCTGGGGCTGCTGTCTCTGATAGTCACCTTTGCCTGCAACCTGGCGACCATCAAAGCCCTAGTATCCCGCTGCCGGGCCAAAGCCGCCGCCTCGCAGTCCAGCGCCCAGTGGGGCCGGATTACCACCGAGACCGCCATCCAACTCATGGGAATCATGTGTGTGCTGTCTGTCTGCTGGTCTCCACTATTGGTAAGTTTTTGTGAGGGTGGGGCGTTAGTAGCGATAAGCGCTAAATGGAAACTTTTGAAAGTGTGTGGCACCCCGAGTGCTGGCCAGGCCGCTGCTCCTGCAGCTTCGGGTTGCAGCCTCCAGCCGAGCGTCTCAGCCGCTTGTGGAGCTTGCAAGTGCCAGCCTGCCCGGACCTTCCAGGCGCACATGAAAGTGTGGACAACCTGGGCGCAGGAGTCTATAGGGCCGTCTCAGGGCCAGTGAAGCCTGACGTTTGCTCCCTGCGTTATGAACACGGATGTGATAACAACTTTAGTCGAACGACCCGTGTTTTAGTTCTAATCCCGAACTTGATTTTCTGCTGCAAAAGGAAGTTCAGTACCCAAGAGCCTGGCAGGTTCCCGCTCTTAGGGCTTCAGCCGCGCCGCCGCCCCTCCACTCAGCAGCTAACCTTGGCACCTTGTAGTTCTGCGCAGACGCTAAAGGTCCTTCCTCAGTTAGCTATTGTCTGTGGGGAAGACTGGGAAGGCTTAGTCGCCTCTACCTCTGGAAAGCCAGTAGACAGTGTGTACACCGCAGTGGAGGACTCTCAGCCCAGTAACACCCTCCCTTTGGCGAGCTATCACTGGGGTCTTGTGCTCCTAAGGGCAAGTCTATGTGATCCAAGAGTCAGAGGTTAAGGATGCCTCAGTCCCTGGCTCCCCACACCGTCCATCAAAGAACCAGCCAGAGGAAGCGGTGCTTCCGCATGATCCCTATCCCTTACTCTCACATGGTGTTTTTGAGGTTTTCTTCTGGGGCACTTGTAGCTAGAAACTTCTGTGGTTAAGGGCGGTTTGCTAATTCGCAAAGAATGGATGCTTACTTAGGATGCAGGCAACCTGACTTAACAGATGACCAGAGCAGCAGCCCCGCGGTGTGGGCAATTGCTGCCCATCACACACACACACACACACACACACACACACACACACACGTACAGCTTTTCACAAAGTTAGCACGCCACTTATCACATATGTACAGTTCAGTGAAGTCAGGGACGTCATATTGCTGTGCAACCTGATGTTAGATCTCCCTTGAAACAGCTCTGTGGTTCTTCTTTTCCTCCACCCTCCCTGATCCCTGATCTTGACAAAGCAAGCCTTTGAGAATCCCATGGTGACTGTCAGGGAGCCTGTGCAGACAAGGCAGTGCTGCTGGGACCTAACTGGCCACAAGTGGCTGAGTGGTCACTGTTCTGGAGCTGGAACACAGGCTGATGTCATCATCGTGTTTACCAGAACCAGCACCAATTTTAGACATTTACTGACTTGGTTGAGGAATGAGGTGTAGGTGGCCAAGCAGAGGAAGACGAAGATCCGAGAATAAACACTTCACTGAAGTTTAAAGCATGGCTTTAAAGGCAAACAGTTTTCCAACCTATCACAACTGTCCGGAGTCAGGAATCCCGCCCTATGGTCCAGTGCATAGAGATGCCGTTTACACACAAGAATGGGGTGGCTGGCCACAGGACGATCCGAAGTGTTAGCATTTTAGCTAACACTTTAAAAGTTCATTTCTCACAAAACGATTTAATTGAATTCAACATGAGATCATACCAGAGGAGAAACTCAGTTTTGAAACAGGCAATTTTGTGTACTTCTGTATGTGATGTGTAGTACGCACTCACATGTATGTGAGTGAGGGCACACGCGTGGCGGTGTGCCCAGGCACTGTTCGGTGCCTTTGCTTGTGGAGGCCAGAGGCTGATGTCATCTTCTCTGGTCATGTTTCACCTTATATGTGAAGCAGGGTCTCTCGCTGGTTAGTTCAGCTTGCTGACTCCTCTGCCTACCGTGCAACCAGTTATCTGGATGTTGGTGGTCCAAACTCTGGTCCTCACCTCATGCTCTGACAAGTGCTTTTCCCACACAACCATCCTCCCTGTCCTAGAATAGACGCAGAAAAACAAAAAAATCATTTACATTTCTTTGGTGTAACATTAAAATATCTATCAGCACAGTGTCCGAAAGAGCTGTGGTACAAATTTAGAGTTTTTGGTAGGCGAGGGGGTTACAAGAACCCCATAATCTGTATTTTCACCTGCACCTGTCACCCTAAGAAGCCGTCTGCGTATTTTCTAATGATGAGTAAAATGTGGGATTCTTATTGTCTTTAGAGAAGTTGTTCATACGATACTGATCTAGTTACCCCTATTCTATCTGTCTGTAAGTTTATCTTGTTTTGAAGCTTCTCTGATAGTAATCGCTACTGTTACAGAACAGAGTAGAAGCAGCACCTTGTAGGGAAAGAATGAACAGGAAAGAATGTCCCCCTCCAGGGCAAGGCGCAGTTGCTGTTCCTTACCACCACACACATCCTAGGGGAGGACAGAGCTTCTCCCACCTAGAAGCTTTGCAGATTACGAGACGTGAAGCTGTCAAGGTGATGAAATCAGTAAGAAGTGGCCTGCTGGGTAACGGGGCTGCGTTTAGTCTGTATTAGTGGGCATCAAACTGTTATTTCGTTGGCATCAGCCACTTGACTCGGCGACCTCTTGACTGATTACGATTCTTTAAAAATCTTTCGTGAGCCCTGCCCACCAAGTAGTCCAGTGATTTGACATGATCCTCAGATTCCTAGACACAGGAACCCTTAGGATGCTGTTCAGACAAGGCCAGGAAGACACTTTATATTTTTGTAGCCTGATATCCCCCAAAGAAATGTGACCAATACTGCAGCCACTAAAGAACAATAAACCCAAAGCTACAGATGCTATGAAGGATGAGGTCTGATGGGCAAGCAGCTGCTCATCCTCAGCCTTGGGGCCGGACACAGAAGCCTGGAAGTGTTTGTCCTCATTCCTGAATTAGCCACACTGCTGCTCGGTGTCCACACATCCTCAGGAATACTTCAGTAGAGATGTATTTTAACTGGCATTTGTTTTAATAAGATATAAGAGATATTTGACTTAGTAGATTATTTTAGGTGGCAATATGATTCTACAGCATGTAAAAATATTATGCCAACCCCAAATTATCTCTACTTGTAGATCCTGCCATGTTTGGATGGTGCACAAGAAGAAACAAAGATTCAGATATGCACCTTAGGAAGATTTGGCTATAATTTGTTTTATGAAGTGAAAGTACTCAAAATTCATTACATTTTAGGGTATACTTCAATATAATATACTGTTTGGTTCTCTCTTTCCCTCCCCCATCTTTCTTTCTTATTCTGAGCACTGGTATGTGTGTTTATCTCTCTCTCTCTTTCTCTCTGTGTGTGTATCTCCGTGTGTGTGTGTGTGTGTGTGTGTGTGTGTGTGTATTTGTGTGTGCAGGCAGAACACCCATACACCTAAGTTGTTTTTTTTTTTTCCTCAGAGAAGTAAAATTCCACACTTATGGGTGAAACAACTAAAAAACCACGATGCAGGATAGGCAGGAAATTCATGCCTTTGACTTTCAGAGGTCCCATGGCATGGCTTAATCTCGTGCTGACTTTAGTGTGTTCAGAGCACAGACAGTGAGGACGGTGTGCACAGTAGATCAAGGGGATGCATGTAAAATCTCCCCAGACCCAAACTTACTAGTTTGTACCCAGATGACAGAATGAAGACCCCCCCTTGGGTGACAAGTAGCAGAACCCCGTGTGTGGAGATTGCGAAAATTACCAGCAGGACTCTGGCGTGTGGATATACACGGGCTGGAGATGGTGAGGCCAGCTCCCACTTTATTGTTAGGATAGACTGAGCGGGAAGGCTGGTTAGCTAAAGGAAAAGAAGATCCTGCTTCCTGGATGGAATCCCATGCGTTGTTGCAGGGGTTTATGAGCAGTCTGAGTGCTCTAAGACTGTCCCCAGCTCCTGCAACACCAAAATTCAGTGACCATCTTCCATGGAATTAGAACCAGAGTTGTGACCCACCCAGGACACCACATCTGACTTTACTTTCGGTTTTGGTTGTGGTTTGCTTGCTGCTTGTTTGCCTGAAGCCTGGGATTTCTAGCCTTAACCACAGCATGGGAAGCCTTGTGCCTTCTGATGTGCAATGCACAGAGGTGGCCCTTCTCGGGGCTGAGTGCTTTCGTTTGGGAGAATCACCGTTCAGTGCATCCAGGTTTGCAGTTTGGACAAGGGACAGTTGGGTTCCATGCTGTGCTGATGGGGCTGAGTACATAGGAGGGAGGGGGTTCTCTGAATGTTGCAGCTTGAGGCCAATAAAAGCAAAAGATTGAGATAAATCAGAACTAAAAGATGTAGACATCTAAATTTGGGGTTTGTGAGAACGCAACAACTCAGTGCTCCTTGAACATCTGAGGGGAGTCGGGTGGCCCACAGAATGCAGAGCTGTGAGCCACCAGCCTTTCTCACCAAAGCTGCAAAGGTCAGCCACACAGGGCTAAAAGTCAGGAACATGCCTGGGGCTGCTCTGCGGTGCTGCAGGGTTTTGTGGTAGCATCTAGGGCAGAGCTTCCCTTCTCGGCCCTTAACACTGCCCTCCAGGGCAGTAGGAAGTCATCCAAACTTTCAGCAGGTGCGGTGTTTTATAACCATGCAGGGTGTCTAACTTTATGTCTCCATCTGGGCTCTGAGGCTGCCTCCTCCCTCCCATGATTCCTCATCCTGGAGGTAACAGGGCAGACTAGACCGTCCTCCCACCAGCCATGGCGCTTAAACTCCCACTTTCTCCCTGAGATGCCGACTTCCATAGATAAAGATGGCAAGCAGTTTTCCCGAGGTGGCGACCTAAGTAGGTATACCACAGTAATGCAGGAATGCAATCATTCCCCCTTTCAAGATGCAGCAGAAGGACCACATGCGGCTTCTTCAGTGGGGCACGTGGGGGTAGCTGGAGAACTTGCCTGCTGCTATCTTCACATAGAGCCCCGTCCTCTGCTTTTCCACCTGTCGCCCACTCCACAGATCCTCTCGGGCTGCGGATCCAGCCAGTGAGAGGCCGCCATTAAAGGAGCTCTCCCCTTTCTTGGTTTCATGCTCTTCCTCGGCACATTTCAGGCAAGTGATTGGCACTTACCTGTAGGACTATTTTCCTTCCTTTCTTTCTTTACCTTGAAACAGGGATAAGAATGCCAGCCCATTTTACAGGATTGTAATGAAAAGCGTGTGAAAATAGCGGACATACAGTGCATGGTGCTTTATTCTGAGCCTGGCAAGCTGGTGGCTTTCTTCCATAAAGGATGTCACCACGATGTCTCACTGAATGACAACATTCACTTCAATCTCCTGCCTTCTAGGACATCATCCTCACTGTTATTGTTGCAAACCTGAAAATATGGAGTTTGTGTTTTACAACTCAAAACAAAACAGAAAACATGATAGAAAATCTAGCATTTCCAAAAAGAGACAAAAGTAAGAGAAACACCGAATTCTGAGCACCCATGCTGCATATAAAGTAAGAGACGCGCCGAATTCTGTGCACACATGTGATGTGGGAGTGATTTCTTTCTAATCTGTTGCTTTCATTGGTTAACTAATAAAGAAACTGCTTGGCCCTCTGATAGGGTAGAATTTAGATAGGCGGAGTAAACAGAACAGAATGCTGGGAGAAAGAAGCAGATTCAGGCAGTCACTATGATTCTCCCACCAGACACAGGTTAAGATCTTCCCTGGTAAGACACCTTGTGGTGTTACAGGGATATCAGAAATGGGTTAGATCAGTATGTAAGAGCCAGCCAATAAAAGGCTGGAACTAACGGGCCAGGCAGTGTTTAAAAGAATACAGTTTCTGTGTAATTATTTCAGGGCATAAGCTGGCCATGCGGGAGCCGGGGCGGCCAGGACGCAACCCCGCAGCTCCTATTACAACACACATGTTGCATGTAAAGAGAAACACCGAATTCTGCACACATGTTGCAATGTGATCATGATCCCTTTCCTCTGGCTACATCCAGAGCTGACAACCCCTTTCATTCTCTCATCCCCGGACGGTTGTCAGGACCTCCCTTTCCTTAAAGCTTGCTCAAGTCCAGTTGCCTCTCTACTACCCTGTGCTCTCCTCATGCTTGTGAGAGCGGGAGGGTTCATCTGCAGCCCGTCCTCCCGCATCAGCAGCCCATCCTCCCCGTCAGCAGCCCATCCTCCCGGGTCAGCAGCCCGTCCTCCCGCGTCAGCAGCCCTTCTCTGGGGGCTTTTTTATAGTCAGGGATTCTTTTTCTCAGTATACATACCAATCCAAGTTCCCACTCCCTCCCCTCCTCCCAATCCCTCCACATATCCCCCGCCCCACCCCCATCCACTCTTCAGAGAGGGTAAGTCACATTGCTTTGGGGAAGGTCCAAGGCCTCCCTACTATATCTAGGTTGAGCAAGGCATTCACCCAAAGAGAATAGGTTCCCAAAAAGCCAGTGCATGCAGTAGGGATAAATCCTGGTGCCACTGCCAGTGACTCCTCAGTCCCCAGCCAGGCAACTGTCAACCACATTCAGAGGGACTAGATTGGTCCTATGCTTGTCTGGCTGGAGTTGGTGAGCTCCCGTTAGCTCGGATAGACTGTTTCAGTGAGTGTAACCATCATGGTCTTGACCTCTTTGCTCATACTTTTATTCTCCACACCCTTCAACTGACCCTTGGGAGCTCAGTCCAGTGCTCCAATGTGGGTCTCTGCCTCTCTTTTTATCCATTGCTGGCTGAAGGTTCTATGGATATTTAAAGTATTTATCAGTCTGAATGCAGGGCAAGGCCAGTTCGGCCCCCCTCTCCTTTATTGCTTAGGGTCTTAGCTGGGATTATCCTTGTTGATTCCTGGGAATTTCTCTCTAGTCAGGGATTCTTTACACAGAGACCTGACTTCACTTTGTGCAGCTGGCTGTTGTCTAGGCCAGGCTCTTGTGCAGACTTCTTGGGGTGGAGCCTGTAGAGATATCTCTGCAGATAGCCACAGGCAGCAAGGCCAAACTGAGCCTCTCTGCTGACTCAAAACCCAGAGCTGAATTAGCATGAGGCTTAAATCTAACCAAGTGTGGGGAGCTCGAGTTTTACTGTTTCTGGTGCTGACCAGGCACTTCCAGCACATGGTATCATTTGCAGAGCGGAGAAAGCATGTTCTGTGGCATGCTCAGATAGTCCCTGGATGGCAACCCAGAGGAGGGGCTCTTAGGGGTGGATCTCTTCACTAAGAGTTTACACACTGCTTCACCAGTGCAGACTTTATGTCAGTGAAGGACCAAAAGTGAAAAATAGAAGCAGACTTGATCATTTACCACCTAATTCTGGAAAAAAAAAAAAAAAGAGGGAGAGAGAGAGAGAAAGGAAAGGAAGGAAGGAAAGTGGTTATTAATTTATTTTGGCAAAATCCATGCCATAAAACACTCTGTGTTCATCAATTATTAATGGAAAAAATGCAGTTTTAAAAATGCACGCTCTGTTACTTTTGTAATGTTTCTGAAAAGTAGATTTCTTATGGTTGCCATGTCTTATGTGTCTCTCTGAAGACTGAGTGCATCTCACGGTTGAGGATATATTGCTGTCACTGCTGTGAGGCTTGCAAACTTGAAGCCAGATATCTTGGCTCGCACCTGAGACCCTAACACTTGGGAGGTGAAGGCAGGAGCATTATTGTGAGTTCCAAACCAGCCTGAGTTAAAAAGAAAAAACTGTAGTCTCTCTCAAAAAAACAAAAACAAGAAAATTCTCAAAATAAATAAGTAAGAAATAAACAGAAAATTTGGAGAGGAAAAAGAGGTACATGTTCAAATAGAAAATTTTGGGAGGGGGGGAAGAGGTACATTGTTCAAGTTGAGAATGAGAAATTTAAAAGACAAGATGCCTTGATGGGAATCCTCAAAATGGAGACTATCTTTGTGTATGAAATCCCCTGGTAACTCTTGCTGCCTGCTACTTTATCTGACCAGGCTCCTGGCAGATCACAGAGGTCTCATCTCCCCTGCAGCCCCAGGCCAGTGTACAGTGCAGGGGCCCACAGAAGCTCTCATCTATTTCCTTTGTCACACGTCGGAAGCTGCTTTATCACCAGTGAGACAAAATAGCCGTCCATTCTGACCTTCCCTTCAGTTCTGACCTTCTGTGTGTCCCTGCCATGGGCACAGTGTTGGGCACAAGGAGAAAATGTGTCAAGCGTATTTCTGAGGGAGAAGCAGTGAGGTCTACATGTCATGGACAAGGCTGCACAGTCTTTTATCCAGTCTCTCTGTGAGTATCTATGAACACTTACTACCCCCCCACACACACACTGATGGTTCTAGAGAGATACGCAGTCAGGAGGCTGCTTCCTATAGGCAAGGGTTAGGCAACTACCTATCTCTAGGAGGCATTATCATGCCATGGTCCCTGTAAAGACATTATGGTGTTCAAGTGCAATCTGCCCAACTCCATCATAGCCATGGTGGTAAGGGTAAGGTTCGCACATCATCTTTATTCAATTCATGAAGCTTTTGGTAGACTGCTATACTTATTCCTGTAACCTAGCACACTCAGCCTTGTAGGTCTTTGAGTAAGGCAGTGGTGTGAACTGAGGATGAAGGATACCCTGGTGCATTAGAGGCTGACATCATTGCCCTCAAGTCTGACGATAGAGAAATATAGAGAAAGCAATTAGAGAAATCCCTTTTCCCTTAAGAGCTTCTGTAAAAGATGAAAGGAGAGTCGTTTTGGCACAGTGTGGATGACAGGGGGGCGGAGCAGTGGGGAAACCAAGTCACGGAATGTCGAGACACATCGTGGTCAAGTTGGACCAATGGGGCAGGTACCTTGGCAGGTGGCTGTGGAGTTAGGAATGAGAATCCCCATTGCTTTCTGGGTAAGTTGTGTTTCCCCTTTGTTCCCAGAACTCAGGGAGACCACATAAAAAAGCCAAGCATCTCTTTGACCTCTTTCTGGGATATTCTTGGTGAAAATCAAGCTTTGCCTGAATGCCTTTCCTTAGACAGTGTTTGCTACTTTTCAAGAATAAAATGGAATGACCAGACTTGAGCACTGAGCCAGATGGTTTGCACAAAAGTTTCCAAACATCTTACAACCCCCACCAAGTGGTGGGCACCAATACCTGCAGTTCAAGAGATGCAAGGGAGCTAAGGTCAAGCTGGAAGGCCATGGCCAGCCTACTCAGCCAGCATGGACTTCCTGGGTTGTTCTTTCTGTTAGAAAAATCTCCTTTGCCCTAAACCAGCTGGGTCAGAATCTGCCCCCACCCTTGGATTTTGATACTATTCCTTGGTTTTATAGGACAAAGGTAACTTTTTCTTTTTATATTAAGAATCCTCATTTTAAAAATTGACAGTTCAGTCTCTGCAGCACTTGAACAAATTGTCAGTCATTCACATGTCTCCTAGCAACAAAACATCTGAGTGTGGACATGAAATTGGCGCTGCAGGATTAGTGAATCCCTAGCAGGTACTCCAATGCTTATGAGAGAAACAGAGGAACTTGGATACTTTAATTCAGAAAAACCAACTTTCCAAAAGAATGAAGAAGAGGAAGGAAGAGGAGGAGGAGGAGGAGGAGGAGGAGGAGGAGGAGGAGGAAAAGGGAGGGGAGGAAGAAGAGGAAGAGGAGGAGGGGGAGGAGGAAGAGGAGGAGGAGGAAGAGGAGGAGAAGCAATCATCTTAGAATTCTCAATGTGTGAAGTCCAGGAAAGCCAATATCAAACAAGCTGGTAATAAAAGAAATGACACATCAGAATATTAACTTTAAGATTTTGTATCAATTGGACTAAGAGTCAGGGTTAGGATTCTGACTGTGCTTCACAGTGGCCACCAAACACCTGAAAAGAACTCTGGTTTGCCGTGGCTCTTTCCTACTAGAACAGACCAGTGTTGCACAGTCCCAAATTAAAAAACAAAAACAAAAACAAGGTGATGTGTATAGTTAGTGTCTAAAATGAGATTATTTACATTTAGCTCAAATAAGCTAAAGACGATGTGGTTGTCATTGACTCACAAGGACCCCATCAAAGGTTGAGCAGGCAGAGAAAGCAGCCTCCCTAATGGCCTGGGGTAGAGCCCTCGGGTCACCTTCCAGGCCATCAATTGCTTTATGACCCTAGACAAAGATGCTCAGGCCCTAGGGTCTAGAGATGGCAGGGTGGCTTAGGTGGGGTTAGGATTCCAGTTGAAAGAACCCAAATCAGCTGTGATCTCACATTGAAAATACTGAGGGTGGCTGAAGAAGTGGGTAAAGGGTTTCTCCTGTACCACCCTCAGGCTCTTCTTAGCTGCCATTCAGGGAGATCTGACTTCAGGTAATTGCTGCACTTGTTGCTGTAGGTTGAGCAATTGGGGCATTGTATGGTAAGATGCAAAGACCTGACAGTGTGGGGTATAAAGACCAGCGCTTCCAGGGGGCAGCTGCTCCTTTTGAGAAGCGCATAGGGGACACACATTCCAGCCACCTAAACGCAGGACTCTGAGTCACATTCCCCAGTTTCTGGCAAGAAGGAAACGGACGCAGCTGGTTCAAACCGGAAAAATCCAAGAGCACTTCAGAGCAGAATCTTCCTTTGAGATAGAGAGGCGACCCAGACGAAGCCATAGCTTCTCATTCTCAGTCCCTTCTGGACACTGTAGATGTGACTTCAGAAGAGTACACTGTCTTCATTTTTAAAGTACATGGCTTTGTTTTCCCTACAAAGCTTTGGCACCCGAAGGTCACATGACTCTTGGGGATCCCCTCCCAAGAGGGGATCTTTCTGTGGGCAAGGCTTCCAGTTTGCAGGCATTCACACTGATTGTGTATTGCTACAAATATTGCTCCATCCTGCTGGTCCTACTGCACTGGGCATTCTCTGCCCGCCTGCTCCCGAAGCTGCTTACAAAATAACCACTCTAAGGCTTAATATTAGTTACATACTCTTTGGCCTATTAGCTTAGGCTTCTTATTAACTAACTCTTACATCTTAAATTAACCCATTTTAGTTATTTTGTATTTTACCATGAGGCTAATGGTTTGTCCTCACATCTTGCTTCTCGGGCAGCTGCATGTCTCCTGACTCTGCCTCTTTCTCCCTGCATTCAGTTTAGCGTTCCAGCCTAGCTATATTCCTTCCGGCCATAGGCCAAAATAGTTTCTTTATTATCCAATGGTAATAAAACATATTCATGGCATGCAAAGAGGAATCCCACATCAATTGTGTGTGAGTTGCTGTCCTACAGCCTGGTAGAGCAACCCCATGAACCTTCTGTTTGTAGAATTGTAGCCTCCACTGTGGGTCTCTGGAGAAACTTGAGGCTGTCATGAGACTGATATTATTCTCTCTAGTCACTTTTCATGAAATGGAGCTGAGAACTCACTCACTGTGACAGACGTGAGTGAAGGCACGCGACGTGGAGTGTAGGAAGTAAGACTTCTTGGGCCGAGCTTTCAGGGAAAATGTCTGTGAAAGTCATGTCTAAGCTGAGACCAAAAAGACTGGAAAGACTAAAGCATGATGGTCCATCTTCATTGTCAGATTGACTGGATTTGGAATCTTCTAGAAGACACAACTCTGAGTGTGTCTTTGAAGTGTTCCCAGAGTTTTTCCTGAAGAGGCAAGACCCGCTCTGAATGTGAGTGGCTCTCGCTTATGGACTGGAGTCCTGAACTGAATGAAAAGGAGAAACGAGGGAGTGATTGGCTGGCTAGCGCTCGCTTCCTGATGCCCTATGTGCTCCGGCCATCGTCCTTCCTACTGTGATGAACGGTGCCCTTAAATCATGAATCGAGATAAACCCGTCCCTGTCTTCCGTTGCTTTTATTGGGAATCAGAGCTCTAGGCTGGGGGAGCATTCTTCCTCAGTGCGTTCCAGAGGGAGAAAGCTACCACGACTGGACTGAGACCAAAGTGGAGGGCTCATTTCTACACCGCCTAAGAACTGAGAACCATTGGAAGGGTTGAAACCAGGAGATGGAGTTTAGGTGGCAGTAGTGGGGACCGGACTGCAGAAAGCAAGACTCGGGTAGTCAGAGCAGTGAGAAGGTGTCCAGGTGGTGGGGGTGACAGAAGCAGGGAGGCATGGAGTGGAGATGGCGTATACACAAGCGCTTGTGAGCAGTGAATTACCACAGCTCTTCAGCGCCTCTATCCCAGTCAGCTGACTGTGATTAGAGTTGAGCCTATGCCACCCCACTGGGCCTCTGAGGGAAGGTGGCCAGCTCTCCCCAAATGGCTTTCCCACTCCCTGAGAGCTCATGGGTGCTAAGCCTTTGGGTATTTGGTGTGTGTGTGTGTGTGTGTGTGTGTGTGTGTGTGTGTGTGTGTGTGTGTGTGTGTGTAGCAGGATGATGTTCCCCTTCTGAGGCCTGACTCAGAACAGTCCCTCAGAAACACGCAGGCTAGCACAGTTTACTTACAAAACATACTCTGTCCTAAGACACTTGTTCCTCCACATAAGGTCCAGACTAAGTGCATCTGCAAGCCAGACCTCAGCTGGAACTGTTCATTGCATCTGTGATTAAGCTAGCTGTCAGGATCACCCACTTTTTTCCAAGTGGGGAATGATTCACATGTTCGTATTCCATACATCTCGAATCAGGACTGTGAGACTGCAAACAACAGGAGCTATTGAGAACCACTTTAGGCAAACACGGCAAACTTAGGGGCCACGTCACAAGCTTGGCTCCAGGAACAGCAAGGGTTGTCAGTTGCTGAAGTGGCTGGAGACAGCCTTCCTCATGTATCTCTGACTTTGGTGCCTTGCCAAGGGTCCAAATCCGCAGTTTAGTCCCTGCTCTCAGGAGCCAACCTCAGCTTCGCTTACAGCTTCAAGTCTCTAGGCTTATATTTACCGTCTGCAAGTGGAGCTTTATTGTGTCCACAGCAATACAGTATTTCAGTGACTATGTCGTCTTTAAGCACCATTTAAACACCATAGACGCCCCCCTCTCTCTCCTTCTCCCTCCCGCCTTATGTTTTGCTCTTTGCCAGGAGACAGTTAGAGATGACAAAATGTCTCACTACCCCGCATCGTCTTCAAAGACTTGCATGAGTTTTGCAAAGCTATGACAAAGGGGTTCAGCTTGAGAATCCCCCTGAACTGAGTGGAGTTTATCAAGTGGTCAGCGGTGAGCCTCGAAATGCTCAAAACCAATCCTTAAGTGCCACAGAGAGGAGGTCAGTAAAGGAGAAAAGTTCTTGATTTTTCACAAAGAGAATCCTGTAGTCTGTATTCTCCTGATACGTTAGTGGTTGTGCCAAGGCCAGCGTTCTGGATGGCAGATTTTAAAACATTATTTGGGGATAGTGGCCTCCTCCAAGATTAGCCTGGATCCAAAAGTAAATTTCTTAACGTTAACTTTTGTTCTACACAAGACATGAGGGAAATTCTGAAGCTCTTCCCTCTGGCATCCTCTTCCAATTAAATTATGCTATTGATCAATGTCAGGAGACAGAAAAATCTGGCTTTAGAGCCCCAGTCTCCTCCCTGGACTCGGCTTTAGCTAGCAAACAATGGAATCTTGGGACGATGTGGGACTCAGGAGTCAGCAAGAAGCTGGAGGAGGCTGGGCTGCTGTTGACTGTGTAGGCTCCCCTGGCAGACAATGTTTGCCGCACACTGCTGATGAGCAAGCGTTCCTGAAGATTTGGGGTAGACATGGCCGTGCCAAGGGGTCAGCAGAAGCACCAGGCACCCTGCTTCTGTTTCTGGAATAGAGGAAAAGGAATTTCCTAAAGGGTGTTTATCACAATAATAGGATAATACTAGAGTTCTTTTCTACCACCGAGTCTATTACCAGGCTCAGAAACATTAGCAATGCACATACTACAATGCTAATGTTAGCAGAGGACCGTGAAGAGAGGCAAGGCAGGAAGAAAAGGCTCCTGTGTGCCCAGCGATTCTCTGTCAGGTTAAGGGAATTGCCTTTCATGGTATCTGATTTAACCTTCACAAAGACAAGTTCGGAGTTTCCATTCCCATGGTTTTCAGCTGTGCTCATGAAGTTTCAAATTACAGTCCTTTCTGGATCAAACGCACAGCAGTCAGTGGCCCAGACACTTCTGTACACCCTGTCTCATCAGTCCTTGTATGATTAGCTTGCTTAAACACTTCCAGATCACTTCATCAGGAAGAATACAGTGAAATAAAATCACAAAACCTGTCCAGTCCAGCAAGCCACCGTGATTAAAGACTTTCTGGGATATCCAGCAATTTGTTAACCGATGATAGTCTTAGCAACACAGGTTTCTCAGAAACGTATTTTGAAAATTCCTGTAGAGGGTGATGGAAGTTTTATCTATCAGTAGTCCGTTAAAAGGTTCCATTTCCACTGTGCCATGCCTTTAATCCCAGCACTCAGGAGGCAGAGGCAGGTGGATCTCTGTGAGTTCGAGGCCAGCCAGGTCTACAAGAGCTAGTTCCAGGATAGGTTCCAAAGGTACAGAGAAACCCTGTCTCGTGCCTCATTCATAAGACTTGTAGCTCTAAGAATAACACACATCTACACACACAGACATATGAACTCTTCCTCTTCCCAAATCCCCCAAACTATCAGCTGTTTTTCTTCCTCCTTCCGTAAGCAGGGGAGTGATTGGCATGCCCTCACCCTCTACTCCTTAGATGCAGGTGTATTTGCCTTGACAATGAAGAGAGTGCCTTCTGCTGGCCAGCGCTTGCTTTAGAGGGCCAGAACTACGCATGTTGGGCACAGCCTCTCTTTGTCTTGCCAACCACACCATGTATACAGATGAAGAAATAATTTTTCAATACTCAGGCACTTTTTCAGGTCACAAAGCTAAAAAAAAAAAAAAAAGGCAAAGCCGGCCTTCATATCAAACCTGTCTAGCTTTATTGCCTTTGCAATTAGCAAGCAAGCTACATAGATTCCTTCTTGTCAATATTCTTGTGTTTATCTGGCTCATTATAAAGTATAAATTGCTTAAGAGTGGAGCATAACTGATGATGTATCTGTGTGGCCATAGCAGCCACTCCATACCGTCTGTGGGATGAATGAAGAAGGGGGTTGCAACATCCTGAAAGGAGGCAAGGTTTAGAGTCAAAGATCATCGACACATCCCCGCTCGGAGTTTCACTTTATGGGGTGGTTTTTAATATTGGTATTAATTAATCCTGAAACATGGCAGCAATGCTGTCATCTTTTTAATTTTCTGACTAAACAGCATGCTTTAAGGCCTACACCCCATAACTGGTATTTAGTGACCCAAACCACAGCTTTTATGCCAAAGCACTAATTGGGCTTGCGCTAATGAATGAGCACGTTAACAATAGTATACTTTTTTTTTGTAGTGGTTATTAATGTTTCCAATATGTTACATGGAATCAAAGCTCTTAGAAAGACAAATATACCTTCAGGATAGATAAGCAGGGGAGAAACAATGTGACTTTTGTAACAGGGAGGACTTAATTAGAAGCAGCAGTGAGAACAATAGAAAACAGCTGTCCCAATGCCTGGAATCCACAGAATGAAAAATGAGGAGGAGGTCTGGAAAGGTGCTCTGGGGCTGGCAAAAGAGCGGGAGATTCAGTAACAGGGAACAATGAAGACAGCAGATGGAGAGTGGTTCCCGGCAGAGGCTGACAAGGTTCGCTCTATGATTCTCAGAGGCTGAGAGGGTTAGCTCTATGTTGCTCTAGTCACTATCTGCTGCAATCATGGCCTTCTATGGGCAGAGGGTAGCTAGCATAGGCGTCTCGGCTAATCTCCCAAACTGAATAATCTGTGCTGGAAAGATGATTCATGGCACAAGAGCTTTGCTGTGCAAATTTGGGGATCTGCGGTTGACTCCTGTAGAAGGCCCAGTGTGACTGTGTGTCTACGACCCCAGGGATAGGGGTGGGGTTGGAGACAGGAGGATAGCTGAAGCTCTCCGGATACCAGCCGAGCCAAAGTGAGCAAGCTTCAGGTTCCGTGAAGGACCCTATCTCCTTAACAAGCTTCAGGTTCCGTAAAGGACTTTATCTCAATGGATAATGTAGAAACACACCCATGCTCGTGTAAGTGATCCTAATAAAACCCAGTGGGCCATTTAAATAAAACAACACGAAACTGGGTGGTGGTGGCACACACTCCTTTAATCCCAACACTTGGGAAGCAGAAACAGGCAGATCTCTGTTAGTTTGAGGCCAGCCTGATCTATAGAGCAAATTCCAGGACAGTCAGGGCTATAGAGAGACCCTGTCTCAAAAAATCAAAAACAAAAACAAAAAGACATGAAATTGGGGCAGAGACTTGTTAGGAAGAAGAAGGCCTGGAATGAATTGGTGAGAGAGGACAATGGATGAACTCAATAAAAATGCATTATGTACATATATGAGCTGTCAAGGATGAATTAAACTATTTGTAAAGGTTTTGAAAGTCGGGAATTCTTTCTTTCTTTCTCCTCTTCTTTTTTTAGACAGGTCTATTCTGTAGCCCTGGCTTTCCTGTAACTTTCTATATATTAGCCCTCTAGCCCACAGAGGTCTTCCTGTCTCTGTCTCCCAAGTGCTGCAATTCAAGACATGAACCACCACAGCCGACTACTTAGAGGATTTTGTTGCTATTGTTCATTAGTCAGTGTGTCATTCCTGACCTAAACACATCCCCATGACCAGGATACAAAAAAGCAGAATTCAAAACATCTCAGTACATGCTGAAATTAACATTCAGGTACATTGAAGACGAGTCTACCAGAAGGCTGAAATGCATGGCATAGCTCACATTAGTTGCTTGTATTCTATTCTATAAGTCTCTTTATATGAAATTCTGCTCGCGTAGGGTCAGATATGTCCAAATCTTCTATCCCCTAGTCCTGCAAAGCCATTCCTGAAAACACTGACACTACAACTTAAAACCAGTTCTCCAGAAGCACTGTTGTTGAGACAATAGCAAGGGCAGTTCTGTAATTGCCTGCTTAAGCTCTATCCTGAGAGGACAAGTACTGTGGGAAGAATGGATTGCAGAGTCCATCTCTAAGGAGAGAAAGAGACTCAGGTGATGGATCTTTGCTTTCATGGCGGGATCCTTGGGGAGTCAGAGTTTTGGAGAATAAGTGTCTCCCTCTTGTACCACCTTCTGTGTGAAGGCTATGTTGCTGCTGAACTAAATGATATTAACTCTAGTAAGCCAATGGACCAGAGAGAGACGCACCAAGACAGCAAACATAGATGAAGATTCACTGAAAATGCCCATCTTCTATGAAATATAGCATTTTAATCTTTCTTAAGTTTCTCAAGCCTGGTATAAAACCAAGTGCTGATCATAGTTTAAGTGATGTCTTAAAATCAGATTTACTGAATATTTCTCCTGAATATTAAACTTCATCAGGCGATGAAAGGAGACAGAGACAGAGAACCACATTGGAGCACCGGACTGAAATCTCAAGGTCCAAATCAGGAGCAGAAGGAGAGAGAGCACAAGCAAGGAACTTAGGACTGGGAGGGGTGCACCCATACACTGAGACAATGGGGATCGGGAACTCACCAAGGCCAGCTGGCCTGGGTCTGAAAAAGCCTGGGTCAAAACTGGTCTCGCTGAACATAGCGGACAAGGAGGACTACTGAGACCTCAAGAACAATGGCAACGGGTTTTTGATTCTACTGGACCTAGTGGTTTTGTGGGAGCCTAGGCAGTTTCGTGGATGCTCACCTTACTAGACCTGGATGGAGGTGGGTGGTCCTTGGACTTC